>NC_056003.1:115407097-115731792 GCF_018446385.1 Zingiber officinale
AAGGCATTTGTTTATAAAAAAAGGGCAGTGCGTGAAGTTCCTGCCAATGCAGGATCCCGGGTCTATTGTACGCAGTCTTACCCTATTTATTTGTTTATACGAAGACAATTAAAAAGAAACAAAGGCACTTCAATTGTGCAAGTGTGAGATTTTATCGAGATCAGAATTTACTAAGTTTTCACCTGTGAGGTTTTCATTTCAGCTCAGCCTCAGTGTGTCAATACAACCAAGCCCATCTGACTTGAGAGAGCAGCCTCTACGTCCACCTTTTAGATTTTCAGGATTTACTCATGCTCCATAGCTGTTATTGTCGATTCCTGCAGTCTAATATATTATTACTGCTTACTAAACAGGTTAACAGAGAGATTGTAAAGCACTTCACTTAACCAAAATTCCTCTTTTGGCATCATGCTCGTGCATAATAAGATCCTAAGAGCACCATAAAATGGGAGCATAGAATTTTACACCAAAGAATCTGAAGGCAATCCTAACAGGAGGGAAGTGAAAATCTCACTGATCATAACACAAGTCTTTGTCATTCTAGCTATGGCTTGAATAGAGTGAATGGTAGCATAAATTTCATTAGATTGATTGTCCGACTTACATGACTACTGTGACTTAAATTCCAAAATTGTATTATTTTAACTAAGAAAATTGTTAACGAATGCAGGAATTTTGGCCACTATGATTAAGAGTATGCTAATAAGTTATATATAAACATATGTATGCAAGGTGATTGAAGACATCTACAGAATAGCTAAAGTGAAAGCGGGGGAAAGAAGGGATTTTACCCAAATAAGATGCATTAAAGATAAATCTAATAGGGTACTAATAAAGGATAATGAAATAAAGGAGCAATGAGAAAGGTACTTTCATCAACTTTTTAATGAAAGTTAAGACGACCAACTTAGCTTAGAAAATTTAAGTAGGTTAAAGGAATATAGAAATTTTAATTTTTATCGGAAACAAATTTCAAAAGGGATGAAAAATGCAAAAGATGAAATTCCAATAGTGGCATGGAAGGTATCGAATGACTTACAAAGTTATTTAACATAATATTAAAAATGAAAAAAATGTTAAATCATTGGAGAGTAAATAGTTTAGTCCTCTGTATAAAAAAAATGAGACATACAAAATTTTATGAATTATAAAGGCATCAAGCCAATCAATCATACTATGAAACTTTGATAAAATGTGAGAAAAAAGATTAAGGAAGAAGACACAGATAACCGAAAATTAATTTACATTCATGCTTGAAAAATCAACAATAGAAGCTATACATCTTCTCATACAAAAAATATTTTAAAATAAGCAAAATTTACACATGATATTATTGAATTAGAAAAGCTTATGATAGATTTATGAGGGAAATCATATGAAAAATTATAGAAAAGAAATGTGCTAATGTAGCATATATTAAATTAAGGATATATATAAAGATCTAATTACAAGAGTGAAGTCTTTAAACAAATTAACCAAAATATTTCCTATAAAAATAGGGTTACATTATGAATCACTCTAAATCCATATCTTTTTATACTAGTTATGGAGGAATTCACCAAGACATGTTACGATAATGCATGTTATTTGTAGATGACATTGTTTTGGTCGATAAGCGAATGAGACACTAGAAGTTAAAAGTTTTAGGCTTAGTAGAGCAAAGACATAATATATGGAATTTATGTGTAGTAGATAGGAGATAACAAGTTAGCTATAACTAAAAGTTTTAAATATCTAAGATCGCTTTTGCCAAAGGATAGAGAGGTTAATAGAGATGTTTTACTTAAGATACAAGTAAGATGGTTGAAATAGAGGAGTACGTTAAGTGTTCTTTGTGATCCTAAACTAACTCTAAAGATTAAAAGAAAGTTTTACAAAATAACGGTTATGCTATGTTATATGGAGCCATGAGGCGATCTCATGAGTAAAAGATGAAAGTCGTAGAGATGAGGACGTTAAGGTGGATGTACGAACATACAACAATAAAGGATGAGAAATGATAATATTAAAAAGAAAATTAAAGTTGCATCTATTGAGGAAAAACTCTAAAAGACAAGTTTAAGATGATAGGGGCATTTACTAAGGTAATCAATAAATGCCCCAATGAGGTGATATGAGATCATAACAAATACTTACATTAATAATGGAAGAGAGACAAAAGAAGACTTAGTTAACAACATAAACTTTCATTTAAATATAATATATGAGAATATAGTAAGGGATCAAGCCCAATGACGTAGAAGAATCCATATAGCCGACCTTACATAGTGGAATAAAGACTTGGTTGTTGTTGTTGCAAGGTGACTAAAAGTTATTATTACCTTTATACTAAAAAATTGACCTTGGCCAATGTTAGTAGAATACTCTTCAGCTTTGTCAAGGGATTGAACCAAAGGAGGATTATATAAATGACATAGGACCCACTAAAATTGCTGCAAAGTAAAAGGGAAAAAATATAGAAATATCTGTTAAATTTCTCAAATGACTCCTTACTACTGCAACAAATGAAATATTATTTATTTCAAACATCAAGAAAGGAAAACACACATTTTTGCATACAATCAGTTTTCACTGTGAACTCCAAACGAAGTCAGGATAAGAAAGTCCAAAAACAACCAACATTTATGATTGAGAAGTTGAAATAATTTTCCAAAGAAGGATTATATGAATGAAATAGATCCCACTAAAACTGCTGCAAAGTAAAAGGGAAAGAAATATACAAATATCTGTTAAGTTTCTCAAATGACTCCATAGTCCATACCACTGCAACAAATGGAAAGAGATTTATTTCAAACATTAAGAAAAGAAAACACATATTTTGCATACAATCAGTTTTCACTGTTAACTCCAAAAGAAGTGAGGATTAGAAAACTGTCCAAAACAAACAATATTTATGATTGAGAAGTTGAAATAATTTTAGAAGTATGATTTGGAGACAAACTAAATGTTGTTTGAAGAACAACGGTAAGAAGCTTGATGACATAGGCACAGAGAATTAGACAGATACTGCCATATGAATAACTATTTCGAGAAGGGTTCCTAACCATGGATAACATGTGGTTAGCAATCAGTTGGATGAGAGTATCTCAAAATCCCCTGCAACTCTTTCCCTTGGAGGAATTATGAAGCCACATATAATCAATCCCAAAATTTCAAAACAAAACCTTGACTGTATTTTCCAGTCCAGAATACAAATTGTGAAATTATGAGTTTTATGTTTTGAGCATCCTGCTTTGTTTTAGTGCTCAAAACGAACTCTTACAGCAATAGCAAGCTTTGATGTACAACAAAGTAAACATAAGATAGTCTTTCATGGATTTTATTCCTATAGAATATCCTAAAATTTCAGGAAAAACATATTAAAGAGCAGTAGTAGTTTTCCAATACAGATCAAACAACAGAAATAGGGAGGAACTAGAACATTACATTAAATTGGTTTTAAGTGATTTATGCAACACAAAAATTAAAAAAAAAATCCATTCACAACTCGTGAAAGACAGACAGGGAACACTGAAGCAGATGGAAGCTCACTGTTAGACAAAAACGCTTGATGAAAGAAAAAAAGAAAAGGCAAGATTTTTAGGGTTCTTTTTTGCTTCCTCACTGACAGCAGAGGAAGAATTGGAAAGAGATGGAGGGGATGCAGAGGGAAGAAGAGAAGTAAACTAAAGAAAAAAAACTTCCTAAATGGCAATGTCACAACCATTCATTTCCTATATTACTACCTGAGCAACCGAAAAGGTCCCACTATGAGGGTGCCCATGTTTTTATGCCTTACTCACCCATTAAATGGTATCATGGGAGATGAGTCATCATACGCAATTAGCGATGTCAATGCCTTGCAATTTACTTTTAATTTACAAAATTCCTATACAAAATTTCAAAATCATCAAAACATATCCAAAATTTTCTTTTATTGTTTTATCCAAGGTTTAAAATTTCGATCCGTACCGAGGTTTCGGTCTAAGACCGGAATGATACGGTTTCAGTATCGTATCGTGCCAATATGTTTCAGTATTTTTTATTTATATATTCTAATAATTATAAGATAAATATGTTTATAATATATATAAAAAAAAGTTGTATATTGATTTTATATAAGTTCTCAATTATTTAACAACTTAATATTGTTAGAAAAAATAATTAAAAATAGTTTTATTGATATATCAATAACTCGAATTAAAATAGATCTATCTATAATAATAAGTATATAAGTTAATACAAGATATTACTTTATATATAATAATTATATAAATTAACTATTTATTCATTTAATTAATTATTAATTAAATAATATATATTTTAAATAGTAAAAAAATATAAAATAAAAAAAAATTATCAGAATATAAATATAATTTATTAGAATTTTTATAAAATTTTTGAGAATTTTTAATTTTTTTAATTTTTAAAGAATTTTAAATGAAATTAAAATAATACAAAATAATAATAAAAAATATATTAGAAATAAATAAGAATTATTATATTTTTTAAAATTTTTAAATGAAATTTAAAAACATTAAAAAAATTAAAATTTCAAAATATAATTAATAAAATTATTAAATTTATTTTAATTTTAAATATATTTTTTATATATTTTATTAGGATAATTTAATTTGGGTTATAAAAGTCCGTTCGAAATATCACACATTCTTAGGAATTGTTTAAATTAATTAAATAAAATAATTAATTTTTCCCAAAATTGCGGCCCACGATCTGCTGCGGGGGCGTCCGGTGGCGCCAGAAGGATCACCGGATGCTTCCGGTGATGCCTTCGGCACTGCAGGAGGCGTCCCGCGACGCCTTCGGTGCCTAAGGTGTCGCGGGATGCCTCCGGAAGCATCCCGCAACATCCAACGCCGTCGAAGGCGTCCCGCAACTCCTCCGACAGCGCCGGAAACGTCCGCGACTCCTCCGGCGCTGCCGAGATTGGGACGCCTCCTGTGCTGGTTTCGTCCGCTCGGCATAACGGTAAAAACTGTCCGTTTTATCCGGTCATTAACATTGTTACTTTATCTTCAAAATAAAAATGAGGAGAATTTCTACTATCATATGTTTGCCATGTCACTATTTCATCAATTAAAATAATAAAAAAAATATTTTAGTCGTAGAGCTTACCTACAAAATATTTCCTATAATTTCACAATCATGAAAACACTATAAAATTGTCAAACGCATACCAATTTGCCTTTAACCATTAATATTATTATTTAACTATATGAAAAAAACATTATAAGGTAAAATAAAGGTTTATATGATTATTATGTTATATGAATCAATGATGTTAATAATAAAGGTGTGAAATAAAAAAAAATTCTAAGAAAACTTTGATGATTTTGAAATTTGAAAGGGAGGTATTTTGAAAAATAAGGTAAAATAAAAATTTCTTAAAAATAATAATAGTTATGATTTTGCAGTAGAATGATAAGAGTATGGAAACATAGACACGTTGATAACTTCAAAATTTTGAGGGAAATGAAAGTTTCTCGTAGTTAAATTGAATCAGTAGGAAGCAAGAGCTTAAAATATAATCCAATATATAATATTATTTTGTTAATACATTACCCATAAAACTACAAGATGAAGAAATTAAGGGTTGAAGATTGGAACAGCAGCTGAATGTTAAACCTCTGCTGTAATGAATTCAGAAATCAAAAGCAGAGTATGGTCCTCAAATTGGATGTTATTATTATTTTGCTCTGACTTTGGACTGGTTCCTTCAAATAATTTGTGGACCCAGACACTGATGTCTTAAGACAAAACTTTGTTGTATGTGCAACAATATCCATTCACCAAAAAAAAAGAGAAATAATTTTAGTTTTCTCTAGGAAAAAATGTGACTTACTGACATAAAATTGTAGCAATCAGAAATGACACATACAGAAAATGACACTGAAAAAATTATTTGCCAGCATTTGGTAATGGTTCAAGGTTTACACAAAAATAAAGATTGTGCTAAATGTATTTACTTACTTACCAACTTGAGAAACATCCAAATTGCTTCAAAATAAAAGAAATATACATATTAAGCAGAAAACTTTATACCAACAAGGCAACAATACAGAATCATAGTTTAATCTAAGGAAAAAAAAACTTTAAAAGTGAGAACTTCTAAGACTTTTAATTGTAGCTTTAGTCAACTTGTGAATCATAAAACAAATAATTCCTAAGTCCTCATAGTTGAGTTTACACTTTCCAACACTAAAGTGATGAGATGAAACAGTGGGTTATTTTCTTTTCCGCCCTTGTCCTAAGAAAACCATGCAAGGTTGTTGGTGACAATTATAGAAGAAACCAGATCCACAAGTCCATCTGAAGGTGATGCCAAACTCTCTCCATGCTTTGCATATATTACAGTATAAAAGGTAGAGAAATATTGTGCCAAAAGTTGATCCCCACTCTTCCACCTATAACTAAAGAACAAAGAAGATAAAGTTTGTGGATATCCTTGCAGATAATTAAATAAGTGGAGAATACTTAATGATATGCATGGGTGGTTAACATGAAGTATGGGTTTCCTTGGAGAAAAAACACAAAAAAGTATGAAGCTGCCAAGCACTAAGCTTTCAGTTGAGAATGTTTTTTTGCTGGCTGAACTCAAAATAGTAATCCATCTCTTTTGAGGCAAGCAAAGACTGTTGGTATGATGAAAGTGGGCGCTCATATAATCTGCGATGGGAACTCAGGTTCCCCCACCAAAAAGGTTAGGGAAGGAAACACCTTCCCTAAGGGCACCTATTTTTTTGATTCCAAAAACATTGCCGAGAGACAAGAAACTGTGGTTATTCCTCTCTCCAGAACAAATGGCAGAGTATGGGAACACATGATGTTTTAGAAGCAAACAAATTGCGGAAAGAACATGAAACAGGGCTAAGACCGGCTTGGGTATCTCCAAGATGTGCTGAATAGAGTGCAACATTGATGTTCTCCTCCATCTAATAAATTGAATATTGACACCTTGACTTTATGGTATCAAAGACACCATGATTTGCCATAAAATATCATGTTATTTTTAAAGTTTGGTTTATATATTTTAGCATCAGTTTAGTCTGTTCTTACAATATTAATCCTGTCATTTTCAGGAGATAACATAGAATATGAAGCTCATGAGATCTAATTAATGGTCTTTAAATATTAATAAAATCAAAGTAGACATCAATCAATTGGTTTCGTAGGTGTTGCAGGAAATAGGGAATGCTTTCTCCTGAAACTATCAAACATCATACTGTATAAATAGAGGGGAAAGAATCAGAAATCAGAGCGTACTACTAGATGAATTTTCATTTCATTTTTTCTCAAAATTAAGGTTTCATGCCTCAATTTTTTAAATGGATTTCTTTTCAATATTTTTGGAAAAAGTCTAGGGCAAATGCCTTTTATTTTCATTATCATCGAAACAATGCCTTATTTAAAAAAAAAAATCAAGCAGGTGCCCCATATCCTTGTCCAACGTTGTTGTAGCAACTTTGGTCAAAGATGCTTCATGTAACTCTAACATAGAGCAGCTTTGGCTAAAGTTACTCCAATATGGAGCTGCTCTAATAATATCTGACCAGTTTTGACGAAGTTGGACTTTTGACCAAATTGGAGCAGTTTTAGCTAATGTTTGAGCAATTTTGACTAAAATTAAATTTTGAGTATGTTAGAGTAGATTTGGCCAAAGCTGCTATAATAACGATAGAACAAGTGTATTTTTAGAATATGGGACATCCTTTCGATATTTTTATTCAAAATAGTGCAACCTTTTAATAATAATGAAAATAAAGGATGCCCTTTTGATTTTTTGCCAAAAATCTACAAAATATAAGTTTCAATGTGGCATCATAAGTCAACGTTTGTGACCAACATAACAATGGGAAATTGGACGACCAAAAATTGTTCTTCCTAGCTACAAGATGGCGGGGAAAAATATCTTGAGAGATGATGGTGAGTTCAGTGAGATATTAGAATTAAAACTCAACTATGATCTAAAAGCCAAATAAATTATATTTATTTAGTGTTTCTAACATAGTTTTAAACTGTATCAATGGAGTGTTCTGGAGTTAGGCGACATCATAGGATGCATTTGAAGATTATAGAAGACCAAAATACATGTAGAGAAGGAGCGAAGATGGACCACTCCATTCATTGATGGGATCTCATGGACCCCACCTATTATACAGGTGGGGTTCATGGGATCCCACCTATGAGCAGCCCCTGGTCCAGGAGAGGGCCAGGGTCCAGAGGATCCCGTCCCTTAGAGAAGAGAGTTTACTTCTCAATAATGTGTTTATTATTATTATTATTATTATTATTTTGTATCCAAGCAGCACTAAAGGGTCAAGGATCACTAGAGGCGAAGTTTTTCACTTGTCTCCATTAAGTCAAAGAATATCAAGAGATCTCTCATACAAGATATGGGCATTGATCCGTTGATTTTTATTGTATTTTTTTATGCATATTATATAAACAAACTTGGGTTCTCGCTTAAATGCAGGCTAAGACTAGCCATGTAAGATTGTTTGTCTTTTTGTGCCTTTGTGTTGTTCTAATAAGGGAGATGAAGATCCCACTGTGTAAGCTTATGGTGGTGGTTATTATGCATTCTAAAAATACCATATTTGGATTTACAAATGCACAATGACGGCAGATTCCAACAAGTGACGTTAGAGCAATCTCAACCCCATCTATTAGACACAGACACTTTGTGATCCCTACACTGAAAACATCAAGACTTTACTGAAGTAGGTACAGTCTTTAATCTATTTCTCTTTTAAGCCGATGAAAAGAGCAACTTTTGGTTTTGGGTGGTCAAGTTGTGGCCATCTAAAACGGAGCCCCAAGAAACATGAATAACCTAATAAATTTCTTTGTGACATCCATTTGCTCAATGGGTGACAAGCGATGAAAGCAAATACATGGACGTTGTGAATCCACCCTCACATTCACAATAGATACTAACCCCTACCCGGATTGGAGTCATTGGACCACAGAACATGGAAACAAAACGAGAGAGAGAGAGAGAGAGAGAACCTGGACCAGAACAGACGTGATTCCACGGGATTGGGCGAGCAATAGATCGAACAATGGACCTCGCATAAGTCCATGAGACCTGCAAACATAAAGAAGCAAACAAAGATCTGAGTATGTGCACTATTAGAAACATATTCTTTAGCTACACTTTTAGGGTTCATAAAGGGCTCACCGCTCACATAAAGCCAAGGTCTGCTACAGATGAGCGCGAGAAAGGAGGAACTCGAGGAGGAGATCTCTGACGGCCCGTCGGCGTCGCCGCTTGCCCCGCCGCCGGCCATCGCCGCTGGCATTTGGCAAAGCGCCGAGGCGGGCGAGGGTGCGGAACGTTTCGCAAATTCGAAGAGAGCAAAAGTACTAAACCGCCCAGGATAGTTATTAGCAAATAACATAAAATTATCGGGAATGCTATCAAAAATCCCAATTTTCATTTATTTATTATTTTTTATAAATAGTGTTAAAATTAATGGGTTTTCTTAATTTTTTAATCATTATTATAATTTCCATTTTTATTTCTTTTAAATGGGAGAAAAATTTGATACCAGACGTTTAGAGGGTGTTTGGCTGAGCTTATAAGCTGTTTTGTAATTTATAAGTTCTTTAAATTTATTTTGTAAATTTTTTTTCAAACAACTTATAAGCTGTCAAAATAAACTGTTTTGGAGTTTATAAGCTGTTTTTAAAAAAATATAGAAGACCCTACTTTTTAAAAAATATTTTATTTTAATAATATTCTTCTCTAAAATATCCTCATATAATTTCATAAATCCTCATCTTATCCTCCATAAATTTTTATAAACATAATATCTTTCTATCTCCGTCAACTTCTCTTCCAACGCCGTGTCATCTTCTCCGCCAACGCCTCTTTCCAATTTTTTTCTCTCCCAGTGCAAAAATTCGTTCAAAACTCTCTATTAATAAAAAAACCCAAAATCCTCTATTAATAATATTATACCTTTTTTGATAATTTTATTAATAAAAAGATCTTATAATACCAAACTAGGGATGACAATTTGACCCGAACCCGATGGAGGATCCGACATCCGACCCGAATGGAGGAGGGTATGGAGGGACTATCGATACCCGATACCCGACCTGAATACCCGATTAAATAATATATATACATATAATAAAGAAAATTTTCTTTTTCTAAAATCAACTTACTATTTTTTGTTGATATTAGTAGGCCTATATAGATGTTTAATCTATTTTTTTTAATTATATATATATATTTTAATAGGATGTTAATTTTAATATGTTTTTGTTGAATGATAATAGCTCGATAGAAAGAAGAAAAATTACACGTATAGAATATATTCGGTCCTTTAATGGGTATGGGTATACCCATTGGATATCCTATACCCGATGGATATGGGTACGGAGGATATAGAATCCGACCCGAACCCGACCCATTGCCATCCCTATACCAGACATATCAATACCTTTAAGTTGATTGTAATAAATTCACCCAAATACTTTAACAATTTATTTTTAAAATAAGACCTAATAATTTATAAACTCCTAAAACAACTTATAAATTGTACGAAGTTATAAACTATTTTTAATATTTTATCGCTCTCCTAATTAAATACAGATACAAAGGATATTTTATCCCACTATAATATTTTTATATGAAAAAAATTAGACATTCAAGGAAATAGTTTACATTTATTAAAAAATTAAATCTAACACCTATCGAAATAACTACTGGTTACTAACTGTGTCTATTCGTAGGACTTATTCTCTTAAAAAAAATCAAAAACGAAGAAGAAGATAGATATACCGGCGGCCGGACTTATCTCTTTAAAAGAATAGAGGGATAATACATAATTACTAAGTAATCTACCAAATCATACCCTTATTTTACATTTTTTTTATTATAATAAAAATTATTTAATAATCTATCAAAACACTTTTTCCTTGTACGATGAATAACGCAATACTGGATCATTTTATTAGTAATCTACCAAAACATTTTTGTAAGACTTGGATCATTTTAAATTAATCAGATGGATATTTATTATCAATTAAAAATAAAATAAAAAATGAATAACCTGAAATGAATTTATTAGATAATTTTATTTTCTATTTTTTAATAATAAAAATTATAAATTCCTGTTTAATATTTTGCTAAAATAAATAATAATTTCTTTAGATAATTTACTAAGACATCGGTAGCTATTTAAATGACAAAAATATTTTATTGGACAAGAGTCAATTCTCATAAAATCTTTTAAGGAAGATCAACATCATTTATATTTATCTCTTTTTATATCTATGTGATCGATATAAGTGTAATTAAGATAACGAATTTATTATTTTTTATATATTAAATATCAATTTAAGAAGTCAGTTTTTATTTGATTTGTGATTGCGATGGTAACTCGGTTAGGTCAGGTCGATCGGACCCGACTCGGTTCTTAAGGGACATTATTTTAAAAAATAAAAAATTGTGGAGTGAAATGTTATTTTGCCAAAGTCAAAGGATCCCCTCGACTCGCTCGCCTCGATGTCATTCGTCCATGTTCTTCCCTCTTCGTGTCCTCGTTCGGCAGCATTCCCTATAAAAATGGCGGAATCGCAGCGCTCAAGGCCGGTTCGGACTCTTCCTCTCTCCATCTCTCTCCTTTCTCCATCACCCATTGCGTCGCGCGGAGCGAGATCGAGATGGTGGTGAAGCTCTCGAAGGCGGAGAAGAAGGTCCGCTACGACAAGAAGCTGTGCTCGCTGCTGGACGAGTACGGGAAGGTCCTAATCGCCGCCGCCGACAATGTCGGCTCCAACCAGCTCCAGAGCATCCGCAGGGGCCTCCGCGGCGACTCCGTCATCCTCATGGGCAAGAACACCCTCATCCGCCGCTGCATCCGCTTCCACACCGAGAAGACCGGCAACAAGGACTTCCTCAACCTCCTCCCCCTTCTCGTCGTACGCACTCTTCGCCATTTCCCATTTCCTCATCTTTAGTTCCTCCATGAATCGATCATTTAGCTATTTAGTAATTATCCTTGACTGATTCAGGGGAATGTGGGATTGATATTCACAAAGGGCGATCTTAAGGAAGTTAGCGAGGAGGTTGCCAAGTACAAGGTGTTGAATATAATAAATGTGATTTTTTGATGTTGGTTATCACGATTATCATAGTTTTCTGTCGAGTGATCAATATTTTTGGTGTTTTCCATTTGCAAGTTCGTAGACAACTTTTTTGCTAGATTGTATAAACCTTTTCCACTCCGTAGTATCTTTAGTTCAGTACCCCATGCGTACATTTGAATTCCTTCACCAAAGGGGCCAGATATGAAACACTGAATCTATGCTGCTTGATCATCTATCTGTTAATGTGTTTTTAATGCTATTTTATGTTGGATATTACAATGATCAGAGTTTTGGGTCAAGTGATCAATATTGTTGGTTGAGGTTTTCCATTTTGCAAGTTCTTAGATAACTTGTTTGCTATATTGTATAAACCTTTTCCACTCTGTAGTACTTCCTGCACCAAAGGGACCAGATATGAAACACTGAAACTATGCTGCTTGATCATTTTACAAATGTGTGTGTTTTCTTCATGTTGGATATTACAATGATCATAATTTTGGGTCAAGTGATTAATATTGTTGGTTGAGGTTTTCCATTTTGCAAGTTCTTAGATAACTTGTTTGCTATATTGTATAAACCTTTTCCACTCTGCAGTACTTCCTGCACCAAAGGGACCAGATATGAAACACTGAAACTATGCTGCTTGATCATTTTACAAATGTGTGTTTTTTCTTCATGCTGGATATTACAATGATCATAATTTTGGGTCAAGTGATTAATATTGTTGGTTGAGGTTTTCCATTTTGCAAATTCTTAGATAACTTGTTTACCAGATTGTATACAAATACAATGCAGAACCTTTTCCACTCCGTTCTATCTTTAGTCTGATACATTATGGATATATTTGAATTCCTACACCAAAGGAACCAGATATTCGATGCTGAAGCTATGCTTCTTCATCATTTAAAAATGTGTCTTTTAACTGTTTTTTATGTTGGATATTACAATGAGCATAGTTTTGGTCGAGTAGTCCATATTTGAGGTTTCCATTTTGCAGGTTCTTAGGTAACTTTTTGCTAGATTCTATACAAATACAACGAAGCACCTTTTCAATTTTTTAGCATCTTTAGTCTGATGCACTATGCATACATTTGAATTCCTGCACCAAAGGAATTCTTAGTTTGCTTGTTTTGATCAAGTAGTCAACATTTTTGGTTGAGGTTTCCATTTTGCAAGTTCTTCGGTAACTTGTTTGCTAGATTGTATACAGATACAAGGAATCATCTTTTCAATTTTGTTGCATCTTCAGTCCAAAACACTATATATACATTCGAATTCCAACACCAAAGAATCCACACTGAAACTATGTTGCTCGATTAGTTATTACCTACTACTAGTATGCAACAATTTCAATCAGAGTGGGCACTAGCAAGCTAATCTATGTTCCTACTGTTCTTAGCTCTAGTATATTTCACTTTTTCTCGCCTATGTTCAGTTTTCTGTTTAGTTTCACTAAAGATTTACATTTCTGGCAATTCATTTGCCTGCTCATTCAACTCACAGGGCATTGTGCCATTAAGTTTCAGTTGATTCAATCTCTACAGGTATAGTGCTCAATCGTCCTCTATGTTTGTTTCAGGTTGGAGCTCCTGCTCGTGTTGGTCTAATAGCACCTATTGATGTCATTGTCCCACCTGGTAACACCGGATTGGACCCTTCGCAAACATCTTTCTTTCAGGTTTGTATCTAATCACTAAAATAACTTCATATACTTTGTTGTTTGTAGTAAACTTATCGAAATCTTCTCTCTTGTTCAGGTGCTCAACATTCCAACCAAGATTAACAAGGGCACTGTCGAAATCATCACCCCTGTCGAGTTGATCAAGAAAGGAGACAAAGTGGGTTCTTCCGAGGCTGCTCTCCTCTCAAAGCTTGGAATAAGACCATTTTCGTATGGCCTTATAATTCTCACCGTCTACGAGAACGGATCAGTCTACACCCCTGAGGTCCTGGATCTCACAGAAGAGGACCTTGCTGAGAAGTTTGCTGCTGGTTTGTCCGTTGTCACTTCAATCGCGCTGGCAATATCTTACCCGACAATCGCAGCTGCTCCTCATATGTTCATCAATGCATACAAGAACTTGCTTGCGGTTGCAATTGCGACAGAGTACAGCTTCCCACATGCAGAGAAGGTCAAGGAATACCTCAAGGTAAGATCTCCCGGATGTATCCCTGTGAGTTAAAAGGACGATTCATGGTTCTCTAAACCATTTGAAATGGTGCAGGATCCAAGCAAGTTTGCAGTGGCTTCTGCTCCTCCGGATGCTGCAGATGTTGTAGCCGAAAAACCACCAGCAGCACCTGCTGAAGAAGAGAAGGAGGAACCTGCAGAGGAGTCTGATGATGACATGGGTTTCGGCTTGTTCGATTAGAGTGAATTCTCAAGTTGTTCATAAGATAAGTAGCAGCAGTTGGAGGCTACATGATTAGATTTTGTCAAATTCTTTACATTTTTTGTAGGTGTAGTTTTACTAATAAAGTTCTAGTCATGGTTAGATTCAATAGTAGAAGATCTTAAAGAATCCTCCATATTCGAGTATGATGCAGACACAACCCATGATGAAACACAATATGACCCTTCAAACTTAATAAAAGTATAACTTTTGATTCGGGATTCAGAATCAAGCTTTGTCGGTGTTCATGCATGTATAATTCGAAAACCTACGTTTGTTATGGGTGAAACCATATTCGCTAAGTTTTGGCCCTAAATTTTACTATTTAAATTTTTTTCAGAATTTTTTTGTTATTTTTGGTAATTTTTGTGTTTAGGGTGTCTAGGGTAATTTTGGTATTCCTAGTATTTATAGGAGAGGATTTGTCTTGATCCGCGTCTATTTTGAGTTAAGATCATTCAGTTATATACTTTTCTTTTCGGGTAAAAGATCTATTTCCTTTTTTATAAGATTGAAATTTCTTTCCTTTATTTGGGTCTTTGGTTGTGGTCTATATAAGAGTTATATTTAGATATTGAGAAATGATCTTTTTATTCATAATAAAGTAAAACTTAGATAACGATGCATTTCTCTTTGTTTTAAGAGGATTTTCTTCTTGTTTTCTCCTCATTCTTCCTTTCTCGATAGTTGGCAAGATAATTGTTATCTTGTTTGATATCAATTGGTATTAGAGCCACGTGAAGGTCCTCATCATATCTAATGGTGGATCATCGTGGTTGTAGTCGCGGTCGCAACAATAGATAGGCTTCGATGGAGGAAGTCAAACATAGTGGTTGTAACGTCTAAGACATAATGATGATTGAGGATTTACGGAGACAAATTGCAGAGTTAACGCAGCATCTAGCGGCACGACATCTCGATGATTGTGGATCTGAGTCTTCCTTCAAGAACTCATATCATTGGTGGGATACACCTCAAGAATGTTGTAGACGAGAGGAGCCTGCAAGAGGCTTCGGATTTCGGGATCTATCCAAATTTTCTAGTTTGTTGCGAGTAGAGGATTTCATTGACAAGATCAATGTAGTAGAGTGAATCTTTGATTACAAGCAAGTTCCAAATCGGATGGAGGTAAAGTTAATTGTCATCAGACTCAACGGGCGAGCATCAACATGGTGGGAACAAATACAACACTCTCGAGACAAATGAGATAAATTCTAAATAGTTGTCTAGGATAATATGAAGGAAAAAATGAATATTTTCTTCTCTTCACCTGCACCTAAACTCTATTCTAGCGACTTTACTCGTTGAGATAGGGTGCGAGATTAGTCGACAAATATGCAAATAAGTTTTTTCAACTGGTGGACTGAAATGATCTATCCGAAACAGAGGAATAGAAGGTGACACGATACTTAGGGGATCTACGCTCGACCATGCAAGATGCTCTCAGTCTTCATTCATTTTTCGACAATGTCAGAGGCCTTTCAGAATACACTGGCGGCTGCAAAGTAACAAAATCGGAAACCAACGAGGAGAAGCTACTAGAATAGTCAACCAGCTTGCTCTTAAAATTCTCGTCTTTCACAGCAGCAACCATCGCAGCGACCACCGTAGTGATCGCCACATGTTTACTCTAAAACCCCTATTAGATGTTATCAATGTGGTGAACAGGGACATATGTCGCACCAATATAGGAATCCCTCTTCTACTGATCCAAAGGGAAAAAACTTATTGATCAAGGAAGATGTGATAGAAGATACAACAACAATTAGTGATTCGTTGAATGATGCATCTGACAAAGTAATTTATGGTGATATTCATGAGACTTTGGTCATTCATAAGAGTTTGTTGACTCCCAAGGGTGATTCAGGGGATGATGGGTTAATAATCAATATTTTTTACACTACTTGCACCATCATGAATAAAGTATACAAGATGATCATCGATAACAATAATTATGAGAACGTAATATCCGCTGAGGCTGTTCAGAAATTACAATTGAAGATAGATCGTCATCCTAAACTCTACAAGTTATCCTGACTGAATAAAGAAAGTGAGGTAACAATGGACTGACGATGCCTAGTTTCTTTTTTAATTAGCAAATATTTTGATAGTACTTGGTATGATGTGGTGGTCATGGATGCGCATCATGTATTGTTGGGGTGACTTTGGCCGTATGATCGCAATGTTGTTCTTGATGGGCAAAAGAATATATATGCCCTTCACATCAAGGGAAAAAATTTTGTTGGCACAGTGGTAGGAAAGAACTACCCCAATTTCGATAGCTAAAAAATACTAATATGCTTTCTATATCCAGATTTTTAGATGAAGTGGAGCATGAAGTTGTATATGCTTTGTGACTGTGCCATAAAGTTGCTCCTACCGCAGACACTGAGTTACCAGCCGAAGTACAACAGCTGCTAGTAGATTTTGATGAGCTAATGCAAGAGGATTTTCCTTCCGTGCTACTACCAATGCAGGATATCCAGCATCAGATTAACCTTGTTTCTAGGTCGACTTTGCCTAATCGACCAACTTATCGCCTTAGCCCTAAGGACACATCCGAGAGAGTATGAACCCCTGTGTAGTTCTTATCCTACTACTGTCGAAGAAGGATGACTCATAGCATACGTGGGTTGATAGAAGAGTCATCAACAAGATTACAGTGAAATATCGATTTCCAATTCTCTGCTTGGACGACATGTTGTATCTGTTATTCTGTTCTAAGGTCTCCTAAAAAATTGACCTTAAAACCGGAAACCACGAGATCATAATAAGGCCTGGTGATGAATGGAAGATGGCATTCAAGACGCAACATGTGCTATATGAATAGATGGTCATACCTTTTGGACTGTCCAATGCACTCAATACCTTCCTAAGATTTATGCATCAAATCTTGGAGCCTTTATGAGAAAGTTTGTGGTGGCATACTTTGACAACATCCTCGTTTACAATCTGACATGGAGATCACAGTTCGATCATCTCCATGTTGTCTTCGAAAAGCTGAAAATAGAGTACTTATTTGTAAATAAGAAGAAGTATTCTTTCTTTACTACATCGGTAATTTTTCTCGGCTTTATTATATTCACTGATGGTGTACACGTAGATCAAACAAAGATAGATGTGGTCTTGGATTGGCCTCAACCGAGGACATTATACAATGTCAGAAGTTTCCATGGTTTGACTTCTTTCTATCGTCGATTCATCAAAAATTTCAACACTTTGATTACTCGTATCACCGAGTATCTCAAGGGAAGGAATTTTAATTGGTCTGAAGAAGCAGAGGCCAGCTTTCAACTGATCATATAGAGGATGACCGAAGTATCAATTATGGCCCTTCCTGATTTGACAAATTATTGGAGATCAACTATGATGTATCCAACATAGGTATAGGAGGTGTTTTGAGTCAATTTGGATGACCAGTTGCTTTCTTCAGCAAGAAGCTCTCCGGGTCCAAGAAAAATTATTCTACTTACGACTTGGAGTTCTATGCCATTATGCAGTCCTTGAAGCATTGACGACACTACCTAGTACAGAAGTTCATTCTGTTTAAAGATCATGAAGCAATAAAGTATATTAATAGTCAATACAAGTTGAGCAGGCGACATGCCAAGTGGGTGGCTTACTTACAAGAGTTCACCTTTACTCTAAGGCACTAAGCTGGAAGTTTGAACCATGTCGTAAATGCCCTAAGTCGACGTTCTTCATTACTCATCACCATGAGTACCAACGTTGCAGGATTTGAGATTTTTCTAGATATGTATGTAGCTGGCCCATTATTCAGAAGGATATTTCAGGAGATACATAACGGTCACCAACATGATTTTATTTTGCATAATGTTTATCTGTTTTGTGGGTTGTAGTTGCTAAGGCAGCAGATTATGAGAGAGCTTCATAATGAGGAGCACTTTGGACGTGATAAGATTTTGACCTTCATCTCTGTCAATTTCTATTGGTCTGAGTTGACCAACGATGTGACTCACTTTATTGATTGATGTTTTGTATGAGTCTAAGGGAGTTCTCACAAATACAGGCTTATACACTCCCCTATATGTTCCTGAAGCTCCTTGGTTTGATGTTAGTATGAATTTCATATTGGAATTACTCCGCACCTAATAAACCTCAAATTCAGTTCTTGTTGTGGTTGACAGATTCTCAAAGATAGCATATTTCGTAGCTTGCAGGAAGAATATGGATATTGCCTGGATTATCTTTACTTCAAGGAAATCATGAATTTACATGGCGTTCCTCGGTCCATGACTTTGAATCGAGATACCAAGTTCATCAGTCACTTTTGGAAGAGCTTATGGGGAAAATTAGGCACGCAGTTCAACTTTAGCAGTGTTTACTATCCTCAAATAGATGGACAAACTGAGGTAGTGAGTCGGAGTCTGGGCAATTTTTTGAGAGGTCTCACAAGAACTAAACCAAAGCAGTGGGACTTGTCGTTATCTTAAGTAGAGTTTGTCTATTGAGAAATATGATCACATGATTGAGTTCTTTTGGGATTGTCTATGAGTGGAATCTATTGGGGGTTCTGAACTTAGCTCATATTCCACGTATAGAGTGAATTAGTTCTAAAGCAGATGAGATGATAGAACATCTTTGAGGTATTCATGAGCAGGTGAAACTTGCAATCATGGAAAGCAATACCAAGTACAAGGCTTGGGTCAATAGTTAGGTACTTTTTGAGTTTGAAGATTTTTTCTGAGCTATATTGGCTCGTGATCGTTCCCTGTTAGAGAGTATAATAAACTAAAGAATCAAAAAATTGGACCATATAAGATACTGTAGAAGATTAATGATAATGCCCATAGGTTACGTCTTTCTAGTCATCTAAAAATTTCTGATATCTTCAATTTGAAACGCATAAATCCTTATTATACAGATGTTGATGAAGTTAATATGAACTCGAGGGTGAGTTCTTTTTAAGACTAATGTAAGCCCAAACTATGATGAAACCTAATATGACCTTCAAATTTCAAAAGAATATAACTTTTGATTTGAGATTTAGAATCACATGATCATATGTATAGAATTTGAAAACTTTCATTAGTTGACATCATAAGTTATGCTTCAGGGAGATCTACAAGGGAAGAGTTTTAGAGAAAAAGTTAAGGACAAATTTTGAGAAATGAATTTAAAATAATATGAATATGTATTTTAACGGTTAATAAATGTTTTATATATATATATATATATATATACTCAATTTAAAAGAGAAAGGAAAGAAAATAAAATATAAAATTATGCAATAATAAGTTTTAAATAATTAACTCAAATTATAATAAAAGTAATAATTTTATCATAGTCTAAATTCTACATTCGCCATAAAATCTAAAACGCTCGAACAATATTAGTTCGATTGACTTTATTTTCTCAACGGTTTAAAACCAATCCTATTAAACAAATTTATTACTACAACGGTTAAAAGCTACAGCGTGGTCGGTCCGACCAAATTAATACACCTAGATTCCGGTTCAATTTAATTCCTTTGAAATCTGACCAAACAGAATCTATCTAATTAAAGATTATATATATAAAAGTTCATTAAGAAAAAAACAGAGCATTAAAGTGGATTAATTCAAAATGTTCACCTGCAGTAACAATTGAAATGGCTATACTTGATAACCATAGAGACCTTAATAAACCTAAGAAAAGACCCTCTGCTCTATTTTAAACCTACAAGAGTTGAAATATCATGGACAAAGCCAAAGAATCTGAACAGATTAATGCTACAAGAACTTAGCTACACTAACATGAAGCCTTGTGAGTGACACTAGCAATGGTACACTAACTGAACCTCACTGAGTGTGTGCTGGTGTCGAGGCTTCTGTCGAAGTCCAGTTGCCGCCGTCGAGCCTTCTCAGTCCTTCGATCATCCGCACCACTTCTGGCATCTTTGGCCTCCTGTCTGGTGCCCTCACTACGCAGCTCATTGCAATCTGAAGCATTTCCACCATCTCTTCTTCTATATTCGGATACCGCATCAGCTCCACGTCGAAGACTTCTGCAGTCCATTCTTCGCGGACAACAGACTGAACCCAGCGAACTAGGTGGATGACCTCATCACCCCCGCCCACTATCTGGATGGGTGATTTGCCTGTGAGCAGCTCGAGCAGTAGAACTCCGAAGCTGTAGACATCAGATGCTTGTGATGCTTTCCTGGTATCAACCATCTCCGGTGCACGGTAACCAGCAGTGCGAGAGACAGGCGGGATCATCGGATTGATGATGGATGGCAAACCCAGGTCAGAGACACAACCAAATTGCTGGTCGTTGAGGAAAACATTGGACGACTTGATGTTTCCGTGAACAAGCTTGCCGTTGTTTTCGGTGTGAATGCGCACAATTCCTCTTGCAGCTCCAAGTGCTATTTTAAGCCTGGTTTCCCAGTCAAGGGGTATTCTGTCTTGACCTCTCTTCCCTACAACCACAATGTATGATACATCATATAAAAGCAATACTACAGTAATGTACCATTGCATCTATCACCAAAAACCCAATACCAAGGAAAGAACAAGTTAAATACAAACTTCTTGCAGTTCTACACAATCTTGTCAAGATTGAAACACAATTGAAAGATACATGATGATAGATGTAAGTAATAACTTGCTTCCTGCAGAATACACTGTATGGATACCAAACATCATTTTAGACTAGTCATGGAAGAAAAGAAGCATAAAGTTAATTGAGTAGTTAAGATCTACCTAAACCTAAGGATAAAGAATTGGAACATCATGGCCATCAAAGAACCATTAGAAGCTATGCAACAACAACAAAAAAAAGTTTAAAAGGAAGAACTTTAGCAGCTAGCTTAGTTAAAATGGGGGAAGGCATACCATGTAACAAGGAAGAGACACTCCCCTGGCTATAGTAGTCATACACGGTAAGCTTCTCATCTTTGGAGTAGTAGTATCCTTTCAGCTCCACCACATTCTCATGTTTTATCCTCCCTACTACATCCATCAGCTGCTCGAAATCTCTCTTGCCAACACTAGCATCCTTCAACCGCTTCACCACCACTGTCGTTGCATCCTCCAGCACTGCTTTGTATGCAGTTCCAAATGTTCCCTTGCCTAAAACCTCAGCAGAAGCCCTCAGCAGATCTTCTAGATCAAAAGCAAAGGTACAGCCCTCAAAGAAGACTAACCGGTTGTTTGCGTCTTCTTTACGAGCAACAGCCTTCTCTGGTGAACGGTCCCCTTTTGACCTTTTTCCTGAGACATAATTCTCTTCGTCCCCCCTCGAGCAGCAAAGATAGAGAAACAATGCAGCCGTCAAGAAGAGTAAAGCACATCCGCCGACTATAATGCCAAGAATTGCAGCTTCACTCAATTTCTTCTTGGTTATGGACATTGGGGCTGGAAACGGCGCAGGTGGTACTAGTTCGGGCGATGGTGATGGAGTGAATGGGACTATTGGTGTGAAGTCATTCCCAGAATATGACGAACTTGGATAATTTAGGAGGAATTTCGGAATTGTACCATCAAGGTGGTTGTTGGATACGTTAACGAACTGCAGGTCGGGGAGTTCAAGATCTGGAATTTGGCCAGACAACGAGTTGTTGGAGAGGTTTAGAATGGCGAGAAGAGTTAAATTGGAGAGGGAAGACGGGATGCTGCCGTTAAAATGGTTGAAGGAGAGATCGAGCGCGCTGAGGTTCTTCCAAGGCGAGAAATCAATGGGTAGTGGACCAGAAAAGCGATTGAACCGGAGATGGAGGCCAGTGAGAGCAGTGAGGTTGGCGAAGTCCGGCGGGAACAGGCCAGAGAAACTATTCGACCGGAGGCTCAGGATCTGGAGGGCGGAGAGGCGGCTGAGAGTATTAGGTGGGATCGGGCCTCTGAATCCAATCCCCGGGAGGCGGAGCGAGACGACTCGGGAACCATCGGCGCTGCAGGTGACGCCGGTCCACCGACCGCAGACAACGGTGGCAGGACTCCAATTGAGGCTGCGGCCGTGAGGCGCGGCAGTGAGGAAGTCGAGCAACGCCTGCTTGTCCTCCGCCAGGCTACCAGCGGCGACCCCTGCGGCGAAACTCGCCAACCAGAGGGCCAAAACCACCGAAAGCGCTCGATTTGAACACATTTCTAACACTTGACTGGAAAATCCTTTCTCTGGCTCAACCTTTTAGCATCTACTTCAACAATCCCACTTTGCCATTAGAAAAACACCCAAATCAACCAAAAAGAAGCGAGTTTTTCCCTACTCACAGTGATTCGATCAAACAAGTCACCCAAACTTGAAAACTCCGTCTCTTCTCACCTCCGCAGCCAAAAAACTAGAATCAAACTCCGAGATCTCAGAATAGAACAAAATCAGGGCAAGAGGAGATGTAGCCGTTGAGAAGCATCCCGCCGCTTGTATTTTGCTTAAAAAGGTAGCGTCTGGCGCGATCGCCGATGGCACTGAATGCAATCATTTACTCGCTCGCGTCAACTGCCAGCACCAGCGAAGAGAGAGCGAGAAAGAAGCAAGCGTTAGCGTCGAGCACTATTATTACTCATAAAAAAGCTGTAAAAAATGCGGTCTTTCACCAGACGCTATGTGCGAGAGCAGAGCAGAGCAAAACGAGGAAGAGAGAAAGAGGAGGGGAAGGCGAAGCAGAGCATACCTTGGGAAATCGCCATTGCCGAGCTCGAAGAAGCGATTTGGGGTTACGCACGCCATCGAAAGCGATCGCCTCCTCCCCTTTTTATCGACCTTAAGATGGCGGTTAAACGCTTAAAATAAAGGAGGATTAAAGCGCAAAAAAGAACATAAGAGGAAGTTCCGTTTCGCTTCAAAACTCTACCCGCCAGCTCCCACCCGCTGTGTTTCTTTCTCTTCGTGGACCCCACCTACTAGATAGACCAATAGCAAGGTAAGAATGTCAATAGGTAGATCTAGACGGGTGCCAGATGCGTGTATATAAACCAGTTTCTTCTTTTAGTTGAGCCCTGTAAATAGTATAGATTTACATAAATAACCTTCCAGCTACCCTCCCCCATAAATTTGACTTAAAGTTAAAAAGCATTAACAGCCATGGAAAATTTTTCATTTTGCTCCTCAGAAGTCACTTTTCTTAAAATGCCTCTAAATTCTCAAAATCTTTAAAAGGACCCTTAACTTTCAATTTTCTAAAGGGATTCTGAGGCATTGTAAATACTTATCCAACTGTATTTTATTTTTTGTCAAGTAAAATAAATATTTAGAGAGGATGATTGTAAAAGGGCATTTTTAGAAAGTAAATAAATTTTAAAAGGGGAAATGAAATTTTCTAAATCATGATTAGATATACCGAAAATATAATGTCTAGATGGTAAATACAGATTAAAGCATGAAAAATAATATAATATCAACAAATGTTGCCCACTCTCTTATCAATTGAGACAAATTTTATAAGTCAAATTACTAATTTTATATTTTAAAATTTTAGCAATTATAATAATTAATAAATTTGTGATCTTTTTGATACACTAGAAATTATTTTGTAAAAAGTATTTGTCCTAATATAGCCTCATTCTTTTGAAAACAGTGTAACTTGCCAAATTGGGAAAAAAGTATTTAAGGATTTAATTGCAATTTATAATTTGGATATAATTACTAATTTTAACTTAACTATAATTTGATCAATTTGTTTCTTCTATTGTTTGACTTTTAAATTGAATACATTTTATTATTATTTTCACTAAAATTATATATATATATATATATATATATATATATATATTTGAACTAAATCTAATTTGATAAATTGTGTTAGGGTTTATGAGATTGGCGGGTGTATGGATTTGAATATTTTTTTAAGAAAAGAAATAGAAAAAAAAAAGACTGAAAAGAAAAAGAAAAAGAAAAAAAGAAAAAGTAAAAGCTTGGAGGTGACTTTAGTGGCAGTCGTAGTGCAGTCTGTCTCATTTACTTTTTATTTTTAAATTTTAATTTTACTTTTACCATTTAAAAATTATAATTGTTCTTGGATAAAACGTTTTTTTTTTCATCTTATCATCTAATTTGCAGGCCTGATGTCAATCATTTTCTAAAAAGTAACTAAATGATTGTAGAATTTCCAAACTACTTCTTAAAAGACGTTTAAAATTCAGAGTCAAAATTATTAACATTATTAAGTTATTTAAGAAAAAAATGACAGGAAAAGCACTTGATAACATTTTAATAGAGTTAAAAAATAATAGCATTGCTATTTCATTTAGTAAAATAGATAAAAATCAAAAGGATGGTCTACATTTAACCAATCGAACCTCCTTTTTATAAAAAATTATCAAATAAATGCTCCATCATATATTTAGACCCATATATTTTATCTTAAGAATATCTTTACTTTCAATATTATTGTAATATTTATGACTAATTATTATAATGTATAACACTTAAAACTAACTACTACAACATATAACAACTATAAAATAAATACTACCACATAACAAAATATAATGTTTCCTTCTAATTAAAAGTATTATACATAGAACATTATTATATTAAAATATTTTTTACTGTCTTAGTCAAAATTATTTTAAGCTACTAATTTTAACTAAATAAAAAAATAATGGAATTTAAATAAATTTGATCAAGTTGATAAAAAATGTTTTAATATAATAATATTCTAAGTATAATAATTTTAATTAAAGTAAAATGTTATATTTTATTATGGATAACTCCTACGCGTTGTAAAAGCATAGCTGCTATAATAATATTGAAAGTAAGAATTTTCTCAAGATAAAACATAGGGTGGGGCATCTATTTGATGATTCCTGGATCGCTCTTGTGATTTTTAACCTAGTAAAATTATAAGATTTTTTTGTGTTTTAGGAAGTATTTTGTTGATCTTAGAATTTTAGGGTCAATTAGCAGAATAGATAGGTTTGAAAGAGTAAAATGAAATTTTCTGTTGATTATTTGATCCCTCAGTTGTATTAGTTGAGCGATCCCTCAGTTTTGCTAGTTGAGCAATAATAAACATAGATCATGATATATAAATTTAAAAGAGAAATAAGAAAACTAAAACAATAATAATAATAATAATAATAATAATAATAATAATAATAATAATGGAACACAACACTTGAACACCATCTGCAGGTATAATCCAATAGTAAGAACAAAAATCATACCTGTAAAATATACAAAAAAAAATAAAATTACAATTTTAATTCATATATTATTATTGCATGGGGAGCAGCGGCATCATTCCAGCTGCCAAATTCCTTCTCATTTGTCCCCATCTCCACTAGAGTAATAGACAATTTCGGGAAAACTTTAGATTGCTCCCTAGAATTTATCAATTTGCCCTTTAGATTTTTAACATAAAAAAATGCTATTAGTTTTAGATTGGAAGTTTAATTTGGCCTTTATATTTCCAACAGAAATATGTCCAATTTATTGATGTAAATCTACCCCTCTAATATTCGTCTTGACGATAAATCTATTTTCATATTAAGCTTCAATCCAAAACTTAATCATAGTGTTAGACTACATAAAATAAAAGATTAGGCCCTTTGATCAAATTGTTTTTATTACTTAAAATGGCTATTTGTGATTGACTTGGTTTTCCTATGATGAGTAGACCAATGGACTTTGTCGAATCAATGTCTCAATCAACATGCGAATCAACCAATTAGTCGGTTGATCCAACCACTAAGCCAGTAACCTAACACTAGTTCATTTCAATTTTCATAATTATTTATTCATAGTAAGCACTAGGAATCTCCAACTTAGAAGGAAGTCAATAAACAATTTTTACTCAATACTTTTGGTTAGAGTTGTTGCTGTATCCCTCACAACTACTATGCACCTCACAGAACTACCATTTTGACTCCAACTAATCACTTAAAAGTTTTCTTTATTCTAATCATTGCAATTATAAGTCAACCAAAAAAGAAATGATTGCCATTATTGGATTTAAACTAGTTTAGTGTAGTTTGAAAGTTGATGAAGTTGTGCCATAAGATATTGCCACAAACGGCATAATCATATCAAATTAGTACCTGATTTTGACTACTCGACGGCTGCTGAGAGATCTGGTAGTGGGCAGATCATTCCACTTGTCACTTTGAGCCCTAAAAGATCAGCAAAAGAACAGGTAGAGAGGTTATCACTTCCATGGAGGAATATCAAATCATGATAAGGAAACTTAAGTGTTTTTGATCTGTTTAAAAACTTGACTCTACCTTTTGTGAAGTCTCGTCAAGTGCTTACGAAATCTATCTTCTCCACATCACTGTTGGGATAGGTGGGGATTATATGTACAAGAGATCTGCAAATTGTAACAATTCAGAAGAAGATTTCAATCGAATGAGAGATTTGCAAGTAACTTCCAGGGTTTTCAAAGTTCCTGCAAACAGATTCAAGTGAGATCCTATGATTAGTGATGAAGTAATCCTTGACAAAAACTCCATCTGAAAATTAAGCATGAAAATGAACTAAATAGATTGTGAATTATGCGGTGGTTCGAAATTAAAATGACATCCATCCAGCAATTGTTCCAAGGTTGTAAACCGAATAGGAGCAGCATGACAAGATCAAGAGGACTTTCAAGATTCCTCTAACACAACTGTTACATAAAACCATAACTTCTTCATGCAGAGTTTTAACGAGTACAGAAACATTGACAGCTTTACATGAACTTCACTCAACCCTAACATTCGATCATTGCAAAGGTGGTTGAGGCTGTTTGATGGTCAATTCAGCTCTCAAGTGAAGGGTGCCGTTGATGAAGTAGGGGCTATCTTCGGCGATGAAAGAACTCCACTGTATGCCAAATAAGTTCCGGTAGCCCACTGCCTTCCCGCCGGTAAAAGTGTAGAAGCCTTTGTACTTGCTCACAAATTCTCCAGATGGATTAGTTCTTGCAGCGAACTCATATTCTACTGTGAAGCTGATGGAGCCTTTCTCTTGCATCCCTAGGAAAAGGCCAAAGCAGTGGAATGAACTCTGCTGATCCAAGTTGCAATGAGCTGAGAGGAAGAAGCCCTGGCCACCCAAATGGAATGCCTGAGAGTAGACCCTTCCTGATGGAAACAGTTTGGCGCACTCCTCCCTCTTGAGATCCAGGTAGACAATGCATTGAGGGTGTGGCTTATCAAATTCCACCACCTTCAGTGGGCGATACTTGTAAGCCCTCTCCACAAAACGCTTGTGGTTTAACTCGTCAGCAGCAAGGGCCCGCTGCCTGTGAGGAGCCTCGGCCTTGAAGAAGAGTGCTTCAGTTACTAATTTGGAAGCAAGGTCGTGATCCAGGTCGTTGCATGTGAGGACTTTTCTGAGTTTCCTGCAAGTCATATGAGAAAAACGGATATGGTGAAGCAGGCGAGAACTCAAGATTTCACGTCGTTCTTCCAACACTGTGTACTGTGTGCGTGCCCACTTGAGAACAAAGTCATATATAGCATCTTCTGATGCCACTTGGAGGTCATCACTAGAAAGAATAGCCTCAATGCCAGAAAGGGGAAGACTCATCATTTCATCTTGGAACCTGAAATAGATAGTTCCAAGTTCCAGGTTTAGAAAGTATTAGTATTTTTCAAGATCGCTAAATGTTGTAAAAAATGTTCTCACTTGTTAATGTCCTTATAACTATTGGCAAGGAAATCTTTAGCAGCATCAGTCAAAGGTTGGACAGCGGAAGCCATCGAAACACTGCAAGGTAGATCCAGATACAACAATGCAGATTCTGTTGTCATGGGCAAGCTTCTAAGTAACTGACTACAATGCCGCATGCATGAAACAACCTCAAACTTATCAGCAGCCATTAGCACATCCAAAAGAAGTGTTGGAGAAGTAGTCGACAGCTTTCCACTGTACATAAAACTCAAGAGCTCCATGAGAGCAGCTTCCTCTGTTTAAATTAAAAAGGAAAAGAATGAAGTTTTATGTCCAGCAACAGGTACAAGTGGAAACCAGAAGGAAATCTAACCAACCAACAATGCAATGGGAAATAAGAAAATACATAAAGAGAACAGAATGAGAAGTGGGGCTAGAATGGCCAATTCTAGTGGATCCAACCAACAAATCACATGAAACTCAATTTTGATCATCCAGTGGGAAACAAGTTTACATATTTACACAAAAAGAATCGCCAATTTAATGGGAATTCAACACAATTTAACAAAATAATGGATTATAATATTTTCATGCAAAATTTTTCTGGATCTGCCATATCCAATGGTGCTAATAATTAATATGGTGCAATACTTGCAGGTGAATATAGGGCTTTCTTGCCTGTAATAATGACTCTTGCCCACTTTGCATCAACATAAAACCTTCATGACCACTCCATTAGAACTTCCTGTGTTGATCAATTAGCTAGAGAGGTTGTAAGTAGCACATGATGCTGAGCCAAACCACATCAGACTTATTTTTAAAGGCTTTTTCTACTGATAACTTGTAATCTTAAGTTGTCCATGTGAACCATAAAAGCATAGTCGATATCCAAGTGGATAGTTGGGAAGTCTACGCCAAAAAAAAAAAAAAAAAATCAAACTAAAGGCCATTCACAAAGATTCCACACCATTTCTCTTAGACAAATCTCACATGTAATTAGATAATCTGTTCCAATTAAATTTGATAAAAAAAAAAACTCCTTGATCAGTAGTCCCAACATGGCTCCTTGATCAAAAGCTCTAACTTGTTATCTTTTCATCCAACTAGGTTTCTAACAAAATCTGCAGCTCCTCGGTACCAAATATTTCTTCTGAGGAATCATGCAACAACTCTTATCATGTGGGGATGTAGAAGTATCTCCTCAACCTTTGTATATGCAAAGGAAATCCTATCATGCCTTAGTATCTTATCACAATATAGAAGAGCAACAATCGTGGCCTTAACCAAATTCAACTCTTAAGAATACTACAATAAATATAATGTCAACTAGCTCTCTAATTTTGTGATCCTGAAGAAAAATGTATATCTTAAACAAATGAAAGAGGTAGAGAATGTGATGTGAATTTCCTTGGTTCAAAAATCTCAAGGAATTATAAAGTATTAAATGGGCAAGTGACACAATGATATGCTTTAGAATGCATATGAGCATGTATTGAACAAAACTTGGATGTGCTTTGAAATTACCTGATTCATTGATTCTTAGTGTTGCATGTCGCAGATCAGATTCTTTCATGCCATTCGAAAAAAGCTAATATCGAAGATAGGGAAATAAATTCCACATCAGTAAAGATGATCACAAAATTATAAGTATGGCAGTATCAGGCACTGCTAACCTTATAGAAGAATGGGCTTTTAGCAGCAAGTATAGCAGAACTAATATAAATAGATTTAACTCTGAGAATCCGTGGAGATCCCATGCTTGAGGAATCATTATTTTCTGAATCATCACCTGCAAATAAATAAAGATGATCAAAACACAAACAAGAGAATAAAGATTATCATGAGAACAATGAAAACTTTGTCACAAAGTTGCCCTAGCTAGTAATGTAGTATTGTCAAAGAAAAATTTGAAACATGATAATTGCAAGATTATTTTTCAATAGAAATACAAGATTAAGTACTCGTATTCACATCCGACATTTGATGAAAAATGATTTCAGTACAAGAGTACTATAATTTCTTGTAAAATAGATTTATATTGCATATGTAAATGGATTGTGCATATACTAGACACTAGATGAATCATCAATCATATTGACGATAAGCCTACTTGGCATGGTGCATGATAACATTATTTTAATTTAAGTAGATTTAAGTTCAAGTAGAACTAAAACTGAATATACAAAATGACACTTCAGCAACAAAAAAATGATCTCAAACAGTCAAGATGAATGGAAATCCAATTTATTAAATGTTTTAGATATCTTGGATATATTATTCAAAAAGAGGAGATAATGATTGAGAAATCATTAATAGAATAAAGAATTGATGATAGAAATGGAGAGTTCTCAGGTTCCTGTGCATCATTGTCTTCTCCTTAAACTAATAGGAAAATTTTATAATTCTATGGTATGTCCTACCAAACTTTATCTCCACCCATGACGAACCAGTCATGACCAGCCTCAAGCCCAAATAAAGGAGGGTTGCATAGGTTGTCAACCAACGTTAAAACTATGGCAAATGTTCAATGAATGGATTCATTAAACTATTATGTTAATGCTAGGTTGTTCCCTTCGCTGACCCCCACCTAGTAGGATAAGGCTTGGTTGTTGTTGTCCTCCTACCAGACTTTATGGAAATAGGTGTTGGGCAGATAGAAAATGACAAGCACACACAAAAAACTACTTAACAAAGATGAGAATGATAAGATTGATACGTAAGGCTTATTGGAAAAAAGACATAAGGGCGCAATTAGTATAAAATGAAAGTGAAAAAAGTTGAGATGGAATAGAGGATTTCAATGACAACTAACATATTTATAGTTAGATAAGATGAATCGATTGCGTACAAATCAGAGAGAGACAAAGAAAACTCTAATTAATGTAGTTAAAAGTAGTTTAATTGAATTTAATATTACTAGTGATACGGAGTTCAATGGAGTGACAAGATACATGTAAATGTCTCCAATTTATGAAAGAATAAAATTCAGGTACTTTGTGAGGCAAGCTTTAAAGTGACAATTTTAGTGGCTTTTGTTAATTTTCATTAAGAAAAAAGATAAAAGAACCTGTTAGGTTTTGAGATTCTCAAGAATCAAACAAATGTTTTGTAGAAGCTCATGCACCAACTTGAAGAAAAGGCTATCAAGAACAGTAAGAAACATATTGGAAACATAGAACAATGTGGATGACTATCTAGAGACAATGAATTATATGGCTTAAGATGGTAATGGTTGACCATCTAAAATAATGAATTATGGCTTAAGGTGGTAAGAGTTGGATCAAAATCACATCGAACGATTTGGCCAGCATGAAGGTTGACAAACATTTCATTGAAAGTTGGCACAGCATTAAGAGTTGTTCAACTTATAGCTGAAGTCAACATGCTCGAACTTATAGCATGTACGTATAGAGAAACCTATGCCAAATCACTGCATTCAATTTTTTACCCTTTTCAGCAGTTGAATAAGAATCTAAACTGATAGATTCCATGTTTGAATCATCAAGCCTCTGCCCAACCAAACACAATCTCATGACGAGCTAGAGATTGGAAATTAAAAATCTAAAAGTTAGATAAGTCTAGTTTCAAGTTAATTCTTCAATACAAATTGGCTAAATCCTAGCTCAACTTGATAAAAATTAGCTTGCAAGCTAAGGAAAATTATAATTAGAATTAAAACAAGCTTATTATGTAAGGCAAAATATAAGAGGGTTTAATATATAGAAGCAACCATAACTATCCAAGCCTGATGCTAAGTAGGGTTGGAGATATCTGAATAAAACCATCATGAATCTTACCTGGTGCAGATTCTTCAAAGGTTGGTTCATCATCTTCATCATGGTTCTCATATTCTTCACATTCTTGGGTGTCAGGCTGGCAATTTGATACAAGTTCCAAACAGTACTTTGAAAATTCTGGTGCTACAACAAAAAAAAAAAAAAAAATTAATTGCCAACAAAACAATTGATACAATCTCCAAACTACAATTTGCAAACTCCGGTGCTAAAAAGACAATTAAGGATTCTGGCAAAAAAAAAAATCCTTCGTGCTGAGCATCCAGTTATACATTAGAGGTTGATATTGATATTTGCATTAAGGTAAAAAATCAGCGTGGATCCTCTACATTAATGTTAAGAAATACCTCAGATTTAGAATCAATGATTTTTTTTTTTTTGTTTTCTTGACAAATCTAACCAACCAATTTTTCAGCACATTAGCAACAAGTTACGCATGTCACGAAAGCCCCAATTGGCAAAGAAAACAGGACAAAAATATCAATGCAGCGCAATGCCTATATATATTATTGAAGCAGAGTTATTGTAATCAACAGTTCAACGAGGTTATCAGCAAGCAAATGCCATCATTTATCACCAAAAATAGTGATAATTAACAATAACGATCGAAAGCCCATCTTCGACGATCATGCCCAAAATTCCTACAACTATTCGACATTGAATTATAAGGCAAGACTTTATTGGAATCTTGTAATTCAATCGGAACAAGGATGCAGAAACAAAATACCATACCAATCGAATCGAAACGAAAAAAAATAGAAATAATAGAGAGTAGGGATCTACTGGGGGAATCGAGCCAATAGAGTCCAAAGGTTTCCCTCACCTTTTTCCTTGGGTCCGTCATCCCTCCTGCGCTTGCGATGGCTGGAACCGGCATCCGGCGGCTCCGCCATGACCTCGATCCGGAGGACTCGGTCGGAGAAGTTGCTGGAATTGAAAGCGAACTCAAAGTTGTGATCCGCAGAGGAGTGGGAGGGTTCAGGATCCATTATCGTCCCAGTCGCCGGCCCTCGACGGTCAAGGATATCAGCGAGTCCTCTCGCTTCTCTCATTCGACGCCACGCATCGGCCCCGGACACTCCTCAACGCCGATCCCAAAACGATATGATGCTTCCTGCTTCCCGATGGATAAGCGGCAGCGGGGGCGGCGGCCCGACGACGGCGACGACGACGGGGGAGAGAGAGAAGAGAGGAGCGATCGAGGGATTTCAACGCCGACACAATGGAATGGAAAAGAAGGCTTTAAAGAATCATTTTATAATGAGATAAAATATGCTATTTTTACATATCTACCCTGCTTTCAAAGACCAAATTAGAATTTTATCCAATTTTAAAATCATAAAACAATAAAATAAAATAAATAAATTCATAAAAAAAATCCGTAAATTATTTGCAACAAAATTTCAGTTAAAATACTTTAATAATATACCTTTTTTATTATTATTTTAGAAGGGGCCCTCGTTCTTTTTCAGTGGTCGAATGGGTCAACGTCAATTGACTCGTTGGTCAATAATGATGAACCGATTTGGTTTGGTTATTTTAATTGGAAATTTAATTAGGGTATGCACTAACTGCTGGTCTTGCACGGTTTTAGAATTTGATCGATTCAAAGTAAGAGATAGTGTTTGTTATGCCATGTCATGTTTACTTAGAACGGGCTCATACGTTTGAAGTACCTCAAAGAGGCCGATAGCTACGATCAATCCTCCACGTTAGTTGTCATCTATTTCTTTCGATATAGTTAATGCTCTGTTTACTCTAAATGATAACGACTACAGTAAAAAATGGATCTCGTAAAAGTCGATACTTTTCTCTACTTGATGTAAAAGCAAGACAAACAAAGATGAGTTCACGATTGCAAACTAGCCACAAGTCTCGATCGTGGACTAGACATGAATCACGGCTGTAGACCGGTTGCAAGTCACAACCATAGCCTAACAAGCTCATGACTATATCACCATTTCTCCTTGCCTTTTCCTTCCCCTTTCCTCTTCTTTTCTTTTCCATCATTGATCCTTGCTCCTTTTTGTATGAAGCATTAATAAGGTAAATGATAATTCAACAATCAACAAACTTTATGTACACACTTAGTCATTGATATCATACATGTACCCTAAACCCTAGTTTTTTTTTTCCCAAAAATCTACACCGCCAAGTTGTGGTTGAATTGGAACTTGAGTGCGGGTCAAGGAGGCATGCTCCTCTTAGTTGTGCCTCATACAGGTTAAACATGTTTTTGAATAAAACAACAACCTTACAATACCAATTGTCATCAGTAGAACTGCACATAGTTTGTCACATGAGCTAATTAGTCGGAGTCGCTATCGCATTCCACAAAGCTGTACTGCCTTGGTTCGCCGATATGGAGGAGAAGAGTTCCTACATTCTCTTCAGTCCACACGATTCCTTCCTTCTTCGAAAGGGCAAGCACCTATAAAGAGCATGTCAAGGTCGATTACTCTGCATTATTTCAAATATAAGATAATCTCTGAGTCTTTAGTTTTTTCAGTTTGAATCAATTGCGGTAAAGAAAATTAACTGGCCCCTCTAATTGGACCAGGTAGACTGCAAAATTTATCTAAACCTTTGGCCATAAAAACTTAACTTGTATTTTGGTGCATTGTGGAGTATCTCATTCTCATTCGAGAATAAAATTTATATAGCCAGCTTCTAATAACGAGGATAAATAGGATTTGATGAAATGATGATAAATGAAAAAGTAGAATGACATGGGTACAGTAGGTTATAAGCTTTTACTGAATATATAGAAAGAAGGGGGTAAAAAAAACATGGAACCCTTGAAATAACTCACCGAGCGCTTCATTTTTCCCTTTCCGACGACATCAGCACCACAGCCAGTGATAACTTTAAGATACTGAACAGCTATTTGGGCAGAAAAGCAAATTATTAAACTCACAGGAACCAAATGAATCCGAATATGTTACGACATAGTTGAAGTAGCAGATGCATACAGGGTATATACGTGAACAACAGCAAGTGAAGCTTTAGAAGCCGTATTGCTTGTTTGACGTGTTGCCCATGTAAATCAATGGTGACAACATTTTTAATATGTTTGTTCCTGCAAACAAAATTGGCTTGATAACTAATGCCCTATTAATTCAGCAGAAAAGGTAAGGAAGAAAGATAATATGCACTTGCCTGGCTTCAAAAATCTCTCGGCTAGCTTGCTCATCTCCTTCCCATGCTAAATCTCGGAAGAACTTCCCCTAATCAAATACAATGCACATGCTATACTAATAAAGGAAATGGGCCCAAAGATCTCAAAATAGGATTCGTGAAAACGGATAATGTTTTGGTCGCCTACTGTATCATACTATCATTATCAATTACCGACATCTAATATCAGAATAAATGCCTAATTACGATGAACATTGAGTTTTCAATAGATTCACCTTTTCTGACAGGAAAGAAGCATGGGCACGCTGACCTCTTGAATAAACAACTGCAGCCTAAGAAATCAAATGGAAATGGAAATAGGCATGTCAACACTAATATGCTAAATATGAAATAGATCTATCGCTGCTACAGAAGCATCTCACTTTCTGGTAGCATGCCTGCATCATCTCCCAATGCTTCTTTGAAGTATCCCGACAAACCTGATAGATATCTTCTTTGCCTGTGTCAAAAGATACGAGCCAGAGTAATAAAATTAAGTTGCACTGATCAACAATAGTCTGGCAATACCCAAGCAATCTTAAGATGCACCATAACAGGTCATTTAGTCCTCTAACTCGTCTAAATTTGGGAAAGTAAGTGGAAGAGAAATCTCAAATACTCGCATGATCACATTGCCACTAAAAATTTGAGCATCTAATGATGCCTGGACGGATGCCTCTTGTACATATTGAAGAACGATGGCAGAAAAATACAAATCTTAACACCTAATGCGATCATCCAAATCAAGTAGTAAATGCATCTACGTCCTCAACTTTAAGAAGTCAAGCGGACAAGGCATAGGACTATGTAAAATGCAACTAGTCCTCTGTTAACACTTTCCGGCAGCAATGCCTTAATATATCTTGCCAAATAACCAAAAAAATCAAAACTGAATTGAACATTGAACTAAAATGAGATTGGTTCACTTGCAAGAAAGAGACTAATGAGATTAATGAGCAAAATTGAGTGAAAACAAACCCAACCAGTACAGGAAAGTGAAAAGCAAATGCACATCTATCAGGTTATAAGTAGGACAGCCGATTTCCCATTCCCCTATCAAGACAGACTGGTCCATCCCTAACCTGCCTTACCCCGTCTACATTATTGAGATGGGAATGAGATGTGAAATTGAAACCCACATGCAAAGTGGGAATGAGATGTGAAATTGAAACCCACATGCAAAGTGGGAATGGGGAAAAAAGGTCATAACACCTGTCCTATGTTACCTCACTTGCCCTACATAATCTTAATCTAAAAATAATAATGTTAAGGATTCATCTAGGATTAGCTTATATTTTTATGTGTGTGCGTGTTGTGTGGGATGGGAATGAAAAAGAATATTTTTAACTTGCCAGCACTATGCATTCTCATCCTTTGTTCTAAAATTTATATTACCACGTGGACAAAATTTATCGGGAGCGAGTTAGATATAGGGCATGGCTTCTTTAGTTAGGATCATAAGCTACACATTCCAAGACCAATGAAAGGAGAAGCATAAAAGCAGTAATGGATCCTTCCATTTAAGTAAATAACAACTGCACATCTTCTCACAGGTATGTCAATTAACAAACTAAGAAAAGTAAACAAGACAAAGTTATATATACCAATTGTAACATTTTCTTGAGTATCTTTGATACTTAAAGAAGAGAACTCCAACCCCTGACCAAAAGACTCCACCTTCTCTACTACCTTTTTCCAATCCATACGACCAGGTTCACATGTGGGAGAGTTGGGAATTCTAAACAATGACTCCAGCACCTGTTGTTGGAGATAATTATAAGGCATTGGTATCTCACAATCAGCAAGAACCTTTGGATGATTCCTGCAGAAGTTCAGGTAATTATGAATGAAAAAATTAACCAACATGTCACTGTCATGCTAGAATAACCAGGATAAGCAAATGCCATAGCAGCCCAAATAATAGGTGGATTTAAAGAGTGAAGATTGATAAAAACATGACAAGAAGAGTAAGCACTAAACATAGCTGAAAATGGAAAGGGGTTAGTAATCAAGTTCTTGAATTGAGTAGACAAGGAGAGATAGAGTGTCATTTAGAATAAAGAATGCCTGTAAGCTCACCTCTTACTACTTGCATGGCACGCTTGGGGGATATGCTCTTTTTCTGACAGACTATTCGATGCTGAGTCTGATATCATATCTGTTAACTGAGAAAAATTTGCCAAATCACAAAAATGTAACATTGTCAAGAACTTCTGTTTTAAAACCTATGAGCATGTACAACTACCTATCAACTTAGGCATCAAAGGGAATAAAGGATAATATGGCTACAGCTCCACAAAATATGCCATCTCAAATAAAATGAACTACCAGCATTTTCTCACTATAAAAAGTAGATCTTATGATTCATATTTAAAATCCTTCAAGCAGAGAGTGAAGACTGTTATAACCTGTAGGTTATCCTTGATTGACCATATTATCTTTATGGGAATAACATAAATAGCTGGTTTGCTAAGCTTATCCAAGATCATTGTAAACAGAGGTTTGTGCAACTCAAAATAAAACTTGACCTGCATATGAGAACTTCAGTTTCACTTATCTGGTTATTCAATAGATGATAGGCATCCAGACCACTAAGTGACAATCCAAGATGGCATTTTATCAGAAAGTTCAATCTATATGCATCTGTTCAGTCATTGTACTGCCAAACTTTTTAAGAAGAAGTATCAATCAAAGAAGCATGTTTGACAATTGTCAGACAAGTGCACCAGCAATGGACACGGGATTCAAATCATTATTGTATTACTCAGGTAAATAAAATTTATCTCCAATTGCAAAATATGAATTTCTAAAAGAACTCTTGAACCAGCACCTGGGAGAAACTTATTGAATTCTCTGAAGGGCTTCTGCTAATTACTTCAGGACGACTACATGAATAGTTTCTCCTGCATGAACCATCATTTTCATATGGTCCTTGGTTTAATTGGTCCGATGAGGAAGCTGATATGTCAAGTAACGCCTCCAAAGCCTGCCAAAGCAATCAATTGAATACAACTAGTAGTAGATCAGTATGATCAAACAAAACAGAAAATACATTTGTTCTTTGATATATGCTGGTCTGGCAATAATTTTAATAAATTAAACTAAGCCATTCCTTGTAGGACTATTCTTGAGTGGTATCACCCTTAAGGTAGGGTATATGGTTGCACACCCATGTAAAACTTAAGATCTCTCAAAAATCATTTAGATGAAAGAACCAAAAATTCTATGAGTAATCAGAGCTTCCAAAACTAGAAAAGCTAAATGAATCAACTATAAATTGTCAATTTCTTTATTAAAAAGATCGTGTTCTTAAAATTGCTCTATGCTGATTATTTGGGCAATATCATATGAAAATTCAACACCTTTTTATTAAAATTTTCCTAATTAAGATGCAAGTACAGATTCTCATTATAGATGTCAAAATTATATAGAGACTAACAGACCGTAGCACAACAAACACCAAGTATCTAGCACTTCTGGTTAGCAATATTTAAATCGCTGAGAATCAATGAATTTGCCAAGTGACATGCTAACAGCATAAAGGTTGGCATAAGTAGCATGACTTGCAGGTATGATAGATCTATTTGTCTCTAGTTCAAATGTGTCTTGGTAGTTGACTAAGAATAATTGTTCTCTAGCACTATATCACTTGGAATCTGGTAGGGCATACAAGGCAGTATAAGCTAAAAGTAGAAATGAGAACAAGGTGGGTGAGGCAGAGCAAATATGGTTCAGATACCCACCCGTTAAGGTGTGTGACTGTGCACCAAATGAACACATGTCCTTCATTTTTAACACATGCCGAGAGGAATTATAAAGTACAAAAAGAGTCCAACATAAATTATTTTAATGCAGTGATATTGCAAACTAAACATAAATAATGGCCAGAATTTGAAATAACCAAAAAATAAACATATAGAAAAGAGCAGTAGTTAGTATATACCTTTTCAACACTGTTTCCGCATTGATCTGCAAAAGAGACACATATGCAACTAATTATACACTTCCACTTACCAGAGACAGACAGCCAAAAATAAATATGAATTTAAAAAAAGATTGCAAACACACTTTGTTAGCTATATTTCAACATAAAATATATAATCCTATAAAATTGATGAGAATGAGGTTAAAACCAAATTCTATTATTTCCTGGGAGGAGGATTCCGATATCATAAAAAAGAAGTGTTGAATGCTCCTTTCTATCATTACTCTTACATGATTGAAGATAGAAGTGAACCAGTGGATGATACAGATACTGTAGAAAGAATTAAGGTCAATTTCATTTCTGCACAAATGTAGGGCAGCACAGAGGAAAAAGTCATCCAATGGACAAAGACAATGATGGTATTGCCTCCGTTGATCCAAATGGTGTTCACTCATCACTGACAATGGTATTGGATGTCGACCTCGAGATGTTAGTTCACGAGATGACAAGTTTTGCCACAACAAAGGATTTAGAGAAGTAATGCCCAAACAAGTAGGGTCAAAAGCTAGCAAATGGTTGTGAGAAGCTGCTCAACCATGTGGAGGCAGAACAGCAGCTATGAGAGAAGCAACATCAGCATTTCTATGCATTGTGCATTGTTATCCCCAACATGCCCATGATAGACTATACCTCCCTCCTAACCCATGCCATTGTATATCAACAATCAAGGCAGAAGCCTCAATTCAAGGAACAAAAGGCTTGATTCACAGAGGTGAAAGTGGAATACGATAACAGCAATTATGTTGAATGTGAAATTTGTCAAATTTTGTAAGCAGCGATCAGGGGACTTGTGGGAAGCGACATAAGAAAGATGAATTAGGCAGAGAATGAGATAGATCGATAGCAAGGGCAATTTCTTCCTCTCATTTCTTCTCATCTAAATTTCCCTCTTTTCCATTCAATCATCAACTAATCAACCTTATGGCTTCCCTTCCTCTCCCTCTCCGTTCTCTAGTCCGAAATAATCAATGTAGGAGTGATATAGTAACTTAGTGATAAGAACCCACTACCATACCGTAATGAAATATTTGGTGACAACAGCAGCCATACATATAGATATTGATCAATGGCAAAAGAAAAAATTGACCAAAGGCAAGCGCTCACCTAAGACATCCCGGACAACAGCCATGGTAATCTCAGACATATCTCCAAGCATGGAGCACAAGAACTGTTCAGCCTCCTCCACGCTGTACATCCTCTTCATGCCATCCTTAAATTGCAAATTACTACCGCCATCTCTGCTCCTCCTCACGGACCCAATATAACCCTTTCCGATCACATCCGGAACTATCCCCGTGGCCGCAGGTGCTCTCTTCTGCTTCCGGACAGCCCCGACGCGCTTACCCTCGGGTAGTTTCTCCCCGGGGTCGTCAAGCTGGGCGCCGAGGATGCCAGCCGCCTTGAAAGGGTCGCATCCGGCCTCCCTGTACGCAGAATCAATCTGATCGAGGGATACGGACGAAGAAAAGGCCTCGATCAACCACTCCAGTGCTCGGGCGCCGTCGTCGCCGTTCGCCTCGTCTGCCCCTTGGGGGAGATCGGATCCGGCGGGTTTCCGCCTCTTCTTGCTCTTCCTATTCTTCTTCGTGGGTTTCATGGCCGCCGCGTTGCTGCTTCCCCTTAGCCCTTCCGCCTCTTCCTCCGCCGAGGGATTCGCGTCGAGCACGAGGAGGAATCGGAGGCGTCGGCGTCCGCGTTCGACGTCACGTCAACCGCAGAAACCCTTTTTGCAAGGGAAGTGGATATGCGGATTCGGATCACTTCAATAGACATACTAAAAATCCGATAAATGTGGTTTCGCTTCCGTGTAAATAAATCTTAACTGAATAATTTCGAAACTGTCCCAAAATTTAGTAGTTTTTTTAAAATACCTTTTCAAATTTTAGTAATGACAAATTATTTTCTTAATAATTTCAATTTAATTTCAACGGTTTTAAACATTTTCTGTTATTTAGTTCAATTAAATCTATCTATCTAAATATTTGGGTCTATTTGATAATCTTTGGTTGGAAGAATTTTTTGGGGCAAAAATAAAAAAAAGGCCCTAAATTTTACCAATCATAACATAGAATGTTTTAAGAAATAAATAAATCAAATCAAATCAAAAGGCGTCCTTCAATATTTTTATCCTAAAAATATTTTTTAACTTAGTATTATTGTAAAAGTTATCAAATATATGCAACAATATATTTAGAATAAATTTAGAATTTAAGATTTATGATCTCTAAATATAGTATCAAAATACTATTTATAAATTTATTCAAAATTATTTAAATTTTATTAAAAATTATTCTAAAACGATTGTAAAAGTTGATATATAGTTGCCATAACACTAAATTTTAAATCTTAAATTCATCGCATTGTAATAGTTACTGATAATTTCTATATATTAGAGTAACTATTTGATATTTTTTACATGATACAATCCTTAAATTTTAAATTTTAAACTCATCCTAAATATATTATAATAATTATTGGTAACTTCTATATATTATGATAGCTACTCAGTAAGTGTCATTTGATATTTCTCTTAATTTAGGATGATCTTTTCCAAAAATTTTCTATTTTTTAAAATAAAAAATCAAATATAAATTGACTTATGGATAATCGGAAAGAATTATAATAAAAATTTACTATACAAAATAATAAATCATACCTAGTTGCGGTAAAATTTGAGAAGGAGAAAAACGTTGGATGGAGGAAGTCATCCTGCCGTCTGCGAGAATGTTACAGTGACAAACGCTTCTCGACGATTCTACAAACCAAATCCCTTGTTTCCCTGAATGAATCCCTTTTTTCTTTTATTTGTTTGGATGCCTTATAAGGAGAAGAGTGAATACCACTTGCCCACTCTCTCAGATGTGTCACTTACTTGGCAACATGTGCAGTAACTGCACACGTCCAAGCACACGTCCAACATCTCCACTTGTCCAAATCAATTCCCAAAGGTCATCAAGTCACAAAAGACTATAGAATAATCAAGTCACAAAGAGTATACAAGAACATCCATTTCATACATTAGGGAAAATGATTCGTGTGACAGCAAGCACACTAAGTGATGGTTGCTAAGAAAATTGTTACACCTTATATAACCGCTCTCTGAGCGATCAATACTAATAAAGTTGTTACACTTAGCCGCTCTTCCAAATAAATCAGAGACACTCCCATAATGACACAAAGCTTCTCTCCTAGTGGTACATATTCATTATCCAGAAGCATCCAATCTCCCGATAGCACACGACCATTATCTTGGAGATATCTATGTCTTGCTATTTATCCAGATTAAATAATCTGCATTTATATCAATATGAACATCTCTAATTTCTCATAATGACTATTATGTCAAGAGCATATTTCATATTCAATATTCATAATCATTTTCATACATAACAGAAATGCGGTCGACCAATGAATAACATCAAAAGATGTAAATCTATTTAATCTTCCTTTTTAACTAAAATATATTCATTATAATCAGTTATTTTCCTAGTTATGCTCCATAAACAGAATTATCCATAGTCATAGGATACGTGTTAAAGTAGCAGACACTGATTAAAACTTCAAATAAACAGTTAAATAGTCACTAAGAGCAAAAACTGATATTAACTTATAATCTCAAATGTCTCACATAGTAGAGAAATATGACTCTATTCTCCTACTATCTTTATTGTTACAATAACACATGTGGTATAAATCACATGCTACGATGTTATTTTCTTTATTAAAAAAAGCCCATGTTTTCTCAAATTTAACATTGTACATATTTTGATCTAGACATACCTAATGTTTAATCCTGAATTTAACATATGAATTCCAATCTGACGTTTAACAAGATCAATAAATGGTGGATTCATTTACTTCGATCATTATTAACACATAAATGATCTCAATTTGATACTATTGTCAAAGAAACCTTAACTTATGGATTTGTCTCTATTCACAGCTACGCAAGCTATCACATAAGTAATGATTTTACCTCTATTTGTACTTAATAGACATAGATGAGATGATTGTCCATGTAAGTAAACTAATCTCAACATGTCAATATGTTCACCGAGATCTTATATGAATGTAATAAAAATAACAAATACATTGAATAAATTATAGTAAATAACACAATCAAATTCTCATCGAGGTCGCCGCTCGACCGTTGATGACGACTCACATTTAAGGTCGTCGCTCGACCGTTGATGATGACTCGCATTTAAGGTTGCCGCTCGGCCGTTGTTGGAGACAAAGTTTAAGGTCGTCGCTCGACCGCTGATGACGGCTCGCGTTTAAGGTCGCCGCTCGACCGTTGGTGGAGACAAGAGTTTAAGGTCGCCGCTCGACCATTGATGGAGACTCACGTTTAAGGTCGTCTCTCAACCGTTGATAGAGACTCGTATTTAAGGTCGTCGCTCGACCGTTGGTGGAGACAAGAGTTTATGGTCGCCGCTCGACCATTGATGGAGACTCGCGTTTAAGGTCGTCGCTCGACCGTTACATTGATGACAACTCGCGTTTAAGGTTACCACTTGACCGTTGGTGAAGACAAGAGTTTAATGTCACTTCTCGACCGTTGATGGAGCCTCGCATTTAAGGTCGCCGTTCGACCGTTGATGATGACTCAGGTTTAAGGTCATCGCTCGACCGTTAGTGAAGACAAGAGTTTAAGGTCGTCGCTCGACCGTTGATGGAGACTCGCGTTTAAGGTCGTCGCTCGACCGTTGATGGAGACTCACGTTTAAGGTCGCCGCTCGACCGTTGGTGGAGACAAGAGTTTAAGGTCGTCGTTTGACCGTTGATGGAGACTCGTGTTTAAGGTCATCGCTCGACCGTTGATGGAGACTCACGTTTAAAGTCGTCGCTTGACCGTTGATGGAGACAAGGATTTAAGGTCACCGCTCGATCGTTGATGAAGACTCGCGTTTAAGGTAGCCACTCGACCGTCGATGGAGACAAAGTTTTAAGGTCACTACTCAGCCATTGATATAAACGCGATGTAGACCCGTGTTTAAGGGCACCGCTCGACCGTTTATGTACACTTGGGTTTAAGGTCATCGCTCAACCGTTGACATAATCTCGGGTTTAAGGTCGCTGCTCGACCACTGAGGGAGATGCACTAAGGCCTTCGCTTTTAAGGTCGTCACTCGACCGTTGATGGAGACTTGCGTTTAAGGTCATCGCTCGACCGTCGATGGAGGCAACAGTTTAAGGTCGCCACCCGACCGTTGATGTAAACGTGATGTAGACCCGTGTTTAAGGTCGTCGCTTGACTGTTTATGTACACTCGGATTTAAGGTCACCACTCAACCGTTGACATAATATCGGGTTTAAGGTCGCTGCTTAACCGCTGAGGGAGATGCATTAAGAGGCCTTCTCTTTTTATTCAAATTTTGCCCTTTGTTCGGGAGGCATACAAGAAGTACAAAAAATACAGTATTCACTTGCGCACCTCTCATCTAGCCTTGTAGGGTTGAAGGTGATTCGCGCTCCATGGCCTCTCGAGCTGCCTTCCTTCTTCATCCTCCAGATAGTAAGCATCGAAACGGAGCTTCTGTGCGACCTTAAAAGGTCCTGTTCATGGGGCCTCGAGCTTGGTGGCGTTACCGATTGGCTTCACTTTCTTCCAAACAAGATCGGCGACTTGGAACGATCTCGGGATCACCCTCTGGTTGTAGTTCTGTTTCATTCGTTGTCGGTACACCGTTAGCCGAACCGCTACTTTTGCTCACGTTTTGTCCACCAAGCCGAGCTTCATGAGCCTCCGTTCGGTATTTCCCTCGTCATAGTGCTGCACCCGATCAGATTCTATTTCGACCTCCACGGGGACGACTGCCTTACCGTCATATACCAAATGGAAGGGGGTCACGCCAATCGCCTCCTTCGAGGTCTTATGGAGGACCCATAACATGTTGGGAAGCTTGTCGACCCAGCTACCTCCCACGTGGTCGAACTGAGCACGTAAGACTCTGAGGATCTCTAGATTGGCAACTTCGGCTTGCCCGTTGCCCTAGGAGTAGGTCACAGAGGTGAAGACTTGTTGGATGACATAGCCCTCGCACCATTCTTTGAGCCTCTGACCGGCGAATTGCCTTCCGTTGTCAGATACGAGTCGGCGTGGGATGCCAAACCGACAAATGATGTTCTGCCAAATAAATTTAATGACCATTTGTTCGGTGATTCTCGCAAAGCAACTCGACTTCCACCCACTTAGAGAAGTAGTCGACCGCGACGAGTAGAAACTTCCGCTGACCGATCGCCATTAGGAGTGACTTAACAATATCCATACTCCATTGGTCAAATGAGCATGATACTGTGGATGCTTTCATTTTCTCAATCGGTCGGTGCGACATGTTGTGATACTTCTGGCAGGACAAGAAGGTGGTCACCGTCCGACCGACATCCTCTTGGAGGGTCGGCCAAAAATATCCGGCCATGAGTATCTTTCGGACTAATGCATGTCTGCCCGGATGACCTCCACAAGAGCCTTGGTGCACCTCTCGCAGAATGTACTCGACGTCCCCCGATCCGACGTATTAAGGAGGGGCCTGGAGAAGGCTTTCTTGTAAAGCTGGTCCCCGATCAAGGTGAACTGTCCAACCCTCTTTTTTAATAAGCGGGCTTCTTCTGGATCGGTAGGTGTAGCTCCAGACCGTAAGAACTCCGTCAGAGTTGTCCTCCAATCGTTCAGGAAGGTTATTCCTTTCATTCGGTCGATGTGCACCACAAGCGAAACTTGCTCGATCGGCTGCCCTATGACAATCGGGGATAGCGAACTGGCTAACTTTGCCAACTCATCCGCCGTCTGGTTCTCCGATCGGAGGATCTTTTATATAATGACCTCCTGCAAGTTGACCTTCAGCTTCTCGAAAGCATCCTCATAGAGCCTTAGCCAAGCGTTGCTTATCTCGAATGTCTCGGATAACTGTTGGGCGGCGAGCTGGGAGTCCGAGTAGATGAGGACTTTAACTACTCCAACATGCTGAGCTGCCTGTAGGCCGGCTATCAGCGTATCATACTCTGCTTCATTATTAGTGGCTCTATAATCTAGCCGAACGGAGAGCTGCATCCGGTTTTCCCGTGGTGATATAAGCAGTATGTCGATTCCGCTATCTTGTCGAGTGAACAAGTCGTCCACATATATTTTCTATGTCACCGCCGGCTCGTCACTTTGGACTTCTATGACGAAATTCGCTAAGGCCTGAGCTTTGATGATCTCTCTGGGTTGATATTGGATGTCGAACTCGCTTAACTCGGTCGTCCATTTGATTAGTCTTCCTGATGCTTCTAGGTTGAGAAGGACTTGTCCCAGGGCGCTGTTAATTAGCACGATGATTGTGTGCGCTAGGAAGTAAGGACGAAGCCTTTGAGCGGCGAAAATTAAAGCGTACGCTAGTTTTTCGAGATTGGTGTAAAGAGATTTAGCATCATTCAATATATGGCTCAAAAAATATATAGGCTGCTGCTCCTGATCGCTCTTCCTAACCAGAGCCGATCCAACGACATGTTCATTGGGTGATAGATAAATCCACAATGGCTCACCCACAACCGGCTTGGCCAATACAGGCAAAGAGTTCAGGTATTGCTTCAGCTCTTCCAATGTTCGATCGCATTCAGCGTCCCACTGGAATTTTGTGCCTCGGCGAAGCACCTTGAAAAACGGCAGGCTCCGATCGGATGACTTGGATATGAACCTGGACAACGCCATTGATCCGGTTGTAAGAATGGGGGACCCCCATCTGGTGGAGTCGACGCCACGTGGAAGTCAAAGTGGCAGGTGTCCGGCCGGAGAAGGGTGAGTCCGACCGGCCTGCCGGTGTCGTATCGGTGGTCAAAGGCGCCCTGACGGGAGTCAGGGTTTCGACGCTCAGTAGACAGATTGCAAGGCCGAGCGGACGTCACGCTCGGCCAAAGACATTAGGAAACATACTGCTACCGGTCTCCACAGAACACGCTACCAAGAGTCTCCAAGTAAATTATCGTATGCGGCCGGCTGGAAGTTGATGAGGCCGGCCGACCGGACGACAGATCAGGAGCAGGGGAGGACAAAAGACGTCTCTCTGACAATGGTCATGTTCAGGCCATACTCCAAATCTTATGACCAGGGGTTCCGATGTCCCATCGAGGACATACTGGTGCTGTAGCAGTATGGGTCAGGTAAGCTCGCTGACAAGCCCATACCGGGATATGGGCTGAGGACACGTGTGTGCCTCGATCAGTGTACTCACGCTCCTTCCTAGCTCTATATAAGAGCCCTCATACCTTCGCCGAAAGGGGGGTTTTTTTTGGAGGTATTCTACGATTCTCGGATCCACTTTCTTGCTGTGAGCTTTGCCTGACTTGAGCGTCGGAGGGTCGCCGCCGGGAACCTCCCCGGCCCGACTTTTGTGCAGGATCGCCGGAGCTTCGTTCGACTAGCCGGAAGTTCACTCCAACGATTGGGAGCGTGCCGCGTGCCCAGTGTCCCTTGGTTCAGCGATTCGGACAGGATCAAATTGGCGCCGTCTGTGGGAACGCTCCTGCATCCGATCAGAAACAATGGACGAGGCTGGACGACAACACACGGTGACGCTTTCTAGGGAAGAACTCGACGCTCTGGTCGAGATAAGGGCCGCCAAAATTGTTGAACAAAAACAGAAAGCAGCGGTCGAACGGCCGGAGCAACAAGCAACATCTGCGTCGGGTGGCCGAGCGGAAGCACCTCCAGCCACCGTCGCATTCCACCGGGCCTTATTTCGCACCCCTGAAGCCGGACCAGCTCGGAGAGATAGAGACTCTTCTTCAGACGAAATGCCAAGGCGAGATGACAGAAAAGGGAAAGCTCACCGGGCGGATTCATCTCCCGAGCGGACCAATCGCCAATTCTCGGAGGCTATTCTACGAGACCCTCTACCCAAGCACTACGTGCCTCCGACGATCGGCGAGTACAATGGAACAACGGACCCGGATGACCATCTGGGTAAGTTTGACAACACAGCCACGCTCCATCAATACACCGATGGAGTGAAATGCCGTGTCTTTCTTACCACTCTCTCGGGATCTGCGGTGGTTCCGGAGGTTGCCGGACGGATCCATCACGAGCTTCAAGGAATTCCGAACGGCCTTCCTCCACCACTTCGCCAGTAGTCGGCGGTATCAAAAGACAAGTGTCAGCTTGTTCGCCATCAAGCAAGAGCCGAGAGAATCGCTTCGAGCTTACATTCAGCGATTCAACCAAGTGGCGATGGACATCCCAACGGCCACTTCGGAGACGATGATGAACGCCTTCACACAAGGCCTTGCGGATGGGGACTTCTTCCGGTCGCTCATCCGAAAGCCGCCCCGAGATTATGATCACATGCTACATCGAGCCAACGAATATATAAATGTGGAAGAAGCGCAAGCCGCTCGGAAAAAGGAAGCTCCAGCCGAGCGGGCATCTACTCATGCCGAGCGGAAACAGCACACCGCTCAGCAGCCCCCTAGAGGACCGAGGGTCGATGCAATCCGATCCCCCCATGCCAGATCTCACGTACAAGAGGTGGCTGCCGCTCGGCCCAAGCCAAAGAAGAGGTGGACCCCTATGTTCTGCACCCTCCATCAGACGGATACGCACAACACGAGGGATTGCCGAAGCCTTCCCTTTGTATCCAATCCTGTTCCCAGGAAAGCCGAACGACGGTCTCCCCCAATCGACAGGCGACAGAGAACAAACGAGGCCGATCGGACTCGAGCTGATAGGCCACACCATCAACGGACTCCCGATCGGCACCGATCCCCAAGACAGGAGAGTCGCCGGGCGTCCAGAGAAAGGTCCCGGCCGTCCACTCGGGAGGAGGAAAACAGGAGCAATACTTCCCGAGGCGAGATCAACGTTATTGCTGGCGGGCCGACCGGAGGAGACTCCAACCGAGCCAGAAAGGCGGGCGTCCGGCAGCTGCAGATCCACGCGGTCGGCTGTAGCCAAGAGAGGGCAAGTGGACCGGAAATCACTTTCGGACCCAGAGACTTAGAAGGAGTAGAAGTGCCCCACGACGACGCGCTGCTCATTAAAGCGGTAATAGCAAATTACACCATCCACCGCGTATTTGTTGACACAGGGAGCTCGGTCAACATCATATTCAAGAAGGCGTTCGATCAGCTGCAAATTGATCGAGCCGAGCTGCTCCCCATGACGACCCCGCTCTACGGGTTTACGGGTAACGAAGTTCAGCCGGTCGGACAGATCCGGCTGGCCACCTCGCTGGGAGAAGAGCCGCTCAGGAGGACCAGGACAATAAACTTCGTGGTGGTCGACTCCCCGTCATCCTACAACGTCATTTTGGGACGACCGGCGCTCGGCGAATTCCGAGCGGTTGTCTCAACCTTCCACCAGAAGATAAAGTTCCCCGTGGCGGACAAAGTAGGAGAAGTGCGTGGAGATCAGCTAGCAGCTCGGCGGTGTTATATAGAGATGATCCGAGCAGAAGCTTGCTCCGCTCGGAAGGCGCCCCGAATTGAGGTACACGCCATAACCGAGAAACCTCCTGCTTTAATTTATGATGAAAAGGAGGAAGTTCAAATCCATCCGACCCGATCGGAAGCCACGACTTTTATCGCCTCTGATCTGGAGGAAGAACAGAAGGAGAAGCTGATCCAATGCCTCCAACGAAATCATGATGTCTTCGTCTGGTCGACACATGAGTTACCCGGAATTTCGCCAAGCCTGGCGCAGCATGAGTTGCATGTCCAACCGGACGCTCGGCCAGTAAAACAGAGGAAAAGAGATTTCAGTGTCGAACAAAATGCCATCATCCGGGCGGAGATAGAAAAACTTCTGAAGGCCGGCCACATACGCGAGGTGCAGTTCCCGAGCTGGCTGGCCAACGTAGTATTGGTCTCCAAGCCGGGCGGCAAGTGGAGGGTCTGCATCGACTTTCGAGACCTAAACAAAGCATGCCCCAAGGATTTCTATCCTCTGCCCCGGATAGATCAGCTGGTGGACTCTACGGCCGAATTAATTTGCATGCTTGACGCCTACCAAGGATATCATCAAGTGCCGCTCGCCCGGGAAGATCAAGAAAAAGTAAGCTTCGTAACGGCCGACGGCACATATTGCTACAATGTGATGCCGTTCGGATTGAAGAATGCCGGGGCCACATATCAACGCTTGATGAACAAGGTGTTTAAGGAGCAGATCGGGCGGAATCTGGAAGTTTATGTGGACGACATTCTTATCAAATCCATCCGAGCGGCCGATCTTTTCAAGGACATGGAAGAAACCTTCCGAACACTGCGCAAATATGGAGTCAAGTTAAATCCCCAGAAGTGTTTATTTGGGGCGAAAGGAGGACGTTTTCTGGGGTACATAGTGACCGAGCGGGGAATCGAAGCAAATCCCAGCAAGGTGAAGGCTCTACAAGACATGCCGCCTCCAAGAAATACAAGGGAAGTGCAGCGTCTGACCGGTCGGATAACTGCACTGTCCAGATTTATCTCTAAAACCGCCGACCGGAGCCTACCATTCTTCAAGATACTGCGCAAGGCTACTAAGTTCCAGTGGGATGAAGAATGCGACCGAGCGTTCGAAGAATTGAAGACATATCTTAATTCTCTGCCTGTACTTGCCAAGCCGGTCGGGGGTGAGTCACTCTATATTTATCTGTCTTCAACTGAGCATGCTGTAGGCTCAGCACTTGTGAGGTCGAGCGGTGAAGAGCAGCCGGTGTATTTCCTGAGCCACATTTTAAAAGACGCTGAATCTCGTTATACCGGGCTCGAAAAGCTAGCTTTCGCTCTGGTTCTCGCCGCTCGGTGACTTCGTCCATACTTCCTGGCGCACACAATCGTGGTCAAAACCAATAGCCCGCTCGGACGTGTGCTATTAAATCCAGAGGCATCAAGACGGCTCATCAAATGGACGACGGAGCTGAGTGAATTTGATATCCAATATCAGACCCGCTCGGCGATCAAAGCACAATCCTTGGCCGATTTTGTGACTGAGGTGCAAAGGTCGGAGCCAGAAGCCATGTGGAAGATATTTGTGGACGGATCGTCCACTCGGCTCGGGAGCGGTATTGGTGTGATACTGCTATCTCCGCAAGAAGAAAAGATGCACCTATCCGTCATGCTAGATTACAAAGCTACTAACAATGAAGCAGAGTATGAGGCCCTCGTAGCCGGATTGCAGGCAGCACGGCATGTGGGAGCCGGTCGGGTGACACTCTACTCTGATTCACAGTTGGCCGCTCAGCAACTTTCCGGCACCTTTGAGATCAACTGTGTTCGGCTCAAGCTCTACGCTGAGGCCTTTGCAAAACTCAAAGCTACTTTCCGAGAGGTGCTTATTCAGAAGATTCCCCGAACAGAGAACCAGGCGGCCGATGAGTTAGCCAAACTCGCGAGCTCAATAACGCCGGTCGCCATGCAGCAACCAATTGAAAAAACGCTGCTGGTGGCACATGTCGACCGGATGCAAGGCCTCACGTTTCCAAGTGATTGGAGGACACCTGTTATAGAATTCCTCCGTTCGGGCACCACACCATCCGATGAATATGCAGCCCGGCTCCTCCGAAGAAGAGCCGGTCGGTTTACACTCATCGGAGATCAGCTTTACAAGAAAGCTTTCTCGCGCCCTTTGCTGAAATGTGTAAGCTCGGAGGACTCAGCTTACATCCTTCAGGAAGTACATCAAGGATCATGCGGGGGTCATCCGGGCGGGCGCTCATTGGCCAAGAAGATCCTCTTGGCCGGATACTTTTGGCCAACTTTACAAACAGATGCCGCTCGGACAGTATCTACCTGCCTTTCATGCCAGAAGTATCACAACTTCTCCCACCGACCGGCTGAAGAAATGAAGGCGTCAAGCGTCTCATGCCCGTTCGACCAATGGGGAATGGATATTGTAGGTCCATTTCCGATGGCAACCGGGCAGAGGAAATTCTTATTAGTGGCGGTAGACTACTTCTCCAAGTGGGTGGAGGCCGAGCCGCTGGCAAAGATCACCGAACAAATGGTTAAAAAATTCATCTGGCAACACATCATCTGTCGGTTCGGCATCCCGCGGCGACTTGTGTCCGACAACGGGCGGCAATTCACAGGGAAGTTGCTTAAAGATTGGTGCAATAGCTATGGGATTGAGCAACACTTCACATCCGTGGCTTATCCCCAGAGCAACGGTCAAGCCGAGGTGACCAACCGGGAAATTCTCCGCATTCTGCGCACTCGGCTCGACAATCTCGGAGGAAGCTGGCCAGATGAGGTACCGGGCGTCTTGTGGGCCATCCGAACGGCTCCAAAGGAAGGAACAGGCGTCACCCCTTTCCACCTGGTATATGGTGGCGAAGCGGTCATTCCTGTTGAAGTCGGGGTCGAATCTGCTCGGATTCAAAGCTATGATGAGGATAACGCCGAGCGGAGAAACATGGAGCTGGATTTGGTCGACGAAGAGCGTGCCAAGGCATCCGTTCGGCTGATGGCATACCGTCAGCGGGTGAAGCAAAACTACAACCGGCGCGTCATTCCCAGATCATTCCAGGTCGGGGACCTTGTCTGGAAGAAAGTCAAGCCGGTCGGCGACGTCGGCAAGCTTGAAGCCCCATGGGCAGGTCCCTTCAAAATCATTGAAAAGCTCCGCTCGGGCGCGTATTACTTGGAAGAAGAGGACGGTCGGCAGCTAGACAGACCGTGGAGCGCGAACCACCTCCAGCCTTACCGGGCGGGGTGAAAGGTGTATCACTGTAAATCACCCTGTGTACTTCATTTTTCGACTGAATGTTTGAAATGCAGAAATGAAAAATCAAAGGAGCGAATACAAGGCATTATTATCGTAAATCGAAGGCCCCGTACCGTTCGGACGGAGGTAAATTATCTGAGCCAAAATGTTCGATGAAGCGGACCCTGAGCCGTCCGGCCAGAAGTACGTGCTCCACGCTGGGTAAGAGGTGCGCTAAATATAAATTTAGGTATTTTTTGGTCGCCTATATGCTTGCGATGCAGGAAGCACAAAGATAAAAATACATTGAGCATTCTCCGCTGAACGGTTCACCGTTCGGCCAGGGCATATTTATTGTCCGATCCAGTGGCTCGACATCGAAGACCCCGAGCTGTTCGGCCGGGCTGCATACTATTATGGCAGGATGGGAAACCAAAACCCTGCGCTGGTCAGGATGATAGAGGGAGGTTATTGCTAGATAACGAAGGCCTGAGCCGCTCGGCCAGGTACATTTTAGCCGAGACTACCTCGAGGAGAATTATATACGAGAGCCGCGCCGACCGGCTATAAATATCCGCGCCGACGAGCACCGTCGTTAAAAATCGAGAGCCGCGCCGACCGGCTATAAATATCCGCGCCGACGAGCTCCGTCGTTAAAGATCAAGAGCCGCGCCGACCGGCTATAAAAACCGAGCCGTCGAGCCCCGACGATAAATATCAAGAGACGAGCCGGCGTCTATAAATAATCCGAGCGGATGAACCGACGAGCACCGTCGTTAAAAATAGAGAGCCGCGCCGACCGGCTATAAATATCCGCGCCGACGAGCTCCGTCGTTAAAGATCAAGAGCCGCGCCGACCGGCTATAAAAACCGAGCCGTCGAGCCCCGACGATAAATATCAAGAGACGAGCCGGCGTCTATAAATAATCCGAGCGGATGAGCCGACGAGCTCCGTCGTTAAAGATCAAGAGCCGCGCCGACCGGCTATAAAAACCGAGCCGTCGAGCCCCGACGATAAATATCAAGAGACGAGCCGACGTCTATAAAAAATCCGAGCGGATGAACCGACGAGCACCGTCGTTAAAAATCGAGAGCCGCACCGACCGGCTATAAATATCCGCGCCGACGAGCTCCGTCGTTAAAGATCAAGAGCCGCGCCGACCGGCTATAAAAACCGAGCCGTCGAGCCCCGACGATAAATATCAAGAGACGAGCCGGCGTCTATAAATAATCCGAGCGGATGAACCGACGAGCTCCGTCGTTAAAGATCAAGAGCCGCGCCGACCGGCTATAAAAACCGAGCCGTCGAGCCCCGACGATAAATATCAAGAGACGAGCCGGCGTCTATAAATAATCCGAGCGGATGAACCGACGAGCACCGTCGTTAAAGATCAAGAGCCGCGCCGACCGGCTATAAAAACCGAGCCGTCGAGCTCCGACGATAAATATCAAGAGACGAGCCGGCGTCTATAAATAATCCGAGCGGATGAACCGACGAGCTCCGTCGTTAAAGATCAAGAGCCGCGCCGACCGGCTATAAAAACCGAGCCGTCGAGCCCCGACGATAAATATCAAGAGACGAGCCGGCGTCTATAAATAATCCGAGCGGATGAACCGACGAGCACCGTCGTTAAAGATCAAGAGCCGCGCCGACCGGCTATAAAAACCGAGCCGTCGAGCTCCGACGATAAATATCAAGAGACGAGCCGGCGTCTATAAATAATCCGAGCGGATGAACCGACGAGCACCGTCGTTAAAGATCAAGAGCCGCGCCGACCGGCTATAAAAACCGAGCCGTCGAGCCCCGACGATAAATATCAAGAGACGAGCCGGCGTCTATAAATAATCCGAGCGGATGAACCGACGAGCACCGTCGTTAAAAATCGAGAGCCGCGCCGACCGGCTTTAAAAACCGAGTCGTCGAGCTCCGACGATAAATATCAATAGACGAGCCGGCGTCTATAAATAAGCCGAGCGGATGAACCGACGAGCTCCGTCGTTAAAGATCAAGAGCCGCGCCGACCGGCTATAAAAACCGAGCCGTCGAGCTCCGACGATAAATATCAAGAGACGAGCCGGCGACTATAAATAATCCGAGCGGATGAACCGACGAGCACCGTCGTTAAAGATCAAGAGCCGCGCCGACCGGCTATAAAAACCGAGCCGTCGAGCTCCGACGATAAATATCAAGAGACGAGCCGGCGTCTATAAATAATCCGAGCGGATGAACCGACGAGCACCGTCGTTAAAGATCAAGAGCCGCGCCGACCGGCTATAAATATCCGCGCCGACGAGCACCGTCGTTAAAAATCTATAGCCGCGTCGACCGGCGATAAATACGCCGACTAATGTCCGAGAAGTTCGCCATCAATATTGCCCGAACAACTCTATGTTCCGCTCGGTTCAATGCCCAAAAGTGCTGGTCGGCTTACGGCAAGAGATCCTTGCTAGCAAAACGTAACGTTACGCATCCGGAATATTTGCCCGAGCGGAAGAGCATGGCAACACAATAACAAAATGACATTGCAAAAAGATTGAGTACACGAAAGGAAATCATTGCATTAAAAATAAAAACTTAGGCCGGGCAGCCTAAGTACAAAAGGGAGCCGAGTGGCCCAATTACATAAATTACTCGATATAATCGTAAAGGGTCTTGGGGATGTCATCTAAGAGCGCCACCTGATCGCTGGCTGGAATATTGGTGGACTCCGGAAGAAGGCCCTTCGACTTCAGATAGGTCATAGTGGCGGCCATGGCCAAGTCAAAGGCTGAGTACATCCGCTCGCAAATTTTCTCCGAAAATTCGGGCGATCGGATGTAGCCCTGCTGCAGAGCAGCGACTCGGCTCGGCTCGGCATCCTGATATTCTTTGAAAGCCGCCTGAGAGCCTGTGAGGGCTTCGTTCAGATTCTTAAGTTTTTCAGCGTCGATCAGACGGGCCGCCTTCTCCTCACCGAGCTGCTCCATCAGCTCCTTTATTTTCTGCTCTAGGCCCCGAGCCTCAACGTTCTTTTTCTCCAGATCGGAGATGGCCGTGTTTTTCCGATTGGTGGCCAAGGTTATCTTTGTTTCGAGCGACTTGACCTGTCGCTCGTACTCGGCCAGATGGTGAGCCTGGTCGGCTGTTTTCTTCCGCTCGGACGCCAGCAAGGATTGAGCATTCTTCAACTCCTTCTGCTGCTCGGCATACGAAGGGCCATGCGAGCCGGACGGACCACCTGCCGCCTTCAGTTGCCTTATCTCCTCTTCTGCCATAGCCAGGCGGTTGGCGACGGCTATCTCTTCCACCCACCGCTGATGCCAAGGCAAATTGTTAAAGGCCGAACGGAAAAATGCAAGTGAAACTTCAGAGATACACACTTACCCCCGTGGATGCCTGCATGTGGCTATTCGCCAAGTTCCCGAGGGGGATCAGTGCCATGCGTGCCCGAGCGTCGGCCCACATCTCGGCCAGAGGCCCTTTTAGGGTGATGGTGTGCTCTGGCACGGTCGGCCGGTCGGCTTCTGGAAGCAATTCTTCAGTCGGGAGATGAAGGGTGACCCGAACTGTGCGGCCGTGACCAGGGACCGCCCTACCGGGATCAGAAGCCGGCGCGGAATATTGAGAATGGATGGTCGAACGCTGGACTGATCGACGAGCGGGGGGACGGGTGCTGATTGGAACAGCTTCAGTGGGGGCCTCTGGCTCGTCCCAATCAGAGGGAGTCCGGTCGGATGAAATGGCTTCCGCCACTGGCGCTTTTCCCCGAGTGGTTGCAGTGGCCCGCTCGGATGGTTGTATCGCTGATGTAGCCGAGCGAAGGGGAGTCTCCGCTCGGCGCCTCTTTTGCGGAGGCTGCTCTTCCTCCCGAGCGGAACCTTCCTCGGGGGCGATTTGTTCTCCAGTGGGGGTGGCTCCGCTGGCCCCGATTGGCTGAGAAGCTCGAGTGGCCGACTCAGCATGAGTCCCGCTCTCTCCCTCGTGGGATCCGACCGGCTGGATCCCCAGAGCCTCCATCTCCTTTGCTGCCGCGGCTTCGAGCGCCGCCGCCTTTTTCTTCAGGATACCAGCCATCACCGATTCCATGACGATGTTGGCTGCAAAGGAAAAATGAAAAAATCAGTTAGCAATCAAAGTGAGTGGACGAGTAAAATTCTTACCGAAGCCGGTCGGAAGAGGAGTCCGCATGGGGCTCAAGCCGAAAATATACATCACTCCCTCATGAAGAAGTTTATTGATGTCAAGCCGCAGACCGGCCAGCATATTTGCCGCCTGGAGGTATTCCGGTCGGGTCTTGAATTTCTTCAGCTCGGGAGTGGGAGGTAGGCTGACCTGCCATTGGGTCGGAAAGTTTGCCCGATCGGGCATGCGGATGTAAAAAAAGTAATCCTTCCAATGTTTATTGGAAGTAGGAAGTTTGTTGAAGAAGACCAAGCCGGGTCGAGCTTGGAACATGAAAGTGCCCGGCTCAGCTTGCTTTGGATAGTAGAAATAAAAGAAGACCTCCGGCCGGAGGGGGATGTTGTGAATCTTGAACAAAACAACAACCCCACAGAGAAGACGGAAGGTATTGGGTACTAAACTGCCGAGCGGCACACCGAAATAATTACAGACCTCTATGATAAAAGGATGTAGAGGAAAGCGCAGACCGGCGGTAAATTGGTCGCGAAAAACACAGAAGGCTCCACGCGGCGGCCTGTGCGGCCGAGCGGAAGGACCGGCTAAACAAATTTCAAAATCCTCTGGGATTTCAAAATTGTCTGTCAGAGTATCAAAATCTCGCTGGACGAATCGCGACTGCATGGTGGTGTACCATGGGCCGAGCGACTGGTCTTCGGGATGGGAAGAGCTAGCCATGGGCCGCTCGGAAGGAATCAAAAGGTAAAAAAGCAGGAGAAAAACAACAGCAAACGAAAGGAGGGTTCAAGAATCGAAACTGGGGAAAAAAAGGCGGAGGAAACACCGGACAGAAGGAAGAAAAGATATAGAACCTTACTGCGGGGAAAGGGATCGAGAAAGAGGTGCCGGAGAGCGTTGAGGAGAAGAAACAGGATCGCCGGAGCTCCAAGGCGCTGGGGCAGTGGTCGAAATCGCGGAGGCAAAAGAGGAGGAGAAGGAAACGAAGAATTTATAGGGTGAAGGCCGGGCGGCCTCCACCGTGCGATCCAGGTCACAGGAATCGAAGCGTCCATCGGGCCGTCCATTTCGAATCGCTTCGATCACATCAAAACACCCTACCACCGCCTTCGTATGATGACGACATTGCGCCACGTGGCATCCGACCATTCGGAGCATTTAATAAAAGCATGCTCAACCTTAATGGCGAAGATTGGCGCAGAACCCGGGGAGATCCGGCGAATGCCATTGTTGATTCGCTCAAGGCCATCTTTGCGGTAAGCCGATCGAAGGATACTTTCACGAAGGAGCCGGTCGGCTAGACTCACAGTCCAGTCAGTCGGACAAGTCGCCTCCTTCGACTAGACTTGAAGGGGAGGCAAGTGATCCGGTTGTAAGAATGGGGGACCCCCATCTGGTGGAGTCGACGCCACGTGGAAGTCAAAGTGGCAGGTGTCCGGCCGGAGAAGGGTGAGTCCGACCGGCCTGCCGGTGTCGTATCGGTGGTCAAAGGCGCCCTGACGGGAGTCAGGGTTTCGACGCTCAGTAGACAGATTGCAAGGCCGAGCGGACGTCACGCTCGGCCAAAGACATTAGGAAACATACTGCTACCGGTCTCCACAGAACACGCTACCAAGAGTCTCCAAGTAAATCATCGTATGCGGCCGGCTGGACGTTGATGAGGCCGGCCGACCGGACGACTGATCAGGAGCAGGGGAAAAGGACAAGAGACGTCTCTCTGACAACGGTCATGTTCAGGCCATACTCCAAATCTTATGACCAGGGGTTCCGATGTCCCATCGAGGACATACTGGTGCTGTAGCAGTATGGGTCAGGTAAGCTAGCTGACAAGCCCATACCGGGATATGGGCTGAGGACACGTGTGTGCCTCGATCAGTGTACTCACGCTCCTTCCTAGCTCTATATAAGAGCCCTCATACCTTCGCCGAAAGGGGGGTTTTTTTTGGAGGTATTCTACGATTCTCGGATCCACTTTCTTGCTGTGAGCTTTGCCTGACTTGAGCGTCGGAGGGTCGCCGCCGGGAACCTCCCCGGCCCGACTTTTGTGCAGGATCGCCGGAGCTTCGTTCGACTAGCCGGAAGTTCACTCCAACGATTGGGAGCGTGCCGCGTGCCCAGTGTCCCTTGGTTCAGCGATTCGGACAGGATCAACCATGATTCGATCGGTCAGCCTTTGAGCTTCCTTCAAGTTCCGAGGCGGAGGCATGTCTTGCAAAGCTTTGACCTTGCTCGGATTGACTTTAATGCCCCTCTCGGTGATGACATAGCCCAGGAAGCGGCCACTCTTCGCGCCGAACAGACACTTGCCGGGATACAGTTTTATCTCATAAGTCCTCAGCATCTGGCAAGTCTCGTTGATATCTACACATAGGTCAGCAACTCGGAGGGATTTAATTAGTATGTCGTCGACATATACTTCTATATTACGGCCGATCTACCGTCAGAACACTTTGTTCATCAGCCTATGGTAGGTGGCTCCAACGTTCTTGAGTCCCAACGACATGACGTTGTAGTAGTATGTTCTGTCGATTGTAATGAAGCTGACATTCTCTTGGTCTTCCCGGGTGAGCGACACTTGGTGGTACCCTTGATACGCATCGAGCATGCAAATCACCTCGCAGCCTACCGTCGAGTCCACCATCTGCTCTATCCTGGGCAGGGAATAGAAGTCCTTCGGACACGCTTTGTTCAGATTGCGGAAGTTGATGCAGACCCCCCCCCCTTTGTTGCTCGGCTTGGAGACTAACACAACATTGGCTACCCAGCTCGGAAATTGAACTTCCCTGATATGGCCGGTCTCCAGCAGTTTCTCTATCTCTACCCAGATGATCACATTCTGCTCTGCGCTGAAGTCCCATTTTCTTTGCTTCACCGGCCAAGTGTCCGGTCGGACATGAAGCTTGTGTTGAGCTACGCTCGGGGAGATGCTGGGAAGCTTATGGGTCGACCAAAAGAACATGTCGTGATTTTGTTTAAGGCAGACGACTAACTCTACCTTTTTCTCCTCCTCTAGGTCGGCGGCTATGAAGCTTATTACCTCAACTCTGTTGGGGTGGATCTGGACCTCCCCCTTTTCTTCGTACACCAAGGTAGGGGGTTTTTCAGTGATCACATTTACCTCCAGTCGTGGAGTCTTCCGTGCGCTTCTCGCCTTGGATTTGGCCATGTCGACGTAACATCGCCGAGCGGGCACCTGATCACCCTTGACTTCTCCCACCCGGTCGCCCACCAGGAACTTGATTTTCTGGCAGTAAGTAGATACTACCGCCCAAAACTCATTGAGAGTCGATCAACCCAATATGACACTGTAGGCCGACGTCGCGTCCACCACGATGAAGTTGGTGGTCCTGGTTCTCCTCAATGGCTTTTCTCCGAGCGAGATAGCCAGGCGAACTTGTCCGAGTGGTAGTACTTCAATCCCCGTGAAGCCGTACAATGGGATCGTCATGGACAACAGCTCACTTCGATCAATTTGCAACTGATCGAATGCCTTCTTGAAAACAATGTTCACCGAACTCTCTGTATTAACAAAAGTTCGGTGAATTGTGTAGTTAGTGATTATCGCTCGGATGATCAGTACGTCATCGTGGAGGATCTCCACCCCCTCTAAGTCGCTGGGGTCAAAGCTGATCTAGGGCCCTTCGACCTTCTCCTTGCTGCAACCCACAACGTGAATCTTTAACCACCGAACATATAACTTCTTAGCTATGTTGGAGTCGTCGCTGGTCGGTCCTCTGGCTATCATACCTATTTCTCATCGGGAAACATTATTCCTGTTTTTCTCTTCCCGAGCAGATGGTCTATTTCGCTCGGCCAGGTCTCGGGAGGAGTCGGTGTTATCCCTCCGCTTATGTTGGTAGTGTCGCTTGGGCACCCTTTTGCCATCCTCTTGTCGCTCCGCTGAGCGATGTCTCTGTCGTCGATCGGGAGAAGGTGATCAGCGGCGATATCCTCTTGGGGTCGGTCGGTTGACGATCAATGTCAGTCTGTGACAATCCCGCGTGTTATGCATCGTTGACTGGTGGAATGAATAAAACATCAGCGTCTATACCTTGCCCTTCGATGCTTTCGGCCGACCGGACGCCACATGTTGTACGACATGTGCCCTGGTTTCCTGGTGCGACCGCGCTCCTTCAGCCCTAGGCCCCCTTGGGTGGCTGATGGATGCTTGACGGTCGGTGCTTGGTCGACGCCGAATGTTCGGTCGACGCCTCCTTTCTTCTGGTTGCTTGAGTTTCTTTTCATATTGATGTATTTGTTAGCCTTCTTGAGCATGTGGTCGAAGTCCTTGGGTAGTTTCCTGATGAGCAACCGAAAAAAATCTCCCTCGGTGAGCCCCTAAGTGAAGGTGTTCATCATTGTCTCGGACGAGACCAAGGGGATGTCTATGAACACTTGGTTGAACCACTGTATGTACGCTCAGAGCGCTTCTTTGAGCCTTGCTTTAGGACAAAGAGGCTGACGCTCGTCTTCTAATAGCGTTGGCTGCTAGCGAAATGATGCTGGTGTTGGACCGTGATCGTTCGATAGAGGGGGGGTGAATATCGATTACGAGAATTCGTCGAGTAAACACAGCGGAAAAAGAATAAGAAAAGATGACAAAGTTAACACAGTCGGTTTACTTGGTTCGGAGCTTGTGTCGACTCCTACTCCAAGGCCCGCACACAAGGGTGCTTTCATTGGGCAATTACTAATAATTCGGAATCAGAGTTACAATGAAAGTACAAGAAATATTAGTAAAGAAAATACCGACAATTATGAAACAATAAGAAAGGAGCTGAGCTTTATCGGAGCAGCGTCACAACGTCGCAGGAGCGTAGGAGAGCAGATCGTCAATTCAGAGTTGTTGTTTTGAGTTCCGCCTTTGACCCTCCATATATAGGAGGCTCGGGGCGCCCCGGATCCCTTTCGGGCGCCCTAGTGTGACGTGGCAGGCCCAACCAGCGAACTCCACGTGTCGACGCCACGAACTGGATAGAACTTGCCTCCGGGCGCCCTGACCACTTTTCTCCAGAGAACATCTTCTCCTGCAAGACAAGGTTAGTCCGAGGCAAATAGATAATGTGTATCCTGCAAAACAAAGTGTTAGCGCAGTTTATAGTTTTAACATAAAGAGTATGACTTAGATTTCGTCTCTCCGAGACCGGAATCTAGTCAAGATCTCGACTTAGAGTTCCGAAATGATTCTAAGTCGGATCGGTGCCTAAGTTCCCTTCCCGGGAACGTGCCCTCACAGTCACTCCCTTCCAGTGACTTACCTTTACTCACCTGCCAGACATCCGGTCAGCCCTTCAACCCGTCTGGACTTTTTGCCAACTATCTGGTCAGCCCGTCAACCTAGCTGGACTTCGTGTCAAGCGTCTGGTGAGCCCGTCGACCCGCTTGGACTTTTCGCCAGCTATCCGGTCGACCCGTTGACCTGGCTGGGCTTCATGCCAAACATCCGGTCAGCTCGTCGACCTGTCTGGACTTCGCCTGCACACTCGATCAGAGTATTAGACAACAACACACCTAACTTAACCTAATTTGTCATTCATCAAAACCTGAGTTAAACCATTAGTGCTAACCGCACCAACAGCTAGAACACGGCTCGAAAGTCTTTGAAGCTCCGTATTAAGCCGTCCGACAATCTTCTGAACTAGCGCTGCGCCGATCCGGAGAGCGTAGTGAGAAAGACTCTGCACTTCACTCCGTCTGTATACTGGTGCAGCGTGGCGTCATTGTCGAACCGATCTAGGTGGTCATCTAGATCAGTCAACCCGTTGTACGTCCCGATCGCTAGCGGGGTGTAATGTCTAGGCAGAGGGTCATGTAAAATCTCCTCTGAGAACTGTTAGTTGATCCGTTCGGGAGTCGCGCTGTTTCGGGAGTGCATTGCCTTTATGTGCATCCCGGACGGGAGCATCATCCGAAGATGATCCCTGCTTCTGATGCACTTGGACGATCTCCGAGGGGGTTTAGAACAAAGCTCGATGGAAGAGGATGAGCGAGGGCGGCGCTTCCCCTTGCGTGTCGGTCGACCTTCTGTTCTGCCCCCATATGGAGAGTTGCTCCGCTCGGTCTTCTTGCCTCGCACGCCTGCCGACTGCCGATGTTGTAGGCTGCGGCGCTAGTCGATCGGCTAACGCTTGTTGTTGTTGTTGCTCGATCATTTTTGCTGCTCAGGCTTGAACGAACATCTCAAGCTCCTCTTGAGTGAGCGTCACGGTGGTGAGTCATCCAACGTCCTCCATCTTCTCGGCTCGGATGTGTAGGACCGTGATCTTTCGATAGAGGGGGGGTGAATATCGATTCGAAAACTCGAGTGTAAAAGTACGCAGCGGAAAAGTAAATGAACACAATTGATTTTATTTTGTTCAGAGCCTGTGACGACTCCTACTCGAAGGCCCGTGATCCTTGACCACTTTCGTTGGGCAATCACTAGCAATTCGAATGTGATTACAAAAAGAGTGCAAGAAATGCTAATGAAACAAAACACAAAGCTATACCGACAGAAAAGAAAGCTTAAAGAGCAAGGGCGCGTTGTCGGAGCTTTGTTAGCGTCGCTGGAGCACAGAGCAGCAAAGCAATCTGGGAATTCTGAGATGATTATTGAGAAGCTCCACCCCTGGGGCTTCTTTTATATGCTGCTCCGGGCGCCTGGATCCCTTCCTGGGAACGCGTCCTCACAGTCACTCCCCTCCAGTGACTTACCTTACTTACCTGCCAGACGTCATGTCAGCCCGTCGACCCGTCTGGACTTCTCGCCAGCTATCCGGTCAGCCCGTCGACCTAGCTGGACTTCTCGCCAAGCGTCCGGTCAGCCCGTCGACCTAGCTGGAGTTCGTGTCAGACATCCGGTCAGCCCGTCGACCTGTCTGGACTTCTCCTGCACACTCGATCAGAGTGTTAGACAACAATAAACTAACTTAACCTGATTTGTCATTCATCAAAACCTAGGTTAAATCGTTAGTGCTAACCGCACCAACAATCTCCCCCTTTTTGATGGAATGACAACCTAGTTAAGTTAGTGAAGATATTTGCAAGAAAAATAGATAACATCATTATGTGGAGGTTTTTAAGTTAGTTTGTATTTTCAATTGGTTTGGCTAACTTAACCACTTAACCCTCCCCCTTTGGCATTCATCAAAAGTAAGCATGGATTAAGTAAGCATAGATACAGACCTCAGACAAAGTAAGAAATAATGTCAAGTTAATCTGGGGGAGTTAAAGTTAAAAGATAGTGATCCGGTTGTAAGAATGGGGGACCCCCATCTGGTGGAGTCGACGCCACGTGGAAGTCAAAGTGGCAGGTGTCCGGCCGGAGAAGGGTGGGTCCGACTGGCCTGCCGGTGTCGGGTCGGTGGTCAAAGGCGCCCTGACGGGAGTCAGGGTTTCGACGCTCAGTAGACAGATTGCAAGGCCGAGCGGACGTCACGCTCGGCCAAAGACATTAGGAAACATACTGCTACCGGTCTCCACAGAACACGCTACCAAGAGTCTCCAAGTAAATCATCGTATGCGGCCGGCTGGACGTTGATGAGGCCGGCCGACCGGACGACAGATCAGGAGCAGGGGAAAAGGACAAGAGACGTCTCTCTGACAACGGTCATGTTCAGGCCATACTCCAAATCTTATGACCAGGGGTTCCGATGTCCCATCGAGGACATACTGGTGCTGTAGCAGTATGGGTCAGGTAAGCTCGCTGACAAGCCCATACCGGGATATGGGCTGAGGACACGTGTGTGCCTCGATCAGTGTACTCACGCTCCTTCCTAGCTCTATATAAGAGCCCTCATACCTTCGCCGGAGAGGAGGTTTTTTGGGAGGTATTCTACGATTCTCGGATCCACTTTCTTGCTGTGAGCTTTGCCTGACTTGAGCGTCGGAGGGTCGCCGCCGGGAACCTCCCCGGCCCGACTTTTGTGCAGGATCGCCGGAGCATCGTGCAGTTAGTCGGAGACCCACGTCAGCAGCAGGGGAGCGCCACGTGCCCAGAGTCCGTTGGATCATCATTCGGACAGGATCAAATTGGCGCCGTCTGTGGGAACGCTCCTGCATCCGATCAGAAACAATGGACGAGGCTGGACGACAACACACGGTGACGCTTTCTAGGGAAGAACTCGACGCTCTGGTCGAGATAAGGGCCGCCAAAATTGTTGAACAAAAACAGAGAGCAGCGGCCGAGCAACAAGCAACATCTGCGTCGGGTGGCGGCGGAAGCACCTCCGCCAACCGTCGCATTCCACCGGCCTTATTCGCACCGAGCGGACCAGCTCGGAGAGATAGAGACTCTTCTTGAGACAAAATGCCAAGGCGAGATGGCGAGAAAGGGAAAGCTCACCGGGCGGATTCATCTCCGGCGGACCAATCGCCAATTCTGAGGCTATTCTACGAGACCCTCTACCCAAGCACTACGTGCCTCCGGCGATAAGCGAGTACAATGGAACAACGGACCGGGATGACCATCTGGGTAAGTTTGACAACATGACCACGCTCCATCAATACACCGATGGGTGAAATGCCGCGTCTTTCTTACCACTCTCTCGGGATCCGCTCAGCGGTGGTTCCGAGGTGGACGGATCCATCACGAGCTTCAAGGAATTCGAGCGGCCTTCCTCCACCACTTCGCCGTAGTCGGCGGTATCAAAAGACAAGTGTCGACTTGTTCGCCATCAAGCAAGAGCCGAGAGAATCGCCGAGCTTACATTCAGTGATTCAACCAAGTGGCGATGGACATCCCAACGGCCACTTCGGAGACGATGATGAACGCCTTCACACAAGGCCTTGCGGATGGGGACTTCTTCCGGTCGCTCATCAAGCCGCCCGAGATTATGATCACATGCTACATCGAGCCAACGAATATATAAATGTGGAAGAAGCGCAAGCCGCTGGAAAAAGGAAGCTCCGCCGAGCGGGCATCTACTCATGCCGAGCGGAAACAGCAAGCCGCTCAGCACCGAGGGCCGATGCAATATTATCCCCCCATGCCAGATCTCACGTACAAGAGGTGGCTGCCGCTCGGCCCAAGCCAAAGAAGAGGTGGACCCCTATGTTCTGCACCCTCCATCAGACGGATACGCACAACACGAGGGATTGCCGAAGCCTTCCCTTTGTATCCAATCCTGTTCCCAGGAAAGCCGAACGACGATCTCCTCCCATCGACAGGAGACATAGGACCCATGAAACGGACCGGACCCGCACCGAGAGACGACATCAGCAGACACCCGAGCGGCATCGATCTCCAAGGCAGGAGAATCGCCGGGCGTCCAGAGAACGGTCACGACCGTCCACTCGGGAGGAGGAAAAAACAGGAGCAATACTTCCCGGGGCGAGATCAACATTATTGCTGGCGGGCCGACCGGAGGAGACTCCAACCGAGCCAGAAAGGCGGGCGTCCGGCAGCTGCAGATCCACGCGGTCGGCTGTAGCCAAGAGAGGGCAAGTGGACCGGAAATCACTTTCGGGCCCGGAGACTTAGAAGGAGTAGAAGTGCCCCACGACGACGCGCTGCTCATTAAAGCGGTAATAGCAAATTACACCATCCACCGCGTATTTGTTGACACAGGGAGCTCGGTCAACATCATATTCAAGAAGGCGTTCGATCAGCTGCAAATTGATCGAGCCGAGCTGCTCCCCATGACGACCCCGCTCTACGGGTTTACGGGTAACGAAGTTCAGCCGGTCGGACAGATCCGGCTGGCCACCTCGCTGGGAGAAGAGCCGCTCAGGAGGACCAGGACAATAAACTTCGTGGTGGTCGACTCCCCGTCATCCTACAACGTCATTTTGGGACGACCGGCGCTCGGCGAATTCCGAGCGGTTGTCTCAACCTTCCACCAGAAGATAAAGTTCCCCGTGGCGGACAAAGTAGGAGAAGTGCGTGGAGATCAGCTAGCAGCTCGGCGGTGTTATATAGAGATGATCCGAGCAGAAGCTTGCTCCGCTCGGAAGGCGCCCCGAATTGAGGTACACGCCATAACCGAGAAACCTCCTGCTTTAATTTATGATGAAAAGGAGGAAGTTCAAATCCATCCGACCCGATCGGAAGCCACGACTTTTATCGCCTCTGATCTGGAGGAAGAACAGAAGGAGAAGCTGATCCAATGCCTCCAACGAAATCATGATGTCTTCGTCTGGTCGACACATGAGTTACCCGGAATTTCGCCAAGCCTGGCGCAGCATGAGTTGCATGTCCAACCGTGTCCGAATGATGATCCAACGGACTCTGGGCACGTGGCGCTCCCCTGCTGCTGATGTGGGTCTCCGACTAACTGCACGATGCTCCGGCGATCCTGCACAAAAGTCGGGCCGGGGAGGTTCCCGGCGGCGACCCTCCGACGCTCAAGTCAGGCAAAGCTCACAGCAAGAAAGTGGATCCGAGAATCGTAGAATACCTCCAAAAAAACCTCTTCTTCGGCGAAGGTATGAGGGCTCTTATATAGAGCTAGGAAGGAGCGTGAGTACACTGATCGAGGCACACACGTGTCCTCAGGCCATATCCCGGTATGGGCTTGTCAGCTAGCTTACCTGACCCATACTGCTACAGCACCAGTATGTCCTCGATGGGACATCGGAACCCCTGGTCATAAGATTTGGAGTATGGCCTGAACATGACCGTTGTCAGAGAGACGTCTCTTGTCCTTTTCCCCTGCTCCTGATCTGTCGTCCGGTCGGCCGGCCTCATCAACGTCCAGCCGGCCGCATACGATGATTTACTTGGAGACTCTTGGTAGCGTGTTCTGTGGAGACCGGTAGCAGTATGTTTCCTAATGTCTTTGGCCGAGCGTGACGTCCGCTCGGCCTTGCAATCTGTCTACTGAGCGTCGAAACCCTGACTCCCGTCAGGGCGCCTTTGACCACCGACCCGACACCGGCAGGCCGGCCAGACCCACCTTCCGTCTTCTCTGTGGGGTTGTTGTTTTGTTCAAGATTCACAACATCCCCCTCCGGCCGGAGGTCTTCTTTTATTTCTACTATCCAAAGCAAGCTGAGCCGGGCACTTTCATGTTCCAAGCTCGACCCGGCTTGGTCTTCTTCAACAAACTTCCTACTTCCAATAAACATTGGAAGGATTACTTTTTTTACATCCGCATGCCCGATCGGGCAAACTTTCCGACCCAATGGCAGGTCAGCCTACCTCCCACTCCCGAGCTGAAGAAATTCAAGACCCGACCGGAATACCTCCAGGCGGTAAATATGCTGGCCGGTCTGCGGCTTGACATCAATAAACTTCTTCATGAGGGAGTGATGTATATTTTCGGCTTGAGTCCTATGCGGACTCCTCTTCCGACCGGCTTCGGTAAGAATTTTACTCGTCCACTCACTTTGATTGCTAACTGATTTTTTCATTTTTCCTTTGCAGCCAACATCGTCATGGAATCGGTGATGGCTGGTATCCTGAAGAAGAAGGCGGCGGCGCTCGAAGCCGCGGCAGCAAAGGAGATGGAGGCTCTGGGGATCCAGCCGGTCGGATCCCACGAGGGAGAGAGCGGGACTCATGCTGAGTCGGCCACTCGAGCTTCTCAGCCAATCGGGGCCAGCGGAGCCACCCCCACTGGAGAACAAATCGCCCCCGAGGAAGGTTCCGCTCGGGAGGAAGAGCAGCCTCCGCAAAAGAGGCGCCGAGCGGAGACCCCCCTTCGCTCGGCTACATCAGCGATACAACCATCCGAGCGGGCCACTGCAACCACTCGGGGAAAAGCGCCAGTGGCGGAAGCCATTTCATCCGACCGGACTCCCTCTGATTGGGACGAGCCGGAAGCCCCCACTGAAGCTGTTCCAATCAGCACCCGTCCCCCCGCTCGTCGATCAGTCCAGCGTTCGACCATCCATTCGCAATATTCCGCGCCGGCTTCTGATCCCGGTAGGGCGGTCCCTGGTCACGGCCGCACAGTTCGGGTCACCCTTCATCTCCCGACTGAAGAATTGCTTCCAGAAGCCGACCGGCCAACCGTGCCAGAGCACACCATCACCCTAAAAGGGCCTCTGGCCGAGATGTGGGCCGACGCTCGGGCACGCATGGCACTGATCCCCCTCGGGAACTTGGCGAATAGCCACATGCAGGCATCCACGGGGGTAAGTGTGTATCTCTGAAGTTTCACTTGCATTTTTCCGTTCGGCCTTTAACAATTTGCCTTGGCATCAGCGGTGGGTGGAAGAGATAGCCGTCGCCAACCGCCTGGCTATGGCAGAAGAGGAGATAAGGCAACTGAAGGCGGCAGGTGGTCCGTCCGGCTCGCATGGCCTTTCGTATGCCGAGCAGCAGAAGGAGTTGAAGAATGCTCAATCCTTGCTGGCGTCCGAGCGGAAGAAAACAGCCGACCAGGCTCACCATCTGGCCGAGTACGAGCGACAGGTCAAGTCGCTCGAAACAAAGATAACCTTGGCCACCAATCGGAAAAACACGACCATCTCCGATCTGGAGAAAAAGAACGTTGAGGCTCGGGGCCTAGAGCAGAAAATAAAGGAGCTGATGGAGCAGCTCGGTGAGGAGAAGGCGGCCCGTCTGATCGACGCTGAAAAACTTAAGAATCTGAACGAAGCCCTCACAGGCTCTCAGGCGGCTTTCAAAGAATATCAGGATGCCGAGCCGAGCCGAGTCGCTGCTCTGCAGCAGGGCTACATCCGATCGCCCGAATTTTCGGAGAAAATTTGCGAGCGGATGTACTCAGCCTTTGACTTGGCCATGGCCGCCACTATGACCTATCTGAAGTCGAAGGGCCTTCTTCCGGAGTCCACCAATATTCCAGCCAGCGATCAGGTGGCGCTCTTAGATGACATCCCCAAGACCCTTTACGATTATATCGAGTAATTTATGTAATTGGGCCACTCGGCTCCCTTTTGTACTTAGGCTGCCCGGCCTAAGTTTTTATTTTTAATGCAATGATTTCCTTTCGTGTACTCAATCTTTTTGCAATGTCATTTTGTTATTGTGTTGCCATGCTCTTCCGCTCGGGCAAATATTCCGGATGCGTAACGTTACGTTTTGCTAGCAAGGATCTCTTGCCGTAAGCCGACCAACACCTTTGGGCATTGAACCGAGCGGAACATAGAGTTGTTCGGGCAATATTGATGGCCAACTTCTCGGACATTAGTCGGCGTATTTATAGCCGGTCGACGCGGCTATCGATTTTTAACGACGGTGCTCGTCGGCGCGGATATTTATAGCCGGTCGGCGCGGCTCTCGATTTTTAACGACGGTGCTCGTCGGCGCGGATATTTATAGCCGGTCGGCGCGGCTCTCGATTTTTAACGACGGTGCTCGTCGGCGCGGATATTTATAGCCGGTCGGCGCGGCTCGATTTTTAACGGCGGTGCTCGTCGGTATTGCGGATGGTTCGGCGCGGCTCTCGATTTTAACGGCGGTGCTCGTCGGTGCGGATATTATAGCGGTCGGCGCGGCTCGATTTTTAACGACGGTGCTCGTCGGCGCGGATATTTATAGCCGGTCGGCGCGGCTCTCGATTTTTAACGACGGTGCTCGTCGGCGCGGATATTTATAGCCGGTCGGCGCGGCTCTTGATCTTTAACGACGGAGCTCGTCGGCGCGGATATTTATAGCCGGTCGGCGCGGCTCTTGATCTTTAACGACGGAGCTCGTCAGCGCGGATATTTATAGCCGATCGGCGCGGCTCGATTTTAACGGTGCTCATCGGTAGCGGATATTTATAGCGGTCGGCGGCGGCTCTTGATTTTAACGGCGGTGCTCGTCGGTCGCGGATATTTATAGCGGTCGGCGCGGCTCGATTTTAACGGCGGTGCTCGTCGGCGCGGATATTTATAGCCGGTCGGTGCGGCTCTTGATTTTTAGCGGCGGTGCTCGTCGGCGCGGATATTATAGCCGGTCGGCGCGGCTCTCGATTTTAACGGCGGTGCTCGTCGGCCGCGGATATTTATAGCCGGTCGGCGCGGCTCGATTTTTAACGACGGTGCTCGGCGCGGATATTTATAGCGGTCGGCGCGGCTCTCGATTTTAACGGCGGTGCTCGTCGGCGCGGATATTTATAGTCGGCGCGGCTCTCGATTTTGCGGCGGTGCTCGTCGGCGCGGATATTATAGCGGTCGGCGCGACTCTTGATTTTTAACGGCGGTGCTCGTCGGTCGCGGATATTTATAGCGGTCGGCGCGGCTCTCGATTTTTGCGGCGGTGCTCGTCGGTAGCGGATATTTATAGCGGTCGGCGCGCTCTTGATTTTAACGGCGGTGCTCGTCGGCGCGGATATTATAGCGGTCGGCGCGGCTCTCGATTTTAACGGCGGTGCTCGTCGGCGCGGATATTTATAGCCGATCGGTGCCTCTCGATTTTTAACGACGGTGCTCGTCGGCGCGGATATTTATAGCCGGTCGGCGCGGCTCTTGATTTTTAACGACGGTGCTCGTCGGCGCGGATATTTATAGCCGGTCGGCGCGGCTCTTGATTTTTAACGACGGTGCTCGTCGGCGCGGATATTTATAGCCGGTCGGCGCGGCTCTAGTATATAATTCTCCTCGAGGTAGTCTCGGCTAAAATGTACCTGGCCGAGCGGCTCAGGCCTTCGTTATCTGGCAATAACCTCCCTCTATCATCCTGACCGGCGCAGGGTTTTGGTTTCCCATCCTGCCATAATAGTATGCAGCCTGGCCGAACAGCTCGGGGTCTTCGATGTCGAGCCACTGGATCGGACAATAAATATGCCCTGGCCGAACGGTGAACCGTTCAGCGGAGAATGCTCAATGTATTTTTATCTTTGTGCTTCCTGCATCGCAAGCATATAGGCGACCAAAAAAATACCTAAATTTATATTTAGCGCACCTTTTACCCAGCGTGGAGCACGTACTTCTGGCCGGACGGCTCAGGGTCCGCTTCGTCGAACATTTTGGCTCAGATAATTTACCTCCGTCCGAACGGTACGGGGCCTTCGATTTACGATGATAATGCCTTGTATTCGCTCCTTTGACTTTTCATTTCTGCATTTCAAACATTCAGTCGAAAAATGAAGTACACAGGGTGATTTACAGTGATACACCTTTCACCCCGCCCGGTAAGGCTGGAGGTGGTTCGCGCTCCACGGTCTGTCTAGCTGCCGACCGTCCTCTTCTTCCAAGTAATACGCGCCCGAGCGGAGCTTTTCAATGATTTTGAAGGGACCTGCCCATGGGGCTTCAAGCTTGCCGACGTCGCCGACCGGCTTGACTTTCTTCCAGACAAGGTCCCCGACCTGGAATGATCTGGGAATGACGCGCCGGTTGTAGTTTTGCTTCATCCGCTGACGGTATGCCATCAGCCGAACGGATGCCTTGGCACGCTCTTCGTCGACCAAATCCAGCTCCATGTTTCTTCGTTCGGCGTTGTCATCATCGTAGCTCTGGATCCGGGTTGACTCAACTCCAACTTCGACCGGAATGACAGCCTCACCGCCATATACCAAATGGAACGGTGTGACTCCTGTTCCTTCTTTTGGCGTCGTTCGGATGGCCCACAGGACGCCCGGTACCTCATCTGGCCAGCTTCCTCCGAGATTGTCGAGCCGAGTGCGCAGAATGCGGAGAATTTCCCGGTTGGTCACCTCGGCTTGACCGTTGCTCTGGGGATAAGCCACGGATGTGAAGTGTTGCTCAATCCCATAGCTATTGCACCAATCTTCAAGCGACTTCCCTGTGAATTGCCGCCCGTTGTCGGACACAAGACGCCGCGGGATGCCGAACCGACAGATGATGTGTTGCCAGATGAATGTTTTAACCATTTGTTCGGTGATCTTTGCCAGCGGCTCGGCCTCCACCCACTTGGAGAAGTAGTCTACCGCCACTAATAAGAATTTCCTCTGCCCGGTTGCCATCGGAAATGGACCTACAATATCCATTCCCCATTGGTCGAACGGGCATGAGACGCTTGACGCCTTCATTTCTTCGGCCGGTCGGTGGGAGAAGTTGTGATACTTCTGGCATGAAAGGCAGGTAGATACTGTCCGAGCGGCACACCGAAATAATTACAGACCTCTATGATAAAAGGATGTAGAGGAAAGCGCAGACCGGCGGTAAATTGGTCGCGAAAAACACAGAAGGCTCCACGCGGCGGCCTGTGCGGCCGAGCGGAAGGACCGGCTAAACGAATTTCAAAATCCTCTGGGATTTCAAAATTGTCTGTCAGAGTATCAAAATCTCGCTGGACGAATCGCGACTGCATGGTGGTGTACCATGGGCCGAGCGACTGGTCTTCGGGATGGGAAGAGCTAGCCATGGGCCGCTCGGAAGGAATCAAAAGGTAAAAAAGCAGGAGAAAAACAACAGCAAACGAAAGGAGGGTTCAAGGATCGAAACTGGGGAAAAAAAGGCGGAGGAAACACCGGACAGAAGGAAGAAAAGATATAGAACCTTACTGCGGGGAAAGGGATCGAGAAAGAGGTGCCGGAGAGCGTCGAGGAGAAGAAACAGGATCGCCGGAGCTCCAAGGCGCTGGGGCAGTGGTCGAAATCGCGGAGGCAAAAGAGGAGGAGAAGGAAACGAAGAATTTATAGGGTGAAGGCCGGGCGGCCTCCACCGTGCGATCCAGGTCACAGGAATCGAAGCGTCCATCGGGCCGTCCATTTCGAATCGCTTCGATCACATCAAAACACCCTACCACCGCCTTCGTATGATGACGACATTGCGCCACGTGGCATCCGACCATTCAGAGCATTTAATAAAAGCATGCTCAACCTTAATGGCGAAGATTGGCGCAGAACCCGGGGAGATCCGGCGAACGCCATTGTTGATTCGCTCAAGGCCATCTTTGCGGTAAGCCGATCGAAGGATACTTTCACGAAGGAGCCGGTCGGCTAGACTCACAGTCCAGTCAGTCGGACAAGTCGCCTCCTTCGACTAGACTTGAAGGGGAGGCAAGTGATCCGGTTGTAAGAATGGGGGACCCCCATCTGGTGGAGTCGACGCCACGTGGAAGTCAAAGTGGCAGGTGTCCGGCCGGAGAAGGGTGGGTCCGACCGGCCTGCCGGTGTCGGGTCGGTGGTCAAAGGCGCCCTGACGGGAGTCAGGGTTTCGACGCTCAGTAGACAGATTGCAAGGCCGAGCGGACGTCACACTCGGCCAAAGACATTAGGAAACATACTGCTACCGGTCTCCACAGAACACGCTACCAAGAGTCTCCAAGTAAATCATCGTATGCGGCCGGCTGGACGTTGATGAGGCCGGCCGACCGGACGACTGATCAGGAGCAGGGGAAAAGGACAAGAGACGTCTCTCTGACAACGGTCATGTTCAGGCCATACTCCAAATCTTATGACCAGGGGTTCCGATGTCCCATCGAGGACATACTGGTGCTGTAGCAGTATGGGTCAGGTAAGCTAGCTGACAAGCCCATACCGGGATATGGGCTGAGGACACGTGTGTGCCTCGATCAGTGTACTCACGCTCCTTCCTAGCTCTATATAAGAGCCCTCATACCTTCACCGAAGAAGAGGTTTTTTTTGGAGGTATTCTACGATTCTCGGATCCACTTTCTTGCTGTGAGCTTTGCCTGACTTGAGCGTCGGAGGGTCGCCGCCGGGAACCTCCCCGGCCCGACTTTTGTGCAGGATCGCCGGAGCATCGTGCAGTTAGTCGGAGACCCACATCAGCAGCAGGGGAGCGCCACGTGCCCAGAGTCCGTTGGATCATCATTCGGACAGGATCAGATAGTTTTACCTTTACTTCTTAAAAAAATTTTAAGTTTGCAAACATCACTTTCAAAAGGTAATTTTCAACACTAAGTTTTTGCAAATCAAAATTAAGTTAAACCTAATTTTTCAGAACTGGATTCAGGATAATTTTCAAAGTGAAGTTAAAATAAATTTAACCATTAAGAAAAATGATTTTGAACTTTACTTTTAGTTTTCAAAGGAGTTTGGTAAAACTAATTTTGGTAAAGTAAAATAATTTTTAAAATGAAGGAGTTTTCAAAATAAATTTGTAAAATTCTTTTTCCAAAATCAAATTTTCAAAGTAAGTTTCAACTTTAAAAACACTTTTCAAACATGTGTTTTTAAAACCAAAATTTCAAGGTTTAGATTTTCAAAATGCGTTTCAACTTTGAAACACTTTTCAACCATGAGTTTTCAAAATCAAAGTTTCAAGACTGAGTTTAAATAAATTTACTTTTCAAGACTGAGTTTGCAAAGGATTCAATTTTCAAAACCTCAGTTTATAAAATCAAATTGAAGAATTTAGTTTTATAGAAACTAGTTTTCAAGAATAGGTTTATAAGGATAAGTTTTCAAGATTAAGGATTTCAAAACTAAGTTTGAAGAGAAAATCTACTTTTCAATACTGACTAAGTTTGTAAAAACTTTATATTTAAGGTGGAGAAAATAATTTGGGTACTACGTGTTGATTTAATCCTCCCCCTAAATCTGATATCTAAAATAAAGCTTTTGAAAATATTTGCTAAGAATTTTTAATATAAGATTTTCAAAGTAATTGGAGTAGAATTTTCTAAAGAGATTTTAAAGAGAAAAAATAACACTTAAGGAGATTCAAAAAAATCTCCCCCTGAATTTGATACTCCTTTACTTGATTGAGTTGGTCAATGAAAGTGTTAGTTATAATTATTATTATTATTTTTATTTATTTGTTAAATTTTTAAAGGGATTTCTAATGGGATTTATAAAACAGCATTTAAGAGTAATTAAAAATGATTTTTATAAAATGTTTTATGTCAATTAACATACGTTTGATTCAGTTTTGATTTTAGATTTAAATTTAAGTTTAATTTTAAGTTTAAGTTAAATTTTTTAATTTTAATTGTAATTTCAATATTAAGGTTTAATTTAAGATTTAATTTTCAGTTAAATTAAAAAATAATTTTAAGGTTAAAATGATGTTTAAGAATAAAAATGAGTTTAAAGTCAAAATAATAATTTTTAAAGTGAAAATAATCTATAGAAATAATTTATTATTATTACTATTTTATTATAGTGAGAAAAATAAGACGAATGATACATAATTTTTAAAATAGTTTCAAAATGATTTTTAAAATAGATTTTTTTAAAAAAATGATTTTTAAAAGTTTTAAAAGCATTTTTGAAATAATTTTTAAGTTAAAATAATTTTAAAATTATTTTTTAAGTTGAATTTATATTAAAATAATTTTATGTTAAAATAATTTTTAAAATACTTTTTAACATAATTTTTTTTTAAATGAGTTTTTAAAATAATTTTTAGAAAAATTTTAAAATAATTTTTTAAAAGAGTTTTTTTTTTAAAGAATTTTTTTTAAAAAAATAGTTTTTAAAGAATTTTTTTTTAAAAAAAATAGTTTTTAAAATTGTTTTTAAAGAAGTTTTAAAATAGTTTTTAAAGAATTTTTAAAATAGTTTTTAAAGAATTTTTAAAATAATTTTTAAAGAATTTAAAATAGTTTTTAAAGAATTTTTAAAATAGTTTTTAAAGAATTTTTAAAATAGTTTTTAAAGAAGTTTTTAAAATAATTTTTAAAGAATCTTTTAAAATAAATAGTTTTTAAAGAAGTTTTTAAAATAGTTTTTTAAAGAATTTTTAAAATAGTTTTTTAAATAATTTTTAAAATAATTTTTAAAGAATTTTTAAAGAATTTTTTTAAAATAATTTTTAAAGAATTTTTTAAAATAATTTTTAAAGAATTTTTAAAATAGTTTTTTGAAGAATTTTTAAAATAGTTTTTTGAAGAATTTTTTAAATATTTTTTTAAAGAATTTTTAAAATAGTTTTTAAAGAATTTTTAAAATAGTTTTTAAAGAATTTTTAAAATAGTTTTTAAAGAAGTTTTTAAAATAATTTTTAAAGAATTTTTAAAATAATTTTTAAATAATTTTTAAAGAATTTTTAAAATAGTTTTTAAAGAATTTTTAAAATAGTTTTTTGAAGAATTTTTAAAATAATTTTTTAAAAGAATTTTTAAAATAGTTTTTAAAGAATTTTTAAAATAGTTTTTTGAAGAATTTTTAAAATAGTTTTTAAAGAAATTTTAAAATAGTTTTTAAAGAAGTTTTAAAAATAATTTTTTAAAGAATTTTTAAAATAGTTTTTAAAGAATTTTTAAAATAGTTTTTAATGAAGTTTTTAAAATAGTTTTTAAATAATTTTTAAAATAGTTTTTAAATAATTTTTAAAATAGTTTTTAAGTAATTTTTAAAATAGTTTTTTAAAGAATTTTTAAAATAATTTTTAAAGAATTTTTTAAAATAATGTTTAAAGAATTTTTTAAAATAATTTTTAAAGAATTTTTAAAATAGTTTTTTAAAGAATTTTTAAAATAGTTTTTTGAAGAATTTTTAAAATAATTTTTTAAAGAATTTTTAAAATAATTTTTAAAGAATTTTTAAAATAATTTTTTAAAGAATTTTTAAAATTGTTTTTAAAGAATTTTTAAAATAGTTTTTAAAGAATTTTTAAAATAATTTTTTAAAGAATTTGTAAAATAGTTTTTAAAGAATTTTTAAAATAATTTTTAAAGTTAATTTTAAAATAATTTTTAAAGTTAATTATTTTAAATGTTAATTTAATTTTAATTAATTTTAATTTAATTTGAAGTTTGAAATTTAATTTTAATTTGAAATTTGAAATTTTAATTTTAATTTAATTTGGAAATTAGTTAATTTAATCCTTAATCATCTCACCCGATCTAGATTATCAATCAGGGTATCTTATAATTTTGTGAGATGAATTAGATTTAATTATAGAGTTTGGTTTAACTTGTGTTAGATTCAGGTTTAGCTTTGGTCTCAACAAATATGCATTATTCAGATAAACTTCTAAGCTTGGTGAGTCACTTGGACGTCATTAGAAGTAACCAACCTTTCGAGGTTTTTCGAATAGTCCTATCCACGGAGCTTAGTACTAAACCTTGGTCTAACTAGTTAGGTTCTGTTTAAGGGTAGCTTCGGTCAATTTCACTTGGCCAAATGCACCAGATCGAAGCCATATCTTTCTAAACATGCGATGCCCAAGCTTCCCTAACGTACTATCATCCAAAAACTTCACCCGTACCGTGATTCAAGTTAAACTGGGTCCTTTTTTAACTAATCCTAATTATCCTGCCGGGTAAGTTAGTTTTGGAGGTGTCAGCTATTCTGGAGCCTCCCCTTGAATTATTTGCCCTTTATTTAAATTTTCGTATAATTAGGGTTGGTTTTAGTTAAGTTTTAATGTTTAATTGTAATTTAAATTTAAGTTTTTAATTTTGAATTAATTAAATTAGTCAAATTATCTTTCTTTAAGAGAGTGTATTTAATATTTGAATTTTCTTTCAATTTCAATTTTATTGGGTTAATTGAATTATCTTTCTTTAATAACTTATTTTTAAAGTTTAAGTTTTTATTTATTTTTAAATTTGAATTAACTAAACTATTTGAATTATATTTTCTTAACGGTTTATCTTTTAGCTTTTTATTATTTGTTAATTTTGAAATTTCTATATTATTTTTGTTTAATATGTTATCTTTAACATTTAATTTTAAGTTTGTTAAATTACGTTTTGATTTTATTAAAGTGTTTGATTTTATCCTTATATTTTCTTTGCCTTTTAAATTGATATGGTTAATTGAATTTATTAGATTAGTTTTATCTTTAAAGTTTAATTTTTTATTAATTGAATTATCTTGGTTTTGGATAGCATTTTCTAGACTGATTTTATCTTGATTATTAAATATTTTATCAAGGTATTTATTGATTTTATCCATTTTCTCATTTTTAGCATTTAAATTCAAATTTATTTTAATGTTTGACTTATTTATGTACCTAATTTTAAATTTTCTGAATTAATTAAATTATTTGAATTGATTTCGTCATTGTTCTGTTTGACCAAGTCAAGGTTGATGCCAAATTGATCAGAGTCTTGATTGGTCTAGATTATTTTGTGATTTTGAATTTAAATCATTTAAATCTAGATTATCATGCACCATACTTGGAATAATTTCATACTTATCATCATGCTGATTATTTAAACTACTATTAGCAGGCGTATTTTGGTAAATATTACTAACTTTGAGCGTAACCCCTAATTCAGTAGGCTTCTCCGTTGGATTTGACTCGAGTCCATATTTAACTTTAACTTGATCTTCTAGCTCCATCGGCGTCTCGTGAAGCTTGATCAACTGGGTCCACAGCTCATATGCATTCTTGTACTTTTCTAATCTGCATAAAATATTGTTAGGTAAAATATTACAAATAATGTTACTTACCTTTTTGTTCAGTTCCGAGTTTTGAGAAGGTTTCCTCAAAATTAGCATATAATCGATGTCTACGCTTCCTAATAAGCATTCCATTAATCGCTTCCAGTAGTTGAAGTCTTCATGATCGTAGGGTGGTGGTTCGCAGGGGTTCCGTCCTTCTAGAAGAGTCATAATTTCTTGCACACAGAGAAACAAACAAAAGATCCCAAGACTTGGTCTTGGATTAGCAGTGTCGGAAAAAAATAATATTTCACTATTTTCGAAAAAACTAATAAAATATTATTAAAATATTAATAAAAAATATTATTTCAAATTTTTGAAAATGTAATATCTTGTCAATACTAAGCAATGGTGAAGAGATGGCGATGCAATTTTCAAAAATAGTTTTGGAGGGAAAAAAACGAAAGGCGTAAGGTTTTATTTTAAAGACAAACGATATCTAATTTTTCTTTCAAAAAGTCCCCCCTTTGCCTGATTGGTGGTTGCACCAAATCAGAGCGGTACCTGCTCTGATACCACTTGTAGGACCATGATCTTTCGATAGAGGGGGGTGAATATCGATTCGAAAACTCGAGTGTAAAAGTACGCAGCGGAAAAGTAAATGAACACAATTGATTTTACTTCGTTCGGAGCCTGTGACGACTCCTACTCGAAGGCCCGTGGTCCTTGATCACTAGCAATTCGAATGTGATTACAAAAAGAGTGCAAGAAATGCTAATGAAACAAAACACAAAGCTATACCGACAGAAAAGAAAGCTTAAAGAGCAAGGGCGCGTTGTCGGAGCTTTGTTAGCGTCGCTGGAGCACAGAGCAGCAAAGCAATCTGGGAATTCTGAGATGATTATTGAGAAGCTCCACCCCTGGGGCTTCTTTTATATGCGGCTCCGGGCGCCTGGATCCCTTCCGGGCGCCCTGGTGCGACGTGGCAAGTCCAGTCAGGATGTTCCACGTGGCGAGGCGACGCAGAGGATAAAACTTGCCTCCGGGCGCCCGGACCACCTTTTTCAGATATTCCTTCTCCTGCAAAACAAGGTTAGTCCGAGGCAAAATATATTCTGCAACACAGATTGTTAGCACAATTTATAAGGTATGAATTAACAGAAAAAGTATGACTTAGATTCCGTCTTTCCGAGACCGGAATCTAGTCACGATCTCGACTTAGATATCCGAAATGGATCTAAGCCGGATCGACGCCTAATGTTCCCTTCCTGGGAACGCGTCCTCGCAGTCACTCCCCTCCAGTGACTTACCTTACTTACCTGCCAGACGTCTGGTCAGCCCGTCGACCCGTCTGGACTTCTCGCCAGCTATCCGGTCAGCCCGTCAACCTAGCTGGACTTCTCGCCAAGCGTCCGGTCAGCCCGTCGACCCGCTTGGACTTCTCGCCAGCTATCCGGTCAGCCCATCGACCTAGCTGGACTTCGTGCCAGACATCCGGTCAGCCCGTCGACCTGTCTGGACTTCTCCTGCACACTCGATCAGAGTGTTAGACAACAATAAACTAACTTAACCTGATTTGTCATTCATCAAAATCTGGGTTAAATCGTTAGTGCTAACCGCACCAACAGGATGTAGGTGACGTTCCCATAGACGGCGCCAAATATGATCCTGTCTGAAAGTCAAAGAGACGGAAAGCTGGGGATGTGACGCTCATGCTGACCTCCTGTGGACTCCACACGGATCTGCAACACAGACTACGTCAGTGCCGAGCTAGGGAAGGGGTTCCCGGCGTTGGCCCTCCGACGCTCAAGTCAGTCATCGACGATAAGGAATGAAGCAGAGCAACAAGAAGACTACTGTAGTGTAAACAGTGAATATCGCATATCTCCGCTGATGCTTGGACCCCCTTGATATAGAACTCCGGTAGCGTGCATGCACACTTCCTAAGATGAGCACGCTTTTTAAAGCTTTCCCTGAAAAGACGTGTCAATAAAGTGTCCCTGACACAATACCTTAACAAGCCGAGCATATCTCTGAAGTGATAATGGAAGCTTCCACCGTTCGATCTTCTGGCGGCCCATGCCCAGTGTCGGCGGCACCAACTCCCAAAAGGATATAACTGAATATCAGAAGTGTATTACTAGGCTGAGCGGGTTGGTTGCTCGGTCAGCATTCTGCTGCCCTGGCCCCTCGTCTGGCTGGTCAGAACCTCGCTGTTCCTCCGTGTGTGTTTGCTCGATCGAAGGTCCGCTGTGTTATTGCCGAAGCATGTTGCCGGGCTGAGCGAGGTAGCCGCTCGGCCGAAGTTGACCTCTGCACACATCCAACTCTGTTGTCTGCCCGAGCGGGGTAGCCGCTCTGCTTGACTTCTGTACATTGTCTCCCTTGTGCGTTACTTGTTTGATTGCTCCATGTGTCGAAGGCGATGTCGGGTCGGAGCCTTCTCCCCGGTCGGGGTATACTTCGCCCGATCGACTGATGTCATCTATGCGTTAACCACTTTGACTTTGACCTCTACTGTGGCAACGGAGTGAGACCCTTAATCATTACCTTATCAAACTCTAATTTTATTGGGGCCTTTAAGGCCTATGCCTGAAGCAAGACCTACTCATAACCTTAATTAAGTGATTACTTGATAATCACATAATCAAATTTATATATAATAACTTAAATTAAACGCACCCTTAACATATTATCCTACCAAGGATGATTAGAAATGACAAGATATCTAGTTCAGATTTTCTATTTCGAAATATCTCTATTTTCATTTTTTTTTATCGATCGGATTTTCTATTTCGAAATATCTCTATTTTCATTTCTTTTTATCGATCGGATTTTGAAATATCTTTATTTTTATTTTTTTTTATCGATCGAATGATCATGATATCCTTCAATTATATATAATATCCTCGTCATATGTAATCTGATCTTTTTAAAAAAAAAAAAAACAACAACGTGGACAGATAATCCGAACTGACATTCGGATAAGCTACTTTACACACGTGTTGGGTCAAAAGAGTTTCTTCGGACGGAGCCCTATAGAGGAGGTTCCAACCCGTTCGGGTTTCTCAGGTACATCAGATAAGTTTGTCTACTTTTGCTAAAATTCACTCAAATGAAAAATATCTACGATAACCTATAGCACGCCACACCATAGCCACAATTGACTTTTTATTCCTTTATTTTTGACCTATCATTTTTATTTATTGTAAAAAAAAAAAAAAATCGTCACGTGCCCCTAGTGGCAGTTTTATTCTAACAAGCTTGGACTCTTCTTCCTCGCACTTTCGTCGATTGTCGATTTTGAAAATAAAAAAAAATCGTCACTTGAACTCTCTACCTTTTCTAATCCTTCCTCTCGTTCTCTATGATTCTCGGACTTCTTTAGCCCCGCGATTGGCTGCCAAGAACCCTACCTGCTCCTGCTCTATCCTTACTGGATGTAAGCTCACAAAAATTCCTCTTTTTTTTTAAAAATTTTTTTTGTTGTTGGTTTGTTTCATGTGGCATTTTTTATGATTTGTATTTCCCTAACTCTGATCACGCTGAGTCAAAGAAGGCCCCCTTGGTTTATATGATTTGAGAGATGAACCGTAGATTTTCCAAGTTATTTTTGTTCCAATTGAACTTCTCTTCCTAAACCCTAGCGATGAATTTCTTTGCTGCTTGTGTTCTTTAACGTCTTTTTTACAATGAGTAGTTATTGAATCATCTAAACTCCTCCTCCTAAAGTGTTTGTTAGGTCCTGTGTTGTTTCCAAGAGAATCGGAGGTTCCCGGAGAGATGCCTTACTGGTTGCGGTATTTGGGTTTCACTGCTAGTCTGCCATTTGCATTGGTTGCAAGCTGTTTGTCGATGGTCTTCACCGTTCTTGGCTTGTTCTTGATGTTCATTGTGTAAGCCATTCTTCCATTCTGTCTCAATTCTCTATCAATAACAATTGCTAGTTCTTGCTGGTCGGCACGGTACATATTAGAGCATTTGAATGAAGAATTTCTATCTGCTAAAGTTGTTGAGCTATTTGTTCGAGCCTTTCCCTACCATTTTAGCTACTTGTTTGATAAAATCCCGAAGCAAGTCTTAATTTCGATTCATTTTACATTTGTTTGGGTTGATTAGTAAGTGTAAAATGGTGGCAGGTGGACATTTTCTTTCTGCACTTCCTGCTGTTGCCGATATGAAAAAATGAGGGAGGTGGTGAAGACACTCAACTCGATTCATTTCTACATTATCGGCTGGTGCAGTTGTGATCCATCATGGTGTAAATGCTCCTCTCCCTTATACTTTGAGATTGTTTGTGCAAATCTCTCACATCAATTTGAAGTAAATATCATCCGATGGAACACAAAGCGCACACACAAAAAAAAAAGATATCTGTGGAGAGTTACTAGATATGAAATAGTTACTGAAAATCCTTATGAGTGTTTCACTTGTTGTCAGTGTAATGTTCTCATGGTTTATTTGTTTATCTTCTCAGCATGCGAAACAGTTACTGAAAATCCTACAGACCTTGAAAATCCTCAGCCTTCACCACGGGGCACAAGAAGCTTCACATACGAAGAGTTGGCAATCTCTACAAATAACTTCTCTATGGATAATGTGTTGGGTGAAGGAGGCTTTTCATTAGTGTACAAAGGGACACTAACCGATGGCACAAAAGTTGCGATCAAGCGTTTGAAAGATACTCACCGACAGCCAGATCTTGAGTTCATGAAAGAGGCAGATATATTGAGTCTAGTGCACCATAGGCATCTTGTCTCGCTCATTGGATTTTACGTCTCGGAGCTAATTTGCCTACTTGTTTGCGAATATGTTCCTAACAAAACATTGGAGTTCCATTTGCATGGTAAGGCAGACTTTGCAAAGGTGTTCCCTGTAGCCTTGTCTTAGTATTGTACACTTCTAACATTTTGTACAGGCAGAAATGGACCTACTTTGGCTTGGAAACACAGGTTCAGAATTTCCTTGGACTCGGCAAAAGGCCTTGAATATTTGCATGAACATTGTGAGCTCCGTTTCTTATTTCCTCTCTATGTCTCTCGTGTTGTAAAAATATCTTCCTATTTTTCGCCCACACTGAATATTATATTCCTGGAGTAATCATTCTTTGATGCATTCACAGGCAATCCTCGGGTGATTCATCGCGATATTAAGGCTGCCAATATTCTACTGGATGACCAGTTTAGAGCCAAGGTAAGCAAACAACACTACTGATTGCATAGGAATTAGCAAGCGCTTGATAGTGTATACAATGACATGAAGATTGAACAACCTTCGATTATATCTATAACTAGTATGCATGAATTCTGATAATTATATATATTTGTACTCGGCTAAGGGGTTTCAAAGCTAAACTCTAACATTGAAATTGCTACTAGGAACAACCTTCAATTATATCTATAACTAGTATGCACGAATTCTGATAATTATATATATTTGTAGTCAGCTAAGGGGGGGTTTCAAAGCTAAAAACATTGAAATTGCTACTAGCTCAGATACCATGCTTCTTCTAGGAAGATCTGTTCTCAGTGTTTGCTCATGAGAAAATCCAAAACAGTTGAAGACAAATCTTCATTTCTTGCAGATTGCAGATTTTGGGATTGCAAAGCATTTTTCAGATGAAAAAACCCACATCTCAACGGTCGTAAAGGGAACTTATGGGTGAGTGCCCTATGAAGTAGTTGTGTTTCATTTGTGTCGTCAGAACTAAACCAACAAAATTTTCCACTCTTGATCATCTCATGAGACAACAGTTACCTTGCTCCGGAGTATGCTTCTTCTGGACAACTTACTGATAAATCTGATGTTTACTCTTATGGGGTGTTGCTCTTGGAGCTGATCACTGGACGAAGGCCTCTTGGTTTGGCTGATTGGGTCAGTTGTACATTTCGGTCTTAAGTTTTAAAATTGCATAAACAGCCTCTTGTTATATATCCCCTCTGAGAATTCTGTTTGATATGTTCAATTCAGGCAAGACCCTTGCTACAGCAAGCAATGGAAAATGGAGTATACGATGCCCTTATCGATCCATCCTTAGAGAAGAACTACAGTCCTGTTGAGGCGGGGACAATGGTGGCCTGTGCCTCTGCTTGTTTGAACCGTGCTGCAGCTCTTCGTCCCAGTATGAGTCAAGTATTTCACTCAACTCTTTCTCAACTATCGCAGTCCGTTTCCTGAACTTATCTTTCTGATCGATATGTATCGCCGTTGCCTATGTTCTTGTGCATCACAAATAGTTGTTTCATCATGCATGTTGAAGACTTATGACTAAAATCATTAACTTTTATATTCTATAAAAGGTTTAACATTTACTTCCTCAATCAAATTTACAATCTTCATAGTTGATCAGCCATTTCCTCATTGTTTCTCTTCTAATCTTTTGCAAACTTTTGTATATCGAACAGATTCGTAGGGAATTGGAAGAATACATTTCATTTGGAGATCGGAATACCGTTCAATCTCCACCAGGATCATCGTCTGCTACCACTTTGCTACAATCGTAGGTAAATCGAACTGTGCCGCTCTAGCATTGCTCGTGTCAGTATTATATCAACTCTTTCTTTCAATGAAACTTTTAAATGGTTCTTCTCATCTTACATAGGTCCTCAACTCCTTCAACAGCAAATCCTTAAAACTCCATTTGAAGAGGCCATTGAGATTATTACAACTTTTGTTATTATTTAAAGATATTGCCTAAACAATAAAAAAAATGTGGTTCTATAATTTTCAGGCTAATGCCTTATTTGTTATTATTGTGCGATGTATTTTATTGCAAACAAATTTTACAAAAAAATATTATTTTATTTATTTATTTTATATAATCCTCAGATTTGAAGGGGAGTTTTGGCTTTGAATTTCGGACATTTCGACATATCATAGGATTCATCCTGATTTCCAACGGTCAAGATATGATGTTTTAAAGGTATCCAAATTATGTTTTTTCATGTTTTGGAGCCCCAGATGTTCTCGTCTGTGATTTTGCTCAACGCGGCTCTCGTAGCCCTCCCTCTCCTCTACGCGTTGTCGTAGACGGTTCTGTGTTCCGAGTCCCGGGTCAAAAGTTATCGTCATAAATGTGCACTCTCTCCCCTCCTTTTCTCTCTCCCACTCATCTTTTTTTATTATTTAATCCATCTTTATTTATTTTTTTTAATGAAATCATTAATTATTTTGCCTTGGACCCTGATTACGTAAACGTCCCGTCGTGTCCTGTTGTCCTGTCGCGCCCACTCGTCTCCGCTCTTGTTGTGTCGCGGTGTCGTCACGTTAGTCGTCAGCTGCGGTTCAGTCGTGCCTCCTCGCGTACAGTGCCGTCACGTCACCTGTCGGCTATTGACCAGTCATGTCACGTCGCGTCCCCTCACGTGCTTGTGCCATCGTGTCACCTTTCGGCTACTTACCAGTCGCGTCACGTCGTGTCCCCTCGCGTGCTTGTGCAGTCATGTCACCTGTCGGTGCCTGTCCAGTTGCGTCACGTCGTATCCCCTCGCGTGCTTGCCTTCGTGTCACGCCTGCTGCAGCAGTGTAGGCTATTGGATCTCATTGCACTGTAGCATTGATTGTGAGAGTTATTTATTTTTGCGTTTGAGTTAGTCCCATTGCTATCATTCATGATTATGAAGATTGCTTCATTCCCTTTGCGACCTTCACCCTAGCCTACTCTTCAGCTTCAACTGATTGTCACTCTCTTCACCCTTTGCTCTTCTGCTTCCTCTTCTTCTTCTTCTTCTTCCTCAGACTGCCTGATCAAGTGCATCGATTCAAATGGACACCTCCCTCGAAGACGTACACGTGAAATTGCTCGTCCTCGATCTCCTCTCCTTGACAGTTCATAACTCCCTGCACTCCTCTTCTGTCACCTTCAGCCGGAAGGGTAGGCGTGTTGCACGTGCTGAGACAATTGGGATGGTGGTCAGTCTCGACCGCGGAGACGACTATATCACCTTTCAGGTTGATGATGGGAGTGAATGCATCCCTTGCTGCCTTAGCCTCCTCTCCACCAACGCGAACATGGGCGGGACCTCGGTGTGACGGCCGAGATAGCTCGCATGGAGGCAGCCGCAGTCAAGTTGGGGAAATTGGTCCGGGTCAGAGGGAGGATCACCTTGTATCGGGGGTCAATTCAGTTGAAGGTGAGGGATGTGTTGGTTGAAAACGATTCCAACATAGAGATCCTCCACTCCCTCGACTGCATTAGATTGGCTAAAGAAGTTTATGATAAGTCGGGTCCATCTAATCGTTAATGCAGGGTTGCCACAAGCTGCGGGGTTGCCACATCCCTAAACGTCGGCTGTCAGTCTTCCATCTTATGTTATGCTAGCTTCTCTGATCCTAAGTACTGTACTGTGTTATGTTATTCTATGTGATGTGATGCTATGTCTTGTAATGTCGTCTTAAACTGTCTAATGGTATTGTATGTTATGTAATGTTATGATATGTTTGTTGAAGGTTGTTATGGTATCAATTGGATTTATGAGAATCATGATGAATTTATACCATTAAGCGTTTTGCTTGCTAGCATAAAACGCATAGAGATAATCGGAAGGTAATTACACAATAAGTGCAGATTCAGATACAATACTCCCCTTAAACCACATCGGTATTTTTCTCTTACTCTTTCCTTTGAATTCATGCTGTAGTGCACAAAATAATCTAATCTAATATTCTCTAATCATCTTTGCTAATAGATGTATGCGATAAGAGGTAAAAGCTCATTTAGCAAAAATCAAATTAGCCAAAAGACCGTATAACCCAAAGGTCATTCAGGGCAAAAGGTCATTGAGGCCAAAGCACATTTAGGACAAAGCCCATTTAGCCCAATGCACATTTAACCCAAATGCCAAGGCCTTTTTAGGCCAATGATTTTTTAGCCCAAAAGCCCAAAACCCTAAGCCCAAAAGCTCAAAACCCTAAGCCCAAAAATCCTAAGGCCAAAAGCCCTAAGCCCAAAAGCTCATATAGCCAAAAGCCCATTTAGCCCAATGCACATTTAACCCAATTGCCAAAGCCTTTTTAGCCCAATGATCTTTTAGCCCAAATGCCCTAAGTCCAAAAGCCCAAAATCACAAAAGCCCAAAGCCCTAAGCCCTAAGTCTACAAATCCAAAAGCCCAATGCCACGAGTTCTGTTCTCTCTCCCACTCATTTTTTTAATTTTTTTATTCACTTTTTAAAATAATTAATCTTTATTTATTTTTTTAATTTGTTAATAAATTCATTAATTATTTTATCAACCTTGATTACGTAAACGTCCCGTCGTGTCCTGTCGCGTTCACTTGTATCCGCTCCTGTCCTTTCCCGTCCTCTCGTGTCCCCCGCGTGTGGTGTCGTCACGTTAGTTGTTAGCTGCTGTCCCGTCTTGTCCCCGTGCGTGCAGTGCCGTCACATTACATTTTCGTCAGTCAGCAACCATCGTGTCCCCTCGCGTGTAGTGCCGTCACGCCACCTGTTAGCTCCTGCCCAGTCGTGTCACGTCGTGCCCCCTCGTGGTAGTGTCGTCACGTCACCTGTCGACTACTGACCAGTCACGTCGTGTCCCCTCGCGTGCTTGCTTTTGTGTCACGTCTGCTACAATGTAGGCTATTGGATGATGCAGCGTAGCATTGATTGAGGGTTAAATTTTTTTTGTTGCGCTTGATTCCCACTTCCATCATTTACGATTATATAGATCGCTTCATTCCCTTCACCACCGTTGCGACCTTCACCCTAGGCTAGTCTTCGGCTTCAATCGTCACTCTCTTCGTCCTTCGCTCTTTTGCTTCTTCTTCTTCTTCTTCTTCCTCACCACCCTCTACGCCTCCATTCTCTTTTCTTTCTCCTTCTCCTTCTTCTTCTTCGTCATGCTTGTCCCACCCCCACCGCTGCTAGCTATCAACATGACCACCGTCGACCCAACCATACATTTCAAACTCAGGACATCCAATTTTCTGTCTCTTTCCATCCACACCCACCCCAACTCATCTCCGTCATTCACCCGGAGAGGTAGGCCGGTGGCGTGGGTTGAGACTGTGGGGGTCATGGTGAGTGTGAAGCGCACCTACGAGACTTTGACCATCCTTGTCTACGATGGCAGTGGTCACATTCCCTGCACCCTTTTCCTCCAACCACGTACAAGGTGACGACCTCGGTGTGACGGCAGAGATTGCTCACGAGCAGGCCACATCAGTTGACTTGGGGAAGCTTGTTCGAGTCCGAGGGAAGATCACACTGAGTCTAGATAGAGCACTATACAGCTTACCGCTAGTTCTGTTATCATCGAACGCGGTCCGAACGTCCAAACTCTGCACATCCTAGAGTGCATCGAACAGACATTGCGTGTATATGATCAACCCTAAACCGAGCGAGTGTTATGGCTATGCCACAAGGAAAATTAGGGTTGCTATGTTAAGGTAACTCTTGTTAAGTTGTTGTGTGCTCTTGTGAGTTCCGGATTTGACCCCTAGTTATCATACCGGAGATATTATGTGTCTACCATTTATGTTACGCCCTAGAGATGTTATACCATCGTGGAAGGTTTGATGCAAGCTTCCACTGATACAACACTCTTCCACTGATACAACACTCTGGCTAAGGCATAGCAGAGAGTCTCATGGTTCCTCTACTTAGGAAGAAACAACTATGAGTTTATCATGCATGTTGAAGACTTGTAAAAAAAACAAATAGCATGAGAAGAAGAAGAAAAGGCATATGCTTGTTTTTTTTTCTGTTAAAATTTTTTATAAACATAAATCTATCATATTTTAAAATTTATATTTAGATTTTTTTAATTTATTTTTTTTCTAACACGATATTTATTTTAATATATATATATATATATATATATATATATATATATATATATATATATATATATAAAGTCCCACTTTTTAATTTAATTTAATTTAATTTAATTTTTTAATAACACGTTTTGATTTCTTTGCTTAAAAAATATAAAAAAAAAAAAATTGGTCGCCGTCGTAGGCAGACCCTGTGCACCGTGCACATGAGTCTCATGAGAGATAAGGCGTGCTGATTCGGTGTTGACTGCGGGGTCCACTATCGATACTTTACTGTAATGTTTTTGTGATTTATCGTAACCATCGGTGGGAAATGTATGGTCGAACTGATCCAGTTGGATGGTAGGAACACAACACATGCATTATTATTATTATTTTTTTATTTTTATTTAAAAAATGAAAGGTTTGGGTTGGACGAGTTGTTGGAGGTCATTTGAAAGCCGTCCTTCAATCGACGTTAGGTTGTCTGATTGTTTATCCATCGTTGGTGGCCTCCAGCTGATTATCCGTTCCGATCTAAAATATAATCTAAGAGGACAATGAAACTAAAGAGAAATCATAATTAATTATGATTGAACCATGATCATAAACAAATTGCAAGTACAAATGATTTATTTATTGGTTCACTTTTTTATTAAACGATCTGTCCTCCTATATTATACGTGGGTTCGGATCTTTTTAATGGACATACCGAATATCCAAAAAACTTGGTTTCGTTTCATAAAATACCTTTTACAATTTTAGCAATGCCAATTTTTTTAAATAATAATAAAGAATAATAGAAAATCACAGTAATTTTAATGAATTTAAATATTTTTCATATTTAGTTTAACAAAATCAAATCTTCGAAGAATAATTTATAATTTTTTATTTTCAAACACCATTAAAAATCTTGTATTTGCCGAAGTTGACTAATGGATAATGGTCAGTTTATTTATTTAGGTGAAAATTGATATAATAATAATAATAATAATAAATTTGTCCTCGTTATTATTATTAGTTTTAATTGACATTTAATTTCCGCACTAATTTTGAGCCGACAATTCTACGGAAAATTTTGATCATATATCCGGAGAAATTATAAAGGGCTCATAATGCACATTCCATCAGCCTAATTGTGCCGGGTCTGGTCCATTCCTTGAAAGAGATTTTTATAGGATCCCTATCTACAACAATTTTAACTTCTGGTTCTGGCGAACGAATAATCATTAAGTCCTCCTCTTTCCGGACAACACATATAAAGAGACCCGCCAATCATCAAATTTTTAATGAACCTCCGAAAGATAGCTATTTTTTTTTATGATTAATCCTTTTTTTTCCTATCTCATCCATCTATTTAGTTATTTTAATCAGTCCATTGAAATATGGGCTCTTTCAATAGCAATGATAATTTTTTAATTAACCCCTATCATTAGATATCTAGAATCAATTAATCTAAGATCATTACTTTAGTCTCATAAAATTTTTTTATCAACTAATAAAATAAATTAAAAAATGTTCATGAAAGAACAATACATATGACATCTTAACCAAATGTTCATGAAAGAACAATACATATGACATCTTTGGTTAAGTACTATTGAAATAATCATCGTGGGACAACTATGATAATTATTAACATTATATAATGATGATGATTGCATTACTTTTATATTCATTTACTACTTATTTTTATATGCCATTTTTATTTTTTAACTTTTATTTTTCAAGGAATAAGTTTTAAAAAATTCTTTTTTATATCAAATGTAGACTATTTACTAATTAATTTTAGTGAAGGCTAAAATGATATTAAGTTAATGTCTTAGGCTTATTAGTAATTTTTTTATATAAAAAATAAGTATGGTCATATTTTCTTTAGTTTAATAAAATCGTCAGCAGAGAAGTTTTTATAAATATCTTGAACTGACAATGTTAGAAAAAATATATATATATATATTTGACTTTTTGACTAAGATATATTAAATTAATTTTTTATGAGAAAAAATTCTTTATATGTTATTGGAGTTATCGAATGTCGTCCTTACGTAATCAAAGTATATTAGATTTCTGGGCTGGCCATCGCTTGCGCTTCCCGATTTATTCTGGTGGTCGATGGAAAATTTCCATGGGATCAGATCAGTCACCCCAGATATAATCAATGAGGCTAACTAAGATTATCAATTTTTTTTTTCTTTTATATCAAGCTAAACATGAGCTAGGGTTAGGCATGCTCTCTTCCGACTGGCCCTTGGACTAGCCAGACCACCCAACACTAGCTTGAACCTTTCTTGCTGTTACCTTCCTCCCGCCGCAACACTCATCGTCAACTCCCTTACCACCAACTTCTCTCTTTGTTGATCGTCACTCGAACTGTCTGTACTCGCCAACTACTCTCAAGCCTTGCCGACGACTCCGTCAAGATCGATACAGCTTTGAAGAGAAAAAAAAATTGATACAAAATCTCTTTCGGTCAACGAAGCTAGAACGAGATGAGTCCTTTCTTCCTTCTTTTTTTCTCCCTCCCTCTTCTCGCTCTCTATGATTCTTGGACTTCTTTAGCTCCGCCATCGGCTTTCAAGAACGCTACCTGCTCCTGCTCTTCCGTTACTGGATGTAAGCTCATAAAAATCCCTCTTTGTTTTTTTTCTTTTGGTGTTGGTTTGTTTCATGTGGCATTTTATATGATTCGTATTTCACTAACACTGTTATAATGAGGCAAAGAAAACCCCCTTGTTTAATGCTCATTGAAGGAGACCGAAGAGCAAGAGAAGAGTTAAAAGATGTGTTTTTGCTCAATGAATTGTTCATTTCCACTCAAAATCAATAAGCAGAAATCGCATGCTCCTGCTTTAACTAGCAATTTCTAAGTGTTTTTTTGTTGCAACTGAGCTCCTCTTCTTAAACCCTAGCAACAAACTTGTTTGCACTTTGTTAATTATCACTGCTTTGTAACTTTCTTTAGTTATGCAATGATTAATTGCTGAATCATCTAAATTCCTCCTTCTGAAGTGTTTGATAGGTCTTGTTGTTTTGAAGAGAATAGGAGGTTCCCGGAGAGATGCCTGACTGGTTGCGGTATTTGGGCTTCACTGCTAGTCTGCCATTTGCATTGGCTGCAAGCTTTTTGTCTATGATCTTCACCGTGGTCGGCTTGACCATCATGTTCATCTTGTAAGCAATTCTTCCATTCTGTATCTATAGCAATGGCTAATTCTTGTTGGTTGGCACGGTACATGTTTGAGCATCGAATAAAGAACATCTATCTGCTAAAGTTGTTGAGTTATTTGTAATTGAACCCATTAATGTGAAAATTGAGATTTCCACTACCATTTTAGCTCCACCGGTGATTGTGCTCAAGTCAATTTTTTCAACATAATCCCAAAGCAAGTCTAAATTTTGATTCATTTCACATGTGTTTGGGTCAATTAGTAAGTGTAAAATGGTGGCAGGTGGACACTTTCTTTATGCACTTCCTGCTGTTCCTGTTGTTGCCAATATGAAAAAATGAGGGAGGTGGTGAAGACACTCAACACGGTTCACTTCTACATTATCGGCTGGTGTACTTGCGATCCATCGTGGTGTAAATGCTTCTCTCCCATATACTTTGAGATTGTTTTTCCAAATCTTTCGCGGCAATTTGAAATAAGTAGCATCCAATGGAACACAAAACACCAAAGATCTTCATACAAGATAAATGTGGCGAGTTTCAAGATATGAAATGGCACACCATGCAAGAATCTTAAAGTTTGGATTTGAAATCCCCTTTTCTGAGTTTTTCATGCGTTGAATTCTTGTCACTTTAACCATATATTTTTTGTTCTCACGGTTTATTTGTTAATCTTCTCAGCATCCAAAACAGTTACTGAATACAACCCAAACTATCAGCTTCATCATCAGCCCCCTCCTACAGATTTTGTTATCGCAATACCTCGGCCACCACCTCCGCAGCTCATCAGCTCCAGGAATCTACTATCACCTTCTTCTCTTACAACTACTCCAGGTTTATCCAAGAGAAGCTTCACATATGAAGAGTTGGCAATCTCTACAAATAACTTCTCTATGAATAATGTGTTGGGCGAAGGAGGCTTTTCCTTAGTGTACAAAGGGACACTAACCAATGGCAGAGAAGTTGCAATCAAGCGTTTGAAAGATACTCACCGGCAGCCAGATCTTGAGTTCATGAAAGAGGTAGATATATTAAGTCTAGTGCACCATAGGCATCTCGTTTCGCTCATTGGATTCTACGTCTCGGAGCTAATATGCCTACTTGTTTGCGAATATGTTCCTAACAAAACCTTGGAGTTCCATTTGCACGGTAAGCCAGGCTTAACGAAGGTGTTCCATGGAGCCATGTCTTAGTAATATACACTTCTAGCATTTTGTACAGGTAGAAATGGATCTACTTTGGCTTGGAGACACAGATTCAGAATTTCCTTGGACTCAGCAAAAGGCCTTGAATATTTGCATGAAGATTGTGAGCTCAGTTTCTTCCTCTCTATGTCTCTCTTGTTGTAAAATATCTTCCTATTCATTCGTCCACACTGAATGTTATATTTCTGGAGTGGGTAATCTTACTTTGATGAACTTGCAGGCAATCCAAGGGTGATTCATCGCGATATTAAATCTGCCAATATTCTTCTGGATCATCAGTTTAGAGCCAAGGTAAGCAAACTACTGATTACCTAGGAATTGGTAAGTGCTTGATAGTTTATATTATGACATGAAGATTGAACAACATTATATTGTATGTATAACTAGTATATATTTGTACTCAACTAGGGGTTTCAAAGCTAAAACTGTAACATTGAAATTGCTACTAGCTTACATACTATTCTTGTTCTAGGAAGATTAAATCCTATCCCTTCTGTTCTCAAGTGTTTGCTCACAAGAAAATCCAAAGTAGTTGAAGATAAATCTTTGTTTCGCGCAGATTGCAGATTTTGGGATTGCAAAGCATGTTTCAGATGAGACAACTCATATCTCAACTGTTGTGAAGGGAACTTATGGGTGAGTGCCCTATGACATAGTTGAGTTCCATGTTATCGTCAAAACTAAACCAACAAGTTTTTCCACTCTTGGAAATCTCATGTGACAACAGTTACCTCGCTCCGGAGTATGCTTCTACTGGAAAACTTACTGATAAATCTGATGTTTACTCTTACGGGGTGTTGCTTGTGGAGCTGATCACTGGACGAAAACCTCTAGGTTTGGCTGATTGGGTCAGTTGTAAAAGAAAAACAGTTTCTGCTTATTCATTTCAGTCTTAAGTTTCAAAATTGTATGAACGGCTTGATATATATCTCCTCTGAGAATTCTATTTGATATGTTCAATTCAGGCGAGGCCCTTGCTACAGAAAGCAATGGAAGATGCAATATACGATGCCCTTATCGATCCATTCTTAGACAACGACTACGATCCTGTCGAGGCAGGGAGAATGGTGGCCTGCGCCTCTGCTTGTTTGTGCCATGCTGCAGCTCTCCGACCAAGCATGAGTCAAGTATTTTGCTCAAACTCTTTTCTTTTATCTCATTCCATTTATTGAACTAGTCTTTCTGCTCAATCTGTATCGCTGTCTCCTATGTTCTTGTGCATCACTAGTTGTTTCACCATGCTTGTCGAAGACTAATGACCAGAATCATTTAGTTTTAGATTCTATAAAAGGTAGAATTTGCTGGTACTCTATCACATGTTTAAAAAGTTATTGAACAAGGTCCAAGAAGAAATTTCTTACCCATTCTACTTTCAGTCGGCATTAAGCTGAAACTTGTTTTGAACAATTTTCATTGTTTGCTACAAAATTTCTACTTCAGAAGTCATCTTTTCTTAAAGAATCAAGAATACATGTTCCTGATGGAGGAGTGTGTTTAAAGCAGTGTCCAAAATCAAATCATTCAAGTGGATTTCTCTCGATTTATAGCAAACAACTTTCGACTCAAATAGGATTTCTCCATTCGGGGACTAAGTTCAACATTTAGTTCCTTAATCAAATCTACAATCTTCACAGTTGATCAGCCATTTCCTCACTGTTTCTCTTTTAACTTTTTGCAAATTTTTTTTTTCATATTGAACAGATATGTAGGGCATTGGAAGGATGCATTTCATTTGGAGATCAGAAAACTATTCAATCTCCACTAGGTTCATCATCTGCCAATACTTTGTTCCAATCAGTAAGTAAATCAAACACTGCATTGCGAACAACTTTTCTCGTGTTGGTATCATATGATGAAACTTTTACATGAATCTCATTTTGCACAGGTTCTAACTCCATCAACAACAAATCCTTAAAAACTCCATGTGAAGAAACCATTGAGATTTAAGTTGCAACCAATTCAGATGCTGTGAGATTATTAATATTCATCAAGTTTTGTTAATATTTGTTCTATAATTTCTAGGCTCAAGCGTTATTTCAAAGTCAAGACAGGGATTTTGGATAATTCTAAGTGTGATTAATTGAAATATATATACTAAGTAATGTGTTTTATTGCGAATATTAGAGAATATTTTCAATCATTTTATTTCTATACACACACATGAATAACATAAATATTTTTTTTAAAAAAAGGTTAGGTAACACATTTTTATCACTTGATTTAAAGGTTTGGTGGGAGTTTGTCAATGCCATCTTTAAAATATTATTAAATAGATAAAATTGTTAAATAATTAAATGTGCTAAACAAAGCTCTTATTGCCCATTAACATATTAACAATATTAGTTCTAATACCTTAATTTAATTTAAAATTAAAATTGACTATTACTTTATAATTATATTTAAAATTTTAGATATGAATTTTATATAAATATTTAACCGGTCAAAAATTCAATTAATTAATTAAATAAGTAGGGTTGTGAATATCAAAGTAAGATGTGGCTATTTGTGTCGTGAACCGTCGCTTTCGAAGTTGTTTCCGAACCGAGTGAACCGGTCGGCCCGGTCCGAATTTGAAAACTCTTCTTCCTCTCTCTCTCTCTCTCGATTAAAAAGTGTTATTTATTTATTTATTTAAATCCTCAATTCTCAAGCAAAGCAACAAGAAGAGGAAGCCACATCGCTCTCCGCCCGACCACCGCCGCCGCCACCATGTCGTCCGCCCCTTCGCCGGCGTCCTCCGCCAGCTCTCCTCCGCTGGAAACCCCCTCCGCTCCTCCCACAATCGCGACTCCGCCCGCAACCAGTCCCACCTCCACTCCACCTTACACGCCCTCGCCACTTCTCCTCCCGACTCCGCCCTCCGCTTCACCTCCTCCTCCGTATGTAGCTTCCGATCGGTCTCCACCCTCCTCGCATTCTCCTCCGCCGCCTAAAGCGCCGTCGACCAGGTCTCCGACCACGCCGTCGTCGTCGTCCTCTTCCAGCTCTAGCTCCATCTCCACGCCGGTTGTCGTCGGGGTGGCGGTGGGTGGAGTGGTGATCCTCTTGATGCTGAGTTTCATCTGCGTTTTTTGTTGGAGAAAGAAGCGGCCGGTGCCGCATTCGCCGCCACATTACTATCGAGCTTCACTTCCGCCTCCAAAGGCAGCGAAAGGTTAGATCTATCATCTACCATCTTGTTGATTTTCTGGAAAATATCTTTTCGTCCTCGGTGTAGATCTACACACTACAAAACTTAAATCTGTGCTGTTTCAAGTTTCACTTTACTTCGAAATTTCTGCTTTTCCCCCCATTGTTCCTTTTGATCTCCTACTGATTTTGATGTGAAAAAAACCCCCTTCCTCCCTCCCTTAGCCATGAAAGGAACATGGCATAGAGTAGCTGGCGATAGATTAGTTGTTTATTCGGATGGAGAAATTTCCATCTCAAAGTAGTTAGCAATTTGTAAGTTTGTTCATCAGCAAGTGCCAAAAGGAATCTGACTAGTTACGAGATTTGGTTCTATAAACACAATGTTCTTGTTCTTATCGGCAAATTTTCCACTTTTGAATGACAAATGCTGCCTTACTAAAGTCCATGGGAAGACTGTTTTCAGGTGATCGATATGGTGAATATTGGCAACAAAATGCTCCTCCAGCAAATCATGTTGTGAAAATACCTCCAGGGCCACCTCCTCCTCCTCCATTTGCTTCTCGTCCACCACTCTCTCTGAGCCATTTGGCACCTCCAGCTCCGCCTCCACTGCCTATGATAAATAGCAGTGGAGGTTCTGGTTCCAATTATTCCATGTCTGAGACACCACTGCCTCCACCATCTCCTAGTGTTGTTCTTGGATTGTCGAAAAACACTTTCACCTATGAAGAACTGGCCATGGCAACAAATGGATTCTCTGATGCTAATCTCCTTGGACAAGGTGGTTTTGGTTATGTGCATAGAGGAGTGATTCCAAATGGCAAAGAAGTTGCAGTAAAGCAATTGAAAACTGGAAGTGGACAGGGTGAGCGTGAATTCCAAGCGGAGGTTGAGATCATCAGCCGTGTGCATCACAAGCATCTTGTATCATTGGTCGGATACTGTATTGCAGGAGGCAAGAGGCTGCTTGTTTACGAATATGTTCCTAACAATACATTAGAGTTCCATTTGCATGGTAAGGCGTTGCCATTCTTTTAAGCTAAACACTTCATTTTTGCCGCTTATACTATTTTTAACTTTCTTCCTTTCATTGCTTCTGTTTTCCTTTTAGAGCACACATTGTGTTTTCTGTAGTCTAACTGTTGAATCAACTATTTTTAGAAAACTAAACAAAAAAGTAGCTTTTAGTTGTAAAAGGTGAACTATTTCCAGATCTTGATATATACTGCCGACCAACCATTTTAAGATATTCTTGGGGCTCTTAAAAGATATTAGGAGAGTTTAATGTGCATGAATGAGTCCATTGAAAGTTGTTTTTTATAGGGACTGGCCGACCAACCATGGAATGGCCTATAAGATTGAAAATTGCTTTGGGTGCTGCAAAGGGATTGGCTTATCTTCACGAAGACTGTAAGTTATTCATTTTGCCTTTTTAGGAGTCCTATTTCATCATATCCAGTGTAGAGTTGATCTCTTACTTGAGTTTATTGGCTTGGTATTTAATATTGACTAATAATATTTTGGTTGGCAGGCCACCCTAAGATTATTCACCGTGACATCAAAGCATCCAATATTCTCCTTGATTACAAGTTTGTGCCAAAGGCAAGTAAATATAGTGTTTCACACTTTTCAATAAAAATCAGTTTATCATGTTTGACAATGGGATACTATCCATGTATCTGAACCCAAATAGTTGGGACTAATGTAGCTTGATGATGCTTATGATATCTTGATAATAAATCTTAACTGCGTTGCTTCATGACATTTTCTTAGTTTCATTTAGTTGATTTTTAAAAGAAAATTTATGGAATAGCTAGCTGTTCTTGCCCTTTCTTCTCTGGTATACTTTCAGATACTATTCATGCTTTTGGTTGAAATCTCCATATCAGACAGTAGGTTTTATTCACTTCTGTTATATGGTTTTTGCTCGTTAACTAGTGCATTTGTTAATTGTAATCACATTTTCTTATGTAAAGGTTGCAGATTTTGGGCTCGCAAAGATTGCCTCTGACAATAACACCCATGTTTCCACAAGAGTTATGGGAACCTTTGGGTAAACTTAATTTTTTTCACTTTGCTTTTCTAATAATCTTGATACCTCTATCTACTCTCATGTAATGAGTTGCGAGTTAGATAAAAAAAGTTTTATAAGTTTGATGATTGAGCTAACATTAACTTGAGCTAAGTAGCTTAAGCCAATAGTATTTGAACTTTGGTTTTTGACAGGGACGTCAAGCCTTGTTAGGAGATTGTGTTATCTCACTTAAAAAGGCTTTATAATCTTTAGATGAGTGAAATATCTTTAACTTGAATCTAAACATTTTGAGTCATTGTTTAAGTTTAATAAATTGGGTTAGTTTTCTCACTAAGTTGGTCTTGACATAACCTGTTCTTTTCTATGTTAGATGCAAGCAACAACTATTAATGACCTATAGAATTAGTAATGTCAACCCTTGGGTTTGTCTCTAAACTATGGTACTTTATTGCTTCCTCTCTTGCATGTCTTTTCCTTGGATACAATATTAGTAACTCTTTTGACCTTCTATACTTGCACCATATGATTGAAAGGGTTCCTTTGATCACATTTTAGAAGTTGAACATCATATATAGATTAGTTCAGATCTCCTCTAATTCTTTGCGGTCAAGTGGCATTCTGCCCTTGCACTAAGTGGATTCATTTTTTGGGGCCTCAAGAAAGAATTTCAAAAGTGATACCCCTACGGTTGTCTATCTACTGAACCTAGTATGCATGAGCATTTTGAGACACAATTCTTCGGGAAATTCTTTCTAATGATCTCCATTCCATTGTTGCTTTAGTTTTTATTTGTGCCCACTGCTTGGTTTCAGTTATCTGGCACCTGAATATGCATCTTCAGGCAAACTCACTGATAAATCAGATGTCTTCTCATTCGGCGTCATGCTTCTGGAGCTAATCACTGGGCGACGCCCTGTCGATTCATCCCAAACTTTCATGGATGACAGCTTAGTTGACTGGGTTAGCATCTTTGCATAGACACTTGTTGTCCACTTCTAGCTTTCCCCCTGGTTCTTAAATCTTTTTGTCGCTTCAGGCAAGGCCATTGCTCACTCAAGCTCTCGAGGATGGCAATTATGGTGCCCTCATTGATCTGAAGTTGGGAACGAACTATAATCCTAACGAGATGGCTTCCATGATTGCCTGTGCTGCGGCTTGTGTGCGTCACTCGGCACGGCAACGACCAAGAATGAGCCAGGTCCTGGCTACCCCTTGTCCTATAATTATCTTATCTGTTCATCATATCATGAACAACCCCTCATAAACATCCGTCCTCACTAACACGAATGAGTGAACCTACAGATCGCCCGAGCTTTAGAAGGAGATGTATCACTCCACAACTTAAACCAAGGCGTCAAACCTGACCACAGTAAGCTTTACAGTTCCTACGGCAGTGGTTCAGATTACAATTCCAAACAGTACATTGAGGACACAAAGAAGTTCAGGAAAATGGCAATGCCTACTCAAGAACACACCAGCAGCGAGTACAGTGCAGCGACCAGTGAGTACGGCCAGGTCCCATCAGCCTCCAGCAGTGAAGGCCAACATACACGAGAAATCGAGTTGGGGAAGAAAAATCGATATGGTTATGGCTATGACACAAATTTGTGATCCGATCCATTCAATGAGGATAGGCTTTGAAGAACTCTTACAGGTTTTAACGAATGTTTGTTGTTCTTTTGATTCAACTGATTCTTGTGATGTAAAGGTTGAGATGAAACATATTTCTTGTGGAATTAAATTGATTTCTGATGTAAAGAATGTAAAGAAGAGATTTTTAACAGATGATTTGTGGCAATGAAGAAGAGTTTGGAAATGGTGGCCATGTGAGTTCAATGTTGTAGCACAATGATATAATCTAAAGGTATTAACCGAGTTGGACTGCTCATCGCCTATACCGGCACATCACTGCATAGCACAGTCGTGCTAAGCAAAGTGCTTAACCCTAACAGGCCAACCTTGAGGCATTCATGGTCTTATTTAGTTCCATGCAAAAATAAGTTCTATCGGCCGTAGTTGATATCTGCATGAGTTACTTCAATAGATCTTGAGATCAATTCTCAACGGATATAAAATATATCGTTGGGTGCTTAACTTACTCTATACAAAGGATCATTGTGTTAGGATAAAATATTACTCATGATCTACCTGAGACTCTGATGAAACTAAGCCACTTGGGGTAAATGATATCACTCGTTTTTGCTCCAAAAGGGTGTATCTATTTTCTAAAAAATATTGATCTGAAATTTCAGTCACGATAAATCCATTTCAACTAAGCAATTAAATAAGCTGCCATAGTAGAGAAAGTCAATGAGCAAATCCAAAGTCCTTGGAAAAAGGATGAAGCAACTAGTCATTGTTTTATTGAATGTGCATCAGATGCATACAAAATGAACACATACAAGACTTTCAGAGCAACAAAAAGTCAATATAACAACTATGACAGAGCCCCGCTTCAAAGTCAACCTTCAAAAGTCAAGGTAGGCCAGTGCTAAGACTTACAGAGAATTAATTAACAACCATAACAACTCACAAGTATTAACACATTTGATTAGGTGACTTTCGTACTTACAGCCACCTAGGAGAGTTTCGATGGTATATGTTCACAAACATGCATCCGATTGCATAGAAACATAGAACGACCAGTTAAATCTATATTATTTTCACTCGATCGAGGTGACGATCCATGATTTCGGAAAGAGTCTCCAGGAACACAGCCTCGCTAGTGCCTGGAAGAGCTGCATCGTTTGCTTCGCGGATCATCTCCTCAATTTTGGACTCCTTGTGAATTGTTTCTCTACACATGATGCTTCCAATATCGTACGGAGTGAGCCCTCTTTCTGCTCCCTTCTTCAAGAGCATGGTTGAGATGCAAAGGGTACGCATACATTCGGGAGAGAGATTCCATCCGTAGTATTTAAGGAGTGCGATATCTTCTTCAGCGTCAAGTGCTTTTATGTAGTTGATAGTTCTATGGTCGAAGTGCTGACGAGCTTGAGGCCAATATAGCCACTCAAAGGTACAATCTTCAAACTGAAACATGAGTAGAGAATTACATGATTGCCTTCTATCGGAAGTAGACAACATACAAAGATCGAGAAGGTCATGCTAAAAATAAAAGCTACTCTACATCGAACACATATATTAAAAACATCGCACCCAACATGATAACAAGGAGCATCTCAGATCAAAAGAAGGAAATAAAGATCGAGACGGCGGTGCTAAAAGGAAAATATGTTATTCTACAATGGACAGATATATTATAGCATTGCACTCAATAACAAGGCACACCACAAACACACAACAGAGTTCAGATTGATGTGAAAAATAGCTCGATTGTTCATTATGTGACAAACGACAATAAATAGATGAGTGACCGAGTGTATTGGAGTTGATGGTGAACTAAATCTAAGCAAAATAACTCCAAGACACACCACAAACACACAACAGAGTTCAGATTGATGTGAAAAATAGCTCGATTGTTCATTATGTGACAAATGACAATAAATAAATGAGTGACCGAGTGTATTGGAGTTGATGGTGAACTAAATCTAAGCAAAATAACTCCAAGACAATTTTGATTGAAAGAAGAGGCATATGTACCAAAAGAAGACTTGGGATCAAGATGCATAATATTTCAGTAAGCTGATATGCAAACTTATATTGTTGAGAATGCATCAAGGAATTTGAGGAATTATTGAGATGGTTGAATCTTCACAAATTTTTGATAATCCTTCGTTAGCATGTAAACATATTTTGTAATCGATAACACAAAATTTGAATGAGTTATGATGAAGGTAGAAAACATTATAACAAAATATCAGCATAGTAAGAGAAAAATGAAGCACAAGCAACACTTACATTCTCAGGCAAGCAATATCCATGGTCAATGGGAACCAGCACCATTGGTTCTCCCTCTTCATTTTTGCGAATTAATATATTCCCAGCATGGCGATCAGCATTTGCCAACCGAATATCCAGAACAGATATCTTGTGAACCTCCTGCACAGGGAACACTCTAGGCCCCATATCCTCGCAGCTTCCATTGTTTTCCACAAATGCTTGTAAGGATCCAATCTTGAAATTCTTGGGCACATAGTCACATGGCTCAGAATTATGGAAACCGGTATCAAAGCACCACACCATGGCTGTAGGAGGAACACCAGCAAATCCTGCTTCATCATCTAAACGCTTACCACTGATAGGGTGATCGAGGATGTATGCTGCGACCTCCCTTAAAGCTCCTTCTCCGACACGTGTCCCTTTCTTCAAACCTTCACCATTATCTGATAAAGGAAGCCCTCGAGGATTATTCTCAGCCATTGGCTCCTCGTCAATTGGCTTGAAGATAGCTACATACTTTTGGCCTGAACCATCTTGCATAAAGTATGCTCCCCCAGTGCCTTCCGAGGACATCATCGGTAGATTACCCTTCTCCAATCCAGAGGAAGCAGAACGAATTAGTTCTGAGATCACCCGCGACAATTCAACTTTTCGATCATCAATAACCGGCTTGATCCAAGGATCCTTGTAAAGCAGTGTCCCGGCGACTATTTGAGGATCACAGACTCCATCCTTTTCTTTCACAAGAGGGGCATCAATTGAAAGTTCAAAATCCTTCTCAAAAGGTTTAGTCCTGACTTTTGCACATTTTCTGATCAGCAAATGAATCACTGCGTCGTTTTCCCTACTGAGATCATCAATCAACTGGTGATCATCAAGCTCCTCACCGTCACATATGATCTTATGGTCGTGAACATCACTCAAGTCCTTACCTCTCTTTGCGAGCTGCTGCTTGATGTACCCAATGTTGCGGCTCCGTTCAACTTTGAAATTATATGTTTCGCCAGAGACAGTTCTCACAATAATATATCGGAGATCGGAGAACCTAATCACAAGGTGCAGAACATTTCCATCGCCCACGCCATAGTCCCGGAGCAGGCTATTATTCCGTGCCAGCTCCCTGCCGCCGAACACCAGCTTCGGCTTCTTCACGGCAAATTTATGGATCCGAAGCTTTACAGATGCGATCGATTCAGACTCTAATACTCGCAGCGGAATCACAGACGACTGAGGGGCCTGGAGATAAATGAGGATGGACTCCTGCGAGCAATGCCAAGACCGGCTCCCGTCGAAACGTACAGTGGACACCGGCGAGTCCTCCCGAACGGGGCTGAGAGTGAGAACCCCGGACGACATTTTCTCACCGTGAGAGGGAAGAATCAAAGAAGCGCCTTTTGCCTCTAGGACAGAAGGAGGAAGAAGAAAGGCGAGATTTTTTCCTTCAGAAAAAAATCTACGGCCCAACCTCAACTATATCCATTTCCCACCACCAACAGAAGTGGGGGAAAACCTACCGATCTAGAATCGGAGCAAACCCTAAACGCGGAATGAGAAAAGGGAAATTCCAGAAAACCTTACAAATTCCTCCGAAACAAAGACGCCGAAGAAGCATCAACCAGGAAGCTACCCAATCAACATGTTGATTGCTGGATAAAAACTCACGACGACGATTGATCCGCAGAGATCGTTTCTTACCGGAGTGGGAAGAACCGAAAACAGACGGAATCAAATCGCGAGGGGGGCCGTGGCAGGGAAAGCGGGTTTTGATGCGTCCCGTCGCCTGCTCGATCGCGATCCGAATGCTAAATTTAGCTTTTTGGATTGGATTGGAATGCTCGTTGTCGAGCGGCGGAGAAGATTTTGGGGGAGGAGAGCGAGGAAGACGTTCCTCTTTGCATGCGATAGGACCGAGACTAGACGACGTCGAAACCAACCGAAGGCGTTAAGAGTGAAATTGACAGTTAAGTCCTTGTACTTTAACTTATTGGCGGTGCTTGGAAGACTCTGGAAGGGGGCCTAATTTTATATTTATCCAAAAATATTAATCTACGTGGCATAAAATTTGACAAAAAATAAAAGGCAGCAATTATTTTCATTATCCTTGATCAAATGTATTTAATTATTATTATTATAAAAATAATTTAAATTATAAAATATTAAAATGACACTTTATCCATTTTTTTTATTTTAAAAATACTAATCTTCTAATAATGCTATAGTACTTTTAATCAAACTCCAACATGTTATAATATTTTTAATTAAAATTACTAAGCTAAATTAAAATTACTTTAATCAAATTAATATATATCTTAATTTAATTTTCTTCACTAAGTATATTATATACGCAGGTAGATAATTAATGATAGATTTATTTTAATCGAATAGGAATTAATTTTCGATAACAATATCTAGAAAAAAAATATTTTCTATTTCTTAATCATTTGACTTGACAGCTTATTATAAATTGGTCTTATAATTTATTTCTTTTTAATATAATTATTTATTTATTTTATTACATGTACTGTCGGCATGTATCGACGCCTAAACTCACACAAATTGATATTTACTTTGATGTATTTTCATAAAAAAAATTATAAAATTTGATTTTTTTTACTGAATAATTAATATTGATGCATTTTAACGACCAATTTAACAGCTAAGCCCACATTTTACTTTCTTCATCACTAAGGCTATGTTTACTCTGACAGAAGAAGAGAGTAATAGATGCCTACAAACTTTACCTTTATTGTTTACTTTGAGGAAGACGGGGTGGATGCGTAACATAGCGTAAAGTCCCTCAAATGCTTCACAAAAAGGTTGAACAAGGCTGCAAAGGAGATGAAGTTGTGTCTGTAAGATGGAGACATTATTCAATCGAATGGTAACCCTGGGCGTACTGTCACCATTGTCATTTTTTTTTTATATAATCCAAGTGTTTCGGACTTTCGATCCAACTAGTCCAAGAGATATATTGTTGGCCCTCAGATCAACCATTAGATATATCCAAAGGTATGACAGCATGAGTAGCTCCTCACAGAGTTAAAAAAATGTCTTACGATGTGCTAGACTTGAACCATGAATGCTTGGGAAAATACTTGAGCGTCTTACCATGACACCATGGCCGAGGGGGCACCATCTCATATAACCACATTGTATTAACTATACTCAACAAAGTACATTGATCCTGTCTGAAAGCTGGAGGTGGAGCACTGGATAGGTGTCTAAGACGTTGACTGAGCAAAGACCTCTGGATTGGATCAAGGACCCTTGGTTGGTGCGCTAGGCTCCTTGCACACACTCAAATGATTCCACAGAATGTCAGCGCCCAAAAATCAAGGAAGGGGTTCCTGATGAAGGCTCTCCGACGTTCAAGTCAGTATATCGCCTAAGTGGGAAGTAGAACAGTAGGAACGAATGACAAGATGCACGCGTAGTATAATGTATGAAGTGTGCGTACCTTTCCATCGGAGAAGACCCCCTGTTTATATATCATCTCTATGACTTCCGCAATCATGAGATGACAGAGAGTGTCGGGTGTAAAAAGTTGTTGTACAGTGGAATATATGTATCCTGGAAGGCATATAGCCAGTCCAAGGAATCTTCCACTATCCGTGTGCACCATCATTGTAACTAACGCCATCAATGAGTCGGTTAAAAGAATATGCGGTCATAATGTGTCGGCTGAGGGGAAGCATAATCGCCTTCGATGAAGATTCCTTGAACCTGTATCATCTCAGAAGAATATTTTTTGACAAATAGTTATTATTATCTGATAAGTTGTTAGGATTTTTTGATAATGTTGTATCTTGAGCATATGTCGACCGGGAGTTGTCCTGCCCGGGTACATGTTATGGCGAATAATGAATGAAACCTTGAGTTTTACAAGGCTACCCAGCAATCGACGCTGCCTTGCTATATATGTGATAATGCTGAAAATCTGACTGAAATATTGTCCCGTCTTTAGGGATGCCCGGATATCTGTTACGATTCTGGAGATTTGAGTGAAATACCACCCTGTCCTTAGGGACGCCCGAACATCTGTTACAGTTCTGAAGATCTGAGTGAAATACCGCATTATCTTTAGGGTTACTTGAACATCTGTTATGGTTTTAGGTAAAACCATAGAAACAAGTCCCTTGAGCCCGAACAATTTTATGGCCGTCCTGCCGTATATAGTCGCTCATCTCTTGGAGAATGGGAAACTAAGCCCCAAGGGACAATACTAACCTTTTGGTGGGGTGTTCTCACAGCTAGAAACTGGTTCCTTTTCACTGAAGTAATATCTTGAGCTATTCAGATCCAATCGGGTTATTGAGACCTACCCGACTATACCTATGACTGGGATGCTCGTTCCTCAGGCGGGACCGACTCTTAGGTAGGTCGTCCTTGAATTGGGGGCCTTAGTACTAGATGATAGGCTAGGCTCTGCCCAAGGGTGATCCTTTGATCGTCACCTTTCCTTGACTTGGACCTTTGCCTCACCTTGACTTCGCCTTCCACGTTAGCTCGAGGCTCTCATTTAACACCCCATATCATACATATTGGGCATCTTCTCCCCTCCCAAGTAAACAGAGACATAGATAGTAGCGAAACTCATGGTGAGGTTAGAATGTAAACGAAGCATCAACCCACATAATTTCACTAGAGATGACATATCCTGTTGGGTTGCAAGGTTATAAACAAAGTCCCACATTGAAAATACATGAGAAAGATCATGGATTTATAAGGGAAAGATATCTCTATTAGTATGAGGTCATTTGGATAGAACCCAAAAATAAAATCATGAGAGCTTAGGCCTAAAGTGGACAATATCATATCATTGTAGATATATCTAAATCCCTTTTGGTCATAACAATTGGTATCAGAGCACGGACTGTCAGAAGATTTAAGGGACCAAACATCATTGTTGGGTTGCAAGGTTGTAAACAAAGTCCCACATTGAAAATACATGAGAAAGATTATGGATTTATAAGGGAAATATATTTCCATTGATATGAGGTCTTTTAGGTAGAGCCCAAAAATAAAACCATGAGGGCTTAGATCCAAAATGGATAATCTCATACCATTGTGGAGATATCTAAATCACTTTTCTCATGTAATACAACACATTCAGAAATTGATTTTCAGGATATTCATCTCATTTGTAATTTGAACTCTAGTGTTTTTATTATTATTTCTTAAGTGTTTTACCATTGCATCACACTCGTGAGTGCTTGTGGGCTGAGATATTAATTAAAATGAGTTGTTAGTAACTCAAGCACTCACGAGTGCGAAACAGTTTACTGGCAGAAGACTTTGTGAAGGAGAGAAAGATGATGGATTAGAACAAGAAGGGAACTCCGAGTTCCTTTCTCTTCTTTGCACACACTCAAGAGAGTAGACCAAACATCAATGTCCAACAACCAGGGAAGGCGTCTCTGGTGAAGGCCATTCGATGCTCAAGTCAGTACGATGTCCGAGCGGAAATTGGAAAGATGAAAAGTAGAGACTTGTATTGGAGTGTATACTAAAAGCCTAGCTTTTGTATAAACATTTATAAGAATCACATTGGTCAAGTGTCTACATTTATATATACCAAATTTAGATGTTCAATTAATTTATATTGTAGATAACATAGTGTGCGGTGTCACACACAGAAGATCGTGTTATCGGTTCTTTATAAATTATAAATAATAGCTCACGACTAAGATGGAAAGGAACAAACCATTGGAATAGTCGTAGTGTAATTAGGTATTAGTTTATCTTGACTAATAGATTACACTAGTACACTTTAAGTGTATTGAGCAGGACCATTTAAGGAAAGTTCTTTTTATACTGATTTAATAAAAGAACAAGTCCTTAGTTATTATGGAAGTGTGTGCTCTTAATCCTAATATAATAACAAGCACATATATTTAATATTTATTTCTTTGACTTATCAAAGGGTGAGATTTAGCTCGATAAATCAAAATGCCCGATAAGTTGGGAAATGATGTTACTTATAGTGTGTCTTGTTGATTATAGAAGGAAACTGTGTCCTAGAAATCTAGGTTGATAATGTCCCCAAGAGGAGCTCATAAAGATTGTCATGTTAAACCCTGTAGGTGGACTTAGTCCGATATGACGATAAGGCTGAGTGGTACTACTCTTGGGCTGAGATATTAATTAAAATGAGTTGTCAGTAACTCAATAAATTAGTGGACATCCGACATCTTAAACACAGGGAGACTAACACACTCATAATAAGAAGGAGCCCAAAATGTAATTTGGGATTGGTGCGGTAGTTCAATAATAATTCTTTAGTGGTATGAATTATTATTGATGAAGTTAAGTTGTGTGTTCGGGGCGAACATGGGAAGCTTAATTTCATCGGGAGACCAAAACCAATTCCTCCTCTCGGTCCCTATCGTAACCTCTTGTATATAGAGAATTATACCCACCTTTCTACCCACCTTAAGATGGCCGGCCAAGCTAGCTTGGAGCCCAAGCTAGGGTCGGCCAAAGCTAATGGTGAAGCTAAATTTAGGTGGTCGGCCAAACCTTGAGTCCCAAGCTTAGGTGGTCGGCCACTAGAAAATAAAAAGAGATTTTTATTAAAATTATTTCTTATGTGGATATCATGATTTTAAAAGAGAGTTTGAAATTTAAATATTTCCTTTTATAGCTTTCTACAAAAGATTAAGAAAAGATTTGAAATCTTTCCTTATTTATAGATTGAAAGGTAGATTTTAATTTTAAGAAAACTTTCCTTTTTTAACCATGTTCATGATTTAAAAGAGAGTTTAAAAATTAAATATCTCTTTTATAAGTTTCTACACAAGATTAAGAAAAGATTTGATATCTTTCCTTATTTGTAGATTGAAAGAAGATTTTAATTTTTTAAAGATAACTTTCTTTTTTGGAAATTATCCACATGTTTAAAAGAATGATTTTAATTTATAAATTTCCTTTTTTATAATCCACCAAGAAGGGAAAAATTATTAGAGAAATTTTTTATAAATTTCCGAAAACAAATTAGGAAGTTTTAATTAATTAAAACTCTCCTTGTTTATAGCTTTGCCGGCCATGATGTTTAAGAAAAGAAAATTGTTTTTTAATTAATTAATTTTTCTTAATCATGGCAAAAGAATTAAGGAAATTTTTATTTAAATTTCCTTATTTGTCAAAACCAAGGATTATAAAAGAGGGGGTAGAGGTGTGTCTTCATGGCTAACGACTCTATTCTATTATTCCTCTCTTTTTCTCCTTGGTGGCCGACCCTAGCTTCTCCCTCTTCTCTTCTTCTTGTGGCCGGCGGCAACTTCTCTAGGAGCTTGGTTGGTGGCCGGATTTTACTTGAGGAAGAAGAAGAAGAAGGAGGCTTTGTTTCCTAGCATCCCTTGGAGATTGGTTGGTGGTCTAAGTTCTTTATCCCTTGAAGAAAAGAAGGTGGACGAAACTTGGAAGAAAGGAGAAGGGCTTGGGTGGTTCTCATCTCGGTAGATCGTTGCCCACACAACGTCCGGGATAAGAAGAGGAATACGGTAGAAGATCAAGAGGTTATTTGCTTACAAAGAAAGGTATATCTAGTAATTGTTTTCCGCACCATACTAGTTTTCTTTGTATAGTTATTTTTGGAAATACAAACACAAGAGACATTAGATCTAGTTTTTGAATTAGTTTTTCGAGTTTGTGTTTTCTTCTTTTTCGAATTTGTGATTCGATTGTTCTTTTTGGTTAACCTAGAGTTATTTAAGGAAATTATATATTAGCTTTCCTTAAAAGGCTTTGTCTAGGCCGCGGCGGTGGTTGCTCCCATATCCAAGAAGGACATGTGCCTCACCATGTAGTCCTGGAAGCCAATTTTGGAAATTAATATTTAATGAAATTAATAACATAGGTGGATTTGAATCAATAGTGTTAAGTTCCGCTTGCGATTCAAATCTAAATCATTAAGAACAGATAAGTAAAATTTGGAATCAATGATGTTAAGTTCCGTCTGCGATTCCTAATTTAACTTCTAAAGAACACAATAGGTTATTTAAAGAAAGGTTCAACACTTGTACAAAAAATTTTTATACAGTGGAACCGGTACGTTTTCCTAGGACTAACCAACAATTGGTATCAGAGCTAGGGTTTGCCTCTGTGTGTTTGGTTTTCAAATAGATTATGCACATGTCATACATAATTTAGGCAGGGTAATAGTAGGATGTGCTAACTTTGTGGTTGCAGGCTCCAACTATTATGACATATAGATATTGTGTGTGATTGGACCTGATCCTGTCCGAAAGCTGAATCAACGGACGCTGGGCACGTGACGCTCTTCAAGAGGCTGACGTAGATCTCTTGACTGTCTGCACGGGCCTCCGATGAACCTGCACAGAAGTCGAGCCGGGAAGGGGTTCCCGGCGACGACCCTTCGACGCTCAAGTCAGGTAAGCGGACAACGAAGAAGTGGCCCCAAGTCTCTCAGAATGCGTACCTCCGGTGAAGTGCAAGGCCCCTTATATAGAGCTGGGAAGGAGCTCATGCACACATGTCGAGGCGAGTACGTGTCCCCAACCCATACCTCGGTAAGGGCTTGTTAGAAGGCTTACCTGACACCATACTGCCACAGTCCAAGCATGTCTTCGATGGGACAGCAGAACCCCTTGTCGCCAGATTTGGAGTATGACCTAGTCATAAAGCATGACAGCTGTCAAAAGATGTTCCTTGTCCTTCTCTCCTTACTCTCACGTCCGGCCGGCCGACACTCACATCACGTCCGGCCATCCATATGCACTGGCAAGCTTAGGAGATCCTCGGTAATGTGCTCTGTGAGGACTGCTCGCAGTATGCTACCTTATGTCTTCGACCGAGCGTATCATCCGCTCGGCCCTATGATCCTGTTCAGCGAGCGTCGGAACTCCGACTCCCACCGGGGCACCTTTTGCCATCAGTTGGACACCGGTAGGCCAGCCGGGCGGTCGGCCCACCCTTCTTCGGTCGGCCTATTGATCCAATCTTTTCTCGGGTGTCCGGTCGGTTCATCCTTCGCCTATCGATCAAACTGATCTTTTGACTTCCACGCGGCGTTGACTCCCCAGAACGGGGGTCCCCTGTTCTTACCGCCGGATCACTTGCCTCCCCTTCAAGTCTAGTCGAAGGAGGCGATTAGTCCGACTGACTGGACTGTGGGTCTAGCCGGGCGGCTCCTCCACGCAATTATCCTCCGCTCGGCCTCCCGCAGGAATGGTCGTAAGGTTAGTCAACAGCAACATTCCTCGAATCTCTTCGTAATTCGCGCCAATCTCAAACATTAAGGCTGAGCACGCGCTCCTTAAATGCATCGAATGGCTGAATGCCACGTGGCGCACTGGCGTTATCGTACGGCGGCGGCGTAGTCGAGCGACGAGATCGAGGCAGTTTGAAATGAACGGCTGGATGTGTGCTTTGGACCCCGTGACCTAGATCCGACGGTGGAGGCCGCTCGAGCTTCGCCCTATAAGAACTTCGCTTTCTCCTCCGTCGTCTCACTTCTGCTCTCGCGTGCCCCCGGTTATTCCCCGCGTTCCAGAGTTCAGGCGAACGTGCTCTCCTGCCTCCGACGATCTCTGGTGTTCTTTCTTCGATCCCCCTCTTCCCCGTAAGGTTCTCCTCTCTTCTCTTTGGTCTTTGTGCTTTCTCTGCATTTCTTTCCCATATTCCAATTCTCGGGGCCTCTTTTCATTTGCTGTCTTCTTTCTTCCGCCTTTCTTTACCTTTTTGATTCCTTCCGATCAGACCATGGCTAGTTCTTCTTATCCTGAAGACCAGTCACTCGGCCCATGGTACACTACCATGGTGTCACGATTCGATCATCGTGACTTTGATATTCTGACAGGTAATTTTGAAATCCCCGGTGATTTTGAGCTTCTTTTAGCCGGTCCCTCCGCTCGGCCACACAAGCCGCCGCGCGGAGCTTTCTGTGTCTTCCGCGACCAGTTTACTGCCGGTCTGCGTTTCCCTGTACATTCCTTCATTATAGATGTTTGCAACTTTTTTGGTGTTCCGCTCGGCAGTCTAGTACCCAACACCTTTCGTCTTCTCTGTGGTGTTGTTGTTTTGTTCAAGATCCACAACATTCCCCTCCGACCGGAGGTTTTTTATTATTTTTATTACCCCAAGCAATCCGAGCCGGGCACCTTCATGTGTTGGTTGCTACTCGGAAAACCTAGAGGTCCCACTGTACAAAAATTTTGTACAAAGGTCTGAACCTTTTCCTAGCTACCATGTGTTCTTTTAAATTAAATTTTGGATCGTCTGCGGAACTTAACACGTTTGATCCAAAACTTAATCTATTCGTTCTTTTAGGTTTTGACTTGGGTCTCCTGCGGAACTTAACACGTTCGACCCAAATCACCTTAAGTTATTAATTCCATTAAATATTAATTTCCATAATTGGTTCTCAGTACTGACGTGGCGAGGCACACGACCTTCTTGGATATGGGAGCAACCACCACCGACTAGACAAAACCTTTTATGGAAAGCTAATATTTAATTTCCTAAAATAACTTTAGGTTAACCGAAAAGAACAATCAAATCACAAGGATAAATAAAACAAAAAAAACACAACATCGAAAAACATATTCGAAATACTAGAAACGTAAGCCTCTTGTATTTGGTATTATTTCCATAAATAACTAGCATGATGCAGAAAGGAAAAATTACTAGTTATACCTTCTAGAAAGACCTCTTGATTTTCTACCGTATTCCTCTTCTAACATTGGACGTTGTGTGGGCAACGATCTTCCGAGATGAGAAAACACCAACCACCTTCTTCTCCTCCTAGCTAGGTTCGACCACAATAAAGAAGCTTTACCAAGGATGAAGAACAAAACACCAACCAAGCTCCAAGAGATGCAAGCTTTCTCTCCTTCTTCTTCTTCTTCTTCTCCAAGTAGTATCCGGCCACCACAAGAGCTCCAAGGGAGATGAAGGATTCGGCCACCACAAGAGGAAGAGAGGGAGAGGATGATAGCCGGCCACAACACCAAGGAAAAAAGGGAGAGAAATAATAGAGGTTGTATCCAATGAAGGCACCCCCACCCCTTCTTTTATATTCCTTAGCCTTGGTAAATTAGGAAATTTAATTACAATAAAATTTTCTTAATTTCCTTGTCATGATTTAATTGAGAAAAATAAAATAAAATTTCCCAATTAAACTATAATGGCCGACCACATCATGGAGGAATAAATTAGACAAATTTTAATCAACAAATTAAAACTTCCTAATTTGTTTCCGGAAATTTTAAAAATAAAATTTCTCTTCAAAAATCTCTTCATGGTTGATAAAAAGAAATTTCTATAATTTTAATTTTTCAACATGTGAATAATTTTTAAAGAGAAAATAAAATATCTCACCAATCTACAAATAAGGAAAGAGATTTAATCTCTTTCTTTAATCTTTTGTAGATCCTTTACAAGAGAGATATTTTAATTTTAATTCTCTTTAATAAATTATATCTTCCACATAATAATAATTAAAATTAAAATTCTTTTAAATTTAATATGGCCGGCCCCCTCTAGCTTGGGTTCAAGCTAGGGTCGGCCACCTTAAACCATGCTTAGCCGACCCCCTTTAGGTGGGTATAGAAAGTGGGTATAGGTGGGTATAGTACTCTATAAATAAGAGGCTACGATAGGGACCGAGAGGAGGAATTAGTTTTGGTCTCCCGATAAAATTAAGCATCCCGTGTTCGCCCCGAACACACAACTTAATTTTATCAATAATAATTCATTCCACTAGAGAACTATTTTTGAACTACCGCACCAATCCCAAATTACATTTTTAGGCTCCTTCTTATTATGAGTGTGTTAGTCTCCCTGTGTTTAAGATATCGAATGTCCACTAATTAAGTGAGTTACTGACAACTCATTTAATTAATATCTTAGTCCAAGAGTAGTACCACTCAACCTTATCGTCATGTCGGACTAAGTCCACCTGCAGGGTTTAACATGACAATCCTTATGAGCTCCTCTTGAGGACATTATCAACCTAGTATCTCTAGGACACAGTTTCCTTCTATAATCAACAACCCACACTATAAGTGATATCATTTCCCAACTTATCGGGTTTATTGATTCATCGAACTAAATCTCACTCATTGATAAATTAAAGAAATAAATATCAAATATATGTGCTTGTTATTATATTAGGATTAAGAGCACACACTTCCATAATAACTGAGATATATGTTCCTTTATAAAGTCAGTATAAAAGAAACAACCTCAAATGGTCCTACTCAATACACTCTAAGTGTACTAGTGTAATTATATAGTCAAGATAAACCAATTCCTAATTACACTACGACCTTCCAATGGTTTGTTCCTTTCCATTTTGGTCGTGAGCTACTGTTTATAATTTATAAGGTACTGATAACATCATCTTCTATATGTGACACCACATACTATGTTATCTACAATATAAATTAATTGAACAACTATAAATAAATTGACCAAATGTGATTCTTTATTCAACATAAATGTTTACAAAAGCTTAGGCTTTCAGTATACACTCCAACATCATGTTCCAAGCTCGGCCCGGCTTAGTCTTCTTTAACAAACTGCCTTCTTCCAATAAACATTGGAAGGAGTATTTTTTCTATATCCGTATGCCCGATCAGGCCAATTTACGGACCAAGTGGCAGGTCGACCTACCCTCTACTCCTGAGCTGAAGAAGTTCAAGACCCGACCGGACTACCTCCATGCTGCAAATATGCTAGCCGGTCTGCGGCTTGACATCAATAAGCTTCTGCATGAGGGAGTGATGTACATCTTCGGCCTGAGTCCCATACGGACTCCTCTTCCGAGCAGCTTCGGTAAGAATTTTACTTGGGCATATGCTTTGATTGCTAACTGATTTCTCTTCTTTCCTCTGCAGCGGACATCGTCATGGAGTCGGTAATGGCTGGCATTCTCAAGAAGAAGAAGGCGGCGCTTGAAGCCGCGGCAACAAAAGAGATGGAGACGCTCAGCATCCAGCCGGTCGGCTCGCATGAAGGGGAAAGCGGGGCTCAGGAAGAGTCGGCCGCTCAGGCCTCTCATCAGAACGTGGCCAGCGGAGCCACCCCCAGTGGAGGGCCGACTGTCCAAGAGGAAGGTTCTGCTCGGGAGGAGGAGCAACCTCGACAAAAGAGGCATCGAGTGGAGACCCCCCTGCGATCGGCTACCTCTGCAGTCCAACCGTCTGAGCGGGTCACTGCAACTGCTCGCGGCAAGGCTCCCGAGGTCGAAGCCATTTCGTCCAACCGGACGCCCTCTGAATGGGACGAGCCGACAGCCCCCGTTAAGGCTATTCCAGTCAGCACCCTTCCGCCCGCTCGTCAACCAGTCCAGCGTTCAACCATTCATTCTCAGTTTTCGGCGCCGGCCTCTGATCCTCTTCCGACTGCCGGTCAGACGACCCCCGGTCATGGCCGCACGGTTCAGGTCACTCTTCATCTCCCGACTGAAGAGCTGCTGCTAGAGGCCGATCGACCAACCGCGCCCGAGCACACCATCACCTTGAAGGGGCCCCTAGTTGAGATGTGGGCCAACGCTCGGGCGCGCGTCACGCTGATCCCCATCCGAAATTTGGCCAATAGCCATATGCAGGAGGCCACGGGGGTAAGTTTAGTTTCTCCGCGGTTTTATATGCCTTCATTCCGATCGGCCACTAACAACTTGTAATTTCTTTTGTCAGAGATGGGTGGAGGAAATTGCTGTATCTAACCGCCTGGCCATGGTGGATGAAGAACTAAGGCAACTGAAGGCGGCGGTTGGTCCGTCCGGCTCTCAAGGTCCATCATACTCTGAGCTGCAAAAAGAGCTTAAGAAGACTCAGGATTTGCTGGCGGCCGAGCAGAAGAAAGCGGTCGACCAGGCTCACCATCTGGCCGAGCTCGAGCGAGTGAAAAAATCTCTGGATCATAAGATAAGCTTGGCGACCGAGCGGAAGAACACTGCTATCTCTGACTTGGAGAAAAAGAATGTGGAGGCTCGGGGCCTAGAACAAAAAGTAAAGGAGCTGATGGACCAGCTTGATGGCGAGAAGGCAGGCCGCTCGGCTGATGCAGTCAAGCATATAGACGAGCTGAAGACTCTGCAAGAGTCCCTCGCTGCATCTCAATTGGCCTTCAAAGAATACCAGGAGGCCGAGCCGAGCCGGGTTGCTGCTCTAAGACAGAATTACATCCGATCGCCCGAATTTTCAGAAAAAGTTTGCGAGCGGATGTACACTGCTTTCGACCTCGCCATGGCCGCCACCACTACCTATTTGAAGTCCAAGGGGCAACTTCCCGAGTCCCACGTCATCTTGGCCGCCGATCAGGTGGCGCTTCTTGACAACATACCGAAGGATCTTTACGACTATCTAGAGTAGGAAGTTAATATGTAATTCGGCCGCTCGGCCTAGAAACTTCCCCTTTTGTGCTTCGGCCATTCGACTTTAATTTCCTTAATATGATGTCTTTTTGCTTGCTTTATCCCTTTGATATAATGTCTTGAATAGAAGTTTATATATGTGTTGTCCGCTCGCCTTTTGTCACATCTCTTGCTCTCGAAAGGGATTTGTACAAAGCATTTCGCGTAACATTTCCGCTCGGACAGGTTATATTCTGCTTCAACAGAAGTGGTTATTCAATGGATATTGATGAAGTACCTTTGGATACTGGGCCGAGCGGAATGTATAGGTGGTCAAACGATATTGACAGCGAGTATGGATCCTCTTGACCGACGGTCTTCCGCTCGGAGGGTTTATAGACGCCGGCTCGTCTCTCGATTTTTAACGTCGGAGCTCGACAGTCTTCCGCTCGGAGGGTTTATAGACGCCGGCTCGTCTCTCGATTTTTAACGTCGGAGCTCGACGGTCTTCCGCTCGGAGGGTTTATAGACGCCGGCTCGTCTCTCGATTTTTAACGTCGGAGCTCGACTGTCTTTCGCTCGGAGGGTTTATAGACGCCGGCTCATCTCTCGATTTTTAACGTCGGAGCTCGACGGTCTTCCTCTCGGAGGGTTTATAGACGCCGGCTCGTCTCTCGATTTTTAACGTCAGAGCTCGACGGTCTTCCGCTCGGAGGGTTTATAGACGCCGGCTCGTCTCTCGATTTTTAACGTCGGAGCTCGACGGTCTTTCGCTGGGAGGGTTTATAGACGCCGGCTCATCTCTCGATTTTTAACGTCGGAGCTCGACGGTCTTCCGCTCGGAGGGTTTATAGACGCCGGCTCGTCTCTCCATTTTTAACGTCGAAGCTTGACGGTCTTCCGCTCGGAGGGTTTATAGACGTCGGCTCGTCTCTCGATTTTTAACGTCGAAGCTCGACGGTCTTCCGCTCGGAGGGTTTATAGACGCCGGCTCGTCTCTCGATCTCAGAGGGTTTATAGACGCCGGCTCGTCTCTCAATTTTTAACGTCGGAGCTCGACGGCCTTTAAGGCTAACTTTAACACTGCCGTTCGGCGAAGTTATTTGTCATCCTTTTTATCATTTTAGCTGCCTGCATTACAGGTACATAGGCGACCAAAGCACATGCAAAATTACATCAGCGCACCTCTTACCCAGCTCGATATGGCTGGAGATGATTCGCGCTCCATGGTCGATCTAACTGCCATCCGTCTTCATCCTCCAAATAATAAGCGCCCGACCGGAGCTTTTCGATGATTTTGAAGGGGCCCGTCCAAGGGGCTTCCAGCTTGCCGACGTCGCCGACCGACTTTACTTTCTTCTAGACAAGGTCACCAACCTGGAACGATCGAGGAATTACGCGCCGGTTGTAATTTTGCTTCATCCGTTGTCGGTACGCCATCAGCCGGACGGACGCCTTGGCTCGCTCTTCTTCGACCAGATCCAGCTCCATGTTCCTCCGCTCGGCGTTACCATCATCATAATTTTGGATCCGGACTGACTCTACGCCGACTTCGACAGGAATAACTGCTTCGCCGCCATACACCAAGTGAAATGGTGTCACGCCCATGCCCTCCTTCGGGGTCGTTCGGATGGCCCATAGGACGCCTGACACTTCATCCACCCAGCTTCCTCCCAAATGGTCGAGCCGAGCGCGCAAAATGCGAAGAATTTCCCGATTGGCTACTTCGGCTTGACCGTTACTTTGGGGATATGCCACGGACGTGAAGTGTTGCTCGATGCTATAACTTTTGCACCAATTTTCGAGCAACATTCCCGCGAATTGCCGCCCATTGTCGGAGACGAGTCGACGGGGGATGCCGAACCGGCAGATGATATGTTGCCAAATGAACTTCTTGACCATATGCTCGGTGATCCTGGCCAGTGGCCCGGCCTCCTCCCATTTGGAAAAATAATCAACCGCCACTAGTAAAAATTTCCTCTGCCCGGTCGCCATAGGAAACGGACCAACAATATCCATTCCCTATTGGTCGAACGGACAGGACACTGTAGCTGCCTTCATTTCCTCCGCCGGTCGATGGGAGAAGTTATGGTACTTCTGGCAAGAAAGGCACGTCGCCACGGTCTGAGCGGCGTCTGCTTGCAGGGTTGGCCAAAAGTATCCGGCCAGCAGGATCTTCTTAGCCAGCGATCGTCCGCCCGGATGCCCCCTACACGATCCTTGATGCACTTCTTGGAGGATGTACGCCGCGTCTTCCGAGCTCACGCATTTCAACAGCGGGCGGGAGAAAGCCTTCTTGTAAAGTTGGTCTCCAATAAGCGTGAACCGACCGGTTTTCCTCCTTAATTGCTGGGCTGCTTCCCGATCGGATGGTGTTGCCCTCGATCGAAGAAACTCCATGATGGCTGTTCTCCAGTCGCTCGGAAACTCGAGGCCCTCCATCCGATCGACGTGCGCCACCAAAGATACTTGCTCAATAGGCTGCTGGATGACGACCGGCGTTATTGAACTTGCGAGTTTGGCTAATTCATCGGCCGCCTGGTTCTCCGCTCGGGGTATCTTCTGGATAATAACCTCTCTGAAGTCGGCCTTGAGTTTCTCGAAGGCTTGAGCGTAAAGCTTGAGCCGAGCGTTATTGATCTCAAAAGAACCTGAGAGTTGTTGAGCGACCAATTGCGAGTCTGAGTGCAACATCACCCGTCCGGCTCCTACATGCCGGGCGGCTTGTAAGCCGGCTATAAGGGCTTCATACTCTGCTTCATTATTCGTAGCTCTATAATCAAGCCGGACGGATAGATGCATCTTTTCTTCTTGGGGAGAAAGCAATAATATACCAATACCGCTCCCGAGCCGAGTGGACGATCCGTCCACAAATATCTTCCACATGGCTTCGGGTTCTGGCCTTTGTACTTCAATGAAAAAATCCTCCAAGGACTGCGCCTTTATCGCCGACCGGGGCTGGTATTGAATGTCAAATTCGCTTAACTCCGTTGTCCATTTGATGAGCCGCCCGGACGCTTCGGGATTCAACAACACTCTTCCCAGTGGGCTGTTCGTCCGGATGATGATAGTGTGAGCCAAGAAGTAGGGACGGAGGCGCCGAGCAACGAGGACCAAAGCGAAAGCCAGTTTCTCGAGCCCAGTGTAGCGCGATTCAACATCTTTTAGAATATGGCTCAGAAAATATACAGGCTCTTCTCCGCTCGCCCTAACTAGTGCCGAGCCAACTGCTTGCTCGGTTGAAGATAAGTAGATACAAAGTGGCTCACCCATAGTTGGCTTGGCTAGTACCGGGAGAGAGTTCAAATATGTCTTCAGATCTTCGAACGCCCGATCGCACTCTTCGTCCCAGTGAAACTTAGTGGCTTTGCGCAAGATTTTGAAAAAAGGTAAGCTCCGGTCGGCAGTTTTGGAGATGAATCTGGATAAAGCAGTTATCCGACCGGTCAAGCGCTGCACTTCCCTCAGATTTCTTGGGGGCGGCATATCTTGTAGGGCTTTCACTTTGCTGGGATTTGCCTCGATGGCCTGCTCTGTCACTATGTAGCCCAAGAAACGCCCGCCCTTGGCTCCGAATAGACATTTCTGGGGGTTGAGCTTAACTCCATACCTCCTCAGCGTTCTGAAAGTCTCTTCCATGTCTTAGAAGAGATCGTCCGCTCGGACGGACTTTATGAGAATGTCGTCCACGTATACTTCCAGATTTCGCCCGATCTGCTCTTTGAACACTTTGTTCATCAATCGTTGATAAGTGGCTGCCGCGTTCTTTAGTCCGAACGGCATTACATTGTAGCAATAGGTGCCGTCGGCTGTAACGAAGCTGACTTTTTCTTGATCTTCTCGGGCGAGCGGCACTTGATGATAGCCTTGATATGCGTCGAGCATGCATATCAACTCGCAGTCGGCCGTAGAATCCACCAGTTGGTCGATTCGGGGCAGAGGATAAAAATCTTTTGGGCACGCCTTGTTAAGGTCCCGAAAATTGATGCACATTCTCCATTTATTGTCCGGCTTGGAGACTAGTACCACGTTCGCCAGCCAGCTAGGGAACTGGACCTCGCGTATGTGGCCGGCCTCCAAGAGTTTCTCGACCTCCGATCGGATGATTGCATTCTGTTAGGCGCTGAAGTCCCTCTTTCTTTGCTTCACCGGCCGAGCGTCCGGTCGGACATGTAGCTCATGCTGCGCTATACTCGGTGAAATTCCGGGCAGCTCATGCGTCGACCAGACGAAGACATCACGGTTTCTCTGGAGGCATTTGATCACTTCCTCTTTCTGGTTGGCCTCCAGATCGGCCGCAATGAACGTTGTGACCTCCGATCGGGTCGGGTGAATCTGCACTTCCTCTTTTTCTTCATAAACCAAAGAGGGAGGTTTTTCAGTTATAACGTTCACCTCGATTCGTGGCGCCTTCCGAGCGGCATTGGCTTCAGCTCGGACCATCTCGACGTAGCATCGCCGAGATGCCAGTTGATCTCCTCGTACTTCTCCCACCTTGTCTTCTACTGGGAACTTGATTTTCTGGTGGAAGGTGGAGACGGCCGCTCGGAACTCACTTAGAGTCGGTCGTCCCAATATGACATTGTACGCCGATGAAGAGTCCACTATGATGAAGTTTGCAATCCGCATCCTTCTGAGCGACTCCTCTCCCAGCGATATGGCCAACCGGATCTGTCCGATCGACTGAACTTCATTACCCGTAAACCCGTAAAGGGGGGTTGTCATGGGCAGCAGCTCGGCTCGGTCAATTTGTAGTTGATCGAAGGCCTTTTTAAACATGATGTTGACCGAGCTTCCTGTGTCAATAAAACGCGGTGTATAGTGTAATTGGCTATTACCGCTTTGATGAGAAGAGCGTCGTCGTGGGGAACTTCAACTCCTTCCAAGTCCCTGGGCCCGAAACTGATTTCGGGTCCGCTTGCCCATTCCTGGCTGCAGCCGACCGCATGGATCTGGAGCTGCCGGACGCTCGCCTTCCTTGCTCGGTTAGAATCGCCTCTGGTCGGCCTGCCAGCAATAATGTTGATCTCGCCTCGGGAAGTATTACTTCTATTTTCTTCTTCCTGAGCGGACGGTCGGGGCCGTTCCCTAGACATCCGGAGATTCTCCCGCCTCGGAGAGCGATGCCGCTCGGGAGTCTGTTGTTGTCGCCTGTCAGCTATCGTCCGATCGACTTCCCGATGCCTCTGTCGCCTGTCGGCTGATGGCGATCGACGACCGGTACTCCCGGGAACGGGGTGGGCGATTAGAGGAAGACTCCGACAATCCCGGGTGTTATGTGTGTCCGTCCGGTGGAAGGAGCAGAACATTGGGGTCCATTTCTTCTTTGGCTTGGGTCGTGCGGCAGCTACCTCTAGCACGTGGGACCTAGCATGGGGGGAGCGGATTGCTTCGGCCCTCGGTCCTCTGGGTGGCTGATGAGCAGCGTGCGGCTTCCGCTCGGTGGGAGGAGCCCGCTTGGTTGGAGTTTCTTTTTTCCGGGCCGCTTAGGCTTCCTCCACGTTGATGTATTCGTTGGCCCGGTGTAGCATGTGGTCGTAGTCTCGGGGCGGCTTCCGGATGAGCGATCGGAAGAAATCCCCATCCACGAGGCCTTGTGTGAAGGCATTCATCATGGTCTCCGAGGTGGCCGTTGGAATATCCATGGCCACTCTGTTGAAGCGCTGGATGTAGGCTCGGAGCGATTCGCGGGCTTCTTGTTTGATGGCAAACAGACTAACACTAGTTTTTTGATAGCGCCGACTGCTTGCAAAGTGGTGGAGGAAAGCCGTTCGGAAGTCTTTGAAACTTGAGATAGATCCGTCCGGCAGTCTCCGAAACCACCGTTGAGCCGATCCCGAGAGGGTGGTAAGAAAAACTCGACACTTCACTCCATCTGTGTACTGATGAAGAGTAGCCGTGTTGTCGAACTTACCTAAATGATCATCCGGATCGGTGGTTCCGTTGTATTCACCGATCGCTGGAGACACATAATGCTTGGGCAGGGGGTCTTGTAGAATAGCCTCTGAAAATTGACGGTTGATCCGCTCGGGAGAGGCGTCCGCTTGGGGGGCTTTCCCTTTTTTGCTGTCTCGTCTTGGCATTTCATCCGAAGAAGATCCTTGATCGCGATTAGTTGCTGCGGCTTCAGGAGTGAGGAATAGGGCCCGATGGAATGCAACTGTGGCCTGCGGTGCTTCCGCTCGGCCGCCTGATGCTGATGTTGCTTACTGCTCCGCCCGCTCGGCTTGTGACTTTTGTCCCTGTTCCATAAGCTTGGCGGCTCTTGTCTCGATTAAAGCATCGAGCTCCTCTGTGGAGAGCATCACCGAGTGCTGTCGTCCAGCTTCGTCCATTGCTTCCGATCGGATGCAGGAGCGTTCCCACAGACGGCGCCAAATTGATCCTGTCCGAAAGCTGAATCAACGGACGCTGGGCACGTGACTCTCTCCGAATCGCTAACGTAGATCTTCGACTGGTCGTACGAACCTGCACAGAAGTCGGGCGGGGAAGGGGTTCCCGACGGCGACCCTCCGACGCTCAAGTCAGGTAAGCGGACAACGAAGAAGTGGCCCCAAGTCTCTCAGAATGCGTACCTCCGGTGAAGTGCAAGGCCCCTTATATAGAGCTGGGAAGGAGCTCATGCACACATGTCGAGGCGAGTACGTGTCCCCAGCCCATACCTCGGTAAGGGCTTGTCAGAAGGCTTACCTGACACCATACTGCCACAGTCCAAGCATGTCTTCGATGGGACAGCAGAACCCCTTGTCGCCAGATTTGGAGTATGGCCTAGTCATAAAGCATGACAGCTGTCAGAAGATGTTCCTTGTCCTTCTCTCCTTACTCTCACGTCCGGCCGGCCAGCACTCACATCACGTCCGGCCATCCATATGCACTGTGTAATGCCCGAAAATTCTCAAACTTGCATTAGAATTATTCTATGATTTTTCTGGAATTTTTAGATATTTTTCCGGAATTTTCCGAGTAGCGAAAGTAGCAAAAATAATTAGAAGAATAAAAAGGCTTAAGCGGGAATCGAACCCGGGACCTCTCGGGTCCGCTAAACCTTTAGTTAGCCTTAGTAACCGGTGAACCCAGCAGGGCCGTGCTGAAAGGAAAGGAGAATCAAATATATTTATATTTAAGTTGGGCTTAGTTATCCGCTTAATATAAATAGGAAAAAAAAACTTAAGTGTGGGTTTGGTTTAATTTGGTTCGGCAGCCCTCTCCTCACAAAACCTTACGCCAATTCTTTTCTCCAAACCCTCACCGACGCCAACCCCTCCTTCCTCTCCTTCTCTCGGCGCCAACACCCAAACAACCTAGGGTTCTCTCCCTAGGGTCCCAAGGTCACTTTCCGGCGACGATTTCAGCACGAGGACGTTCCCCTCCGCGAGTAGAGCACGTGGACGCGAGCGGATCGTCGAGAAGTCGTCTCCACCGGAATTCCTACCGATTAGATTTGTAAGAAATCTAGCACACAAGGTAAGAAACCCCTCACCTGCAGTATAAGTAGCTCTCGTTTGATTGCATGCTTATAATTTAGTTATATGTAGGTTTTTATCGACATCTAGAGTGTATTTAATTCTCTTCGCAGATTTAGGGCTTAGTTGAGTATCTCTGGATGGGCCGGACGCGTTTCTCCTCTTCAGATAGAGATTCTAGACGTCGTCGGGTGCCTAGAGGTGGTTTCCCCATTAGAGAGGAGAGTTGGAGCACACTAGGTGTTCGATAAAAATGTTTAGCGCAACATTAGACAGTTTTAACAGCATAGTAAATGTATAGAAGCATTTAAAACAGCATATCAGTTTTATTCCAGCTTTATGGGACTAGATGTCCAATGGGTGGGCTCCTACAGTCGCCTCTAGGTTCAGACAACCTAGTTCTAGGTTCAGATAACCTAGATTCAGCTAATTAGCATTTCAGTATTTTACTTTCAGTAGCGGCACTGTACTGGATTAGATATTCACTGGGCTGGACTCCCATAGTCGTCCCTAGGTTTAGCTAACCTAGTAAATCCTACTAGATTCGAAACTTGCAATCCCGGGTTTAGATAGGGATGCGCGCACAACAAGTACAGTTGCCAAGGCCCTACAGCAGCATGTTTAGTATTTTTATCTATTATATATAATAGTTTTCCAAATCAGTTTTAAAACATAATGGAATTCAGATTAGCTCAGCTTCAGCTTAGCTCACTTTTGTATCAACTCAGCTTATTTCAGTTGTTAAATATGATAGCTTCATATACAGTTATAGACATGTTATGATCAGTTTTATTTTATGCTCAGCTTATGTTATGCCATGCTATGTATGATACCATGCCATGCCATGCTTGCATATTCAGTATGTTTTTCAAACAGCATGATTTAAAAGCATATTTGCATCGTATGCATGATTTAGTGAGGTAGATGGTTTCTTACTAAATTTTTTAGCTTACAGATACTATTTTCCTTATACTGCAGATACAGGTAAAAGGAAAATGGACTAGCAGTGGAGGCTGGAGGTCAGTGCAGATGAGGATGTGTGTGGCAGGAACTGGAATAAAGATCCTAGGGATCTAGTTTTATTTTACTACGCATTAGAACTTGTAGCAAGCCTAGTTATTAAAGTCTTGTTCTCTTTTCCCTTATGCTTCGCATTCTAGTATGGTTAATGGTATGAACTAGTGAACATGCATTATATTATGTCTTGAATGTTGCCAATGTATGGTAGAATAGTTATTAGTATATGTTAGAGTGGTTGCAGGTGGTTTTGGCACGACAAGGTGTCGAAATCAGCATTTCTGATTTCGTATCAGGAAATCAGACGCTGGATCGGTCTGCCGACCGATCCAGTAGTGTGCCAGGCTTCTGGATCGGTCAGCCGACCAATCTAGACAGATACAGTATGCCACTGTATCCTCCTGGATCGGTCAGCTGACCGATCCAGCACGATACAGTAGCGTTCCAGACACACCTGGATCGGTCTGCCGACCGATCCAGCCACACATGGATCGGTCTGCCCGACCGATCCAATTGGGAACCGAATGCCCCATAGCTTCGATCGAACTACGGATCGATCGGCAGGACTGTAGTTAGTTGGGAAGTTTAGTTCTAGTCCCTAGCCCAGTTGGAATGTTCAGTTTCCCCTCCTTAGCATATGTACACCAGCAAAGAAGGTCTTTAGACCTTTCTTAGCAGTTGTATCCGTCATTAGTAGACTAAAATTTTAATTAGCCCAGCTTTCCGCACAGTATAGTTTAGCATAATTGTAGCGACCGGCCTTACAGCCAGTACCCAGAAGGTGGGTCGTTACACACTGGCAAGCTTAGGAGATCCTCGGTAATGTGCTCTGTGGGGACTGTTCGCAGTATGCTACCTTATGTCTTCGACCGAGCGTATCATCCGCTCGGCCCTATGATCCTGTTAAGCGAGCGTCGGAACCCCGACTCCCACCGGGGCGCCTTTTGCCATCAGTTGGACACCGGTAGGCCAGCCGGGCGGTCGGCCCACCCTTCTCCGGTCGGCCTATTGATCCAATCTTTTCTCGGGTGTCCGGTCGGTTCATCCTTCGCCTATCGATCAAATTGATCCTTTGACTTCCACGCGGCGTTGACTCCCCAGAACGGGGGTCCCCTGTTCTTACTGCCGGATCAAGACCCTTGGACATGTCTAGGGCATTATTTTATGTGTGCATGATTGTATGTATTAAATATAGCAGGAGCTGTATTAGTTTTAGAATTTTACTTTTTTGTTCAATCTAGAATACATGTACATTCCTTTATGGAATATAGGATCGATATATGTAAAATTCTATTTTTGTCGTGGATCGTATCTTTGCGAGGCGTGGTGCTATTGGAGGACCAAAGGTATAGCGGAATAAGAAGCAAGATAGATGCGACAACTCGACCCAATGGCGGTGGCTAAAGATGACAGCAGCTAGGGTTAGAGCACACAGAGGACAGCGATGAAAATGTCATAATAGTTGGAAAATTAATTTCCAAATTTATTGCTTTTATTTACTCTGTGTGTGTGCATGTGATGTATGCTAGCATAGGTTAAAATTCCTCACCATAAATAACTAAGTGGGAGAGGTATTAGTATATGAATCCCATGATCTCCATTACTGGTTTGTAAGTGATGCAACAAGTTTGCGCGTTGGCTCTGAGTGCCTTCCTCCATATCGGATGAGTTTGTTTGCGGATCACTAGATCAAACTTTCATTTTGGATGGTTATAGGAAATTAATTAAGAGCGTGTGATCTTCCCCATCGAAAGGGGCATAATCTTATTTAATGGACTAAGTATCAAGTAATGGTATACACTTAGGCTCATTTAATAGTATCCTCCCTATCGGAGACACTGCTATTATTTGTGTGATCGAAGGAAAACCAACTATTAATTTGTCATAAAGATAGGTTGACAAGATAATAAAATTATAACCCTCCTCTTACAAATGTTGAGATTTTGTATACATCCACACTATCGTGGCATACAAAATTCACGGTGTTTGAGGAAATTTTATTTGCCAGGTTGACAAGATAATAAAATTAATGGGTAAAACTCCTTTTACAAATGTTTGAATTTGTATACGTCCACACTATCGTGACATACAATATTCACGGTGTTTGAAGTAATTCTATTTGTCATAAAGATAGTTTGACAAGGTTATTAATGAGTATAACCCTCCTCTTACAAATGTTCAATTTTGTATACGTTCACACTATCGTGCCATGCAAAATTCGCGGTGTTTGAGTTGTTGGTGAATTTAAATGATATTATTTTGAGGAATCAATATTATTTTAAATTCAAAGTTTTGACCAAATATTTGATCATAAATAAACCAACTATTAATTTTATTTGTCATAAAGTTATGTTGACGAGATAATAAAATTAATGGATAAAATCTCCTCTTTGATTTTATATACGTCCACACTATTGTGGCATACAAAATTTATGGGGATTTTAAAGTGTTAGTCTTGACCAAATATTTTTGTGATTCTTAGTATTTCAAATGTTGGTCAATCCCCTAACTGTTATACTATAGGATAGACTTAGTGGTCCCAATTATAATGATTGGAAATAGGATTTGGACATTAAGGTAAACTGTCTTCTTAGAACTAAGAACAATTTAGGTGTATTTTATTCATTAGTTGTAACATGTTTAGTGGAGTTATCTACCGGTACTTGGCGTATAGATACGGGAACCACTTATCATGTCTGTAATTTATTGCAGGGTTCCAGGAAACCCGACAACTATATGAAAAGGAAAACACCGTCTACATGGGCACTACTGCAAAAGTAGCAGCTGTTGCAGTCGGAGATATTTATCCTTTGATAGGAATAAAATATGGATTTTCAGAAATTATCTTTATGTACTAAGTTTAGAAAAAACCTGATTTCGGTTTCTAAACTATTAAAGAATAGATATTCTGTCTATTCTGATAACAAACTTGTTATCAAGTAAAATAGGGAAGTTATCTATTCTGGTACGTTGGTTGACAATTTATAATCCAATAACTCCCACGATGTAATAAATGGAAATTAATAACATATTTTCTAAATAAGAGAAAGTAACCTTCGAAAATGAACCAATCATATTTTTGGCATCCAAGGCTAGGTTATATTAACTTGAGTAGGATTCAAAGGATAATAACCAATGAACTCTTGGGTTCATTGGTAGTGAAAATCTTTCCAACCTGCAAGTCTTACTTGGAAGGAAAAATAACCAAGAAGCTTTTAAGTCTAAGGGGTATGGAGCCAAAGATATGTTGGAATTTGTTCATTCTGATTTGTGTAGACCTTTGACTATCCAGGCAAGAGGTTGTTTCGAATATTTCATCTCTTTTATAGATGACTATTCGAGATAAGGATACATTTACTTAATGCGCCACAAGTCTAAGTGCTTTGATTAGTTCAAAGAGTACTAGGCTAATGTGGAGTAACGTCAATGTAAAAGTATCAAGACACTACGGTGAAATCGTTGTAACGAGTACCTCTTAGGAGAGTTTAGGAGTCACTTATCAGAAGACGGGATTTAATCCCAACTAACTACACCTGGTACACCTCAACAGAATGGTGTAGTAGAAAAAAGGCATAAGACTCTTATGGAATAATTAGATTGAAGATGAGTTATTCAGAAAATTACCAAATTGGTTTTAAGGATATATACTGGAAACGGAAGTGAACATAGAACCTTCTAAGTCAGAACTTTCTACTCCCATAGAATTGCAGAATGGGCGTAAACCTAGTCTGAAGCATATTCGGATTTGGGTGGTCTAGCACATGAGAGACACTGATAAGTTGGACATGAGTTCACTTGTTTGTGAGTTATCCTAGAAAAACGAAAAGAGGTTTATAGTCCTTAAAATCGAAAGGTCATTGTTGGCACCAATGTCCGATTTTAGAAAAGGGCTATACTATGAACCACTAGCCCATGAGTAAAAAATTATTCTTAAAGGATACGTCTAATCTAGTACCAACTGTACAAGATGAAATATCACAAGAAACTGCAACACGTATCATAAATGATACACAATTACAGAAAGTGTCTCGTCATAGTGAGAGGGTTGTTAGGCAACCTAAAAGATTCATGTTTTGGAAGAGTCTTTGGACTTGATCCCTGGTAGACATGAACTTGATCCCCGGACATATGACGAAACACTCTAAGATAAAGATGCAGCATCTTTGCAAAGAATACAGAATTAGAATATATTTATTCTAATAGAGTCTGGGAGCTTATAAAATCACCAAATGGTGTAAAAGCCATTGAGTGAAAATAAGTCTACAATAGGAAAAGAGGGATAGACAGGAAGGTAGAAACTTTCAAAGCAAGGCTTGTTGAAAAAGGAAACTTTTTTACCGGTAGCCATGCTTAAGTCTATCCGAATTCTTTTATCTATGAGATTTAGCAAGTGGATGTCAAGATAGCTTTCCTTAATGAAAGTCTTGAAGAAAACATCTATATATAGCAACCAGAAGGGTTTATTGCAAAGAGCATCTTGTGTGTAAGCTCAATCAGTCTATGGACTAAAGTAAAGCTTCAAGGTCTTGGTACATCCGGGTTAATAAAGTAATCCAGACCTTTGGATTTATTTTATAACCGAATGAGTTTTGTGTATACAAGAAGTGTGATGGAAACGTGATGGTATTTCTTGTACTATACGTAGATAACATTTTTGGTAGTTGGAAATAATATCAAAGTGTTATCAGAAGTAAAGGTATGGTTGTCCAAACAATTCGATATGAAGGACTTGGGAGAATGCATATATTCTTGGGATCAAAGGGATCGCAAGAAAAGAATATATTTTACTTATTCCAAGCTTCATATATCGAAACAATCCTTGCTCGTTTTAAGCATGCAAAACTCCAAGAAAGGTTTCTTACCTTTTCAACATGGAGTAGCTTTATTTAAAGAGATGTCTCCGAAAATATTAAAGGAGATAGAGGAAATGAAGACAGTTCCTTATGCTTCGGCTGTCGGAAGCCTAATGTATGCTATGCACGAGATTAGAAATCTGTTTTGCCAAGGGCATAGTTAGCAGACATCAAAGTAACCTTGGACAAGGACATTGGACTGCGGTAAAACATATATAAAAGTACCTTAGAGGCACTAAAGATTATATGCTAACTTACAAGGCAGATAATTTGCTCCCTGTGGGTTGTACGGATTTTAACTTCCAATCAGATAGGGACAATAGTAAATCAACTTCGGGGTTTTGTGTTTACTTTATGAGGTAAAGTCATAATTATGGAAGAGTGATAAGCAAAAGTATTTTTTCGGACTCCACCATAGAAGCTGAGTAAGTGGCAGCCTCTGAGACAGTCATAGAAGCTGTATGACTCAGATACTTCATGATGGACTTAGACATGTTTTCTAGTTTGCCCAAAAATTATTAGAATTTATTGTAATAATAGTGGTGCAGTAGCAAACTCGAAGAAATCATAAGTCCATAAGGCAAGTAAACACAATAGAGCGCAAGTACCACCCTATACGAGACATCGTATAAACGAGGAGAAGTTGTTGCCGCTTAGATTGCATTAGGTGATAACCTGTAGATCTTTTCACTAAGGTCCTTAAGGCAAGAGCTTTTAATGGATACGTTGAAGGGTTGGGAATCAGATGTATGACATTTTTAATAGCAGCATAGTCTTTTAGTATAAGTGGGAGATTGTTGGAGTGTATACTAAAAGCCTAGCTTTGGTATAAACATTTATAAGAATCACATTGATCAAGTGTCTACATTTATATATACCAAATGTAGATGTTCAATTAATTTATATTGTAGATAACATAGTGTGTGGTGTCACACACAGAAGATCGTGTTATCGGTTCTTTATAAATTATAAACAGTAGCTCACGACTAAGATGGAAAGGAACAAACCATTGGAATAGTCGTAGTGTAATTAGGTATTAGTTTATCTTGACTAATAGATTACACTAGTACACTCTAAGTGTATTGAGCAGGACCATTTAAGGAAAGTTATTTTATACTGATTTAATAAAAGAACATGTCCTTAGCTATTATGAAAGTATGTGCTCTTAATCCTAATATAATAAGAAGCACATATATTTAATATTTATTTCTTTGACTTATCAAAGGGTGAGATTTAGCTCGATAAATCAAAATGCCCGATAAGTTGAGAAATGATGTTACTTATAGTGTGTCTTGTTGATTATAGAAGGAAACTATGTCCTAGAAATCTAGAATTTTACCCTGAGTACAATCTTTTATGCACTCGTCCTTACCTGCATAACATAGACCTAGCCTTCTAGCCTTCTCCATCAGTCTCGCGTTCCTCGGATGCCTCCCCATCCTTCATGCCTTACCTTCTGGAGCTTCCTTCGGCCTTTTCCTTGTTGTCGGGTCTTCCTTTGCCAAGAGGCCGCTCCTCTGAGACTTTATCTATTGCCAAGTCACACTTGGACTTACGTTGCCACGACTACATGCTTGGACTTACACCGCCAAAACTCACCCTTGGACTTTCCTCCTTTGCCAAGATCACACTGGACTCTCCTTATTGTATCTGTATCATGTACACTCACAATGTATATCAAATATAACAATAAACCTAACTTAAATTTTTACCCAAACATCAAAACCTAGGGTACCTAGATTGCTCCAACAATCTCTCCCTTTTTGATGTTTGACAATCCGTTTAAGTTAGGAAACATAAATGCAATAACAATGCAAATCAACATGCATATCTACTCATGCATATGTCATGGAACCTAACCCTAGGCTCCCCCTTCACCTAAGCTCCTCCTTTATGCTAGGATTTCCTGCAAAGGTAAACTTCTCCCCCTCTACCTATAAATGAGCAATCACTCCCCCTTCACCTAAGCTCTCCCTTGAGCTAGGATTTTTTGCAAAGATGTGTAGGTTTCTCACTTAAACTTAAACTTCTCCCCCTTTGCCATACATAAAAAAGAGCTCCAATAATATTTAAATTATTAGACTTTTTGACCTCTAATGACCATAAACATCATGTATTAATCCTCCATAAGATTACATACATGTTCACCACTCTTTTGGTCATTTTCTAATGCTGAAGAATATTTTTAGACCGTATCAGTTGACTGCCATAAGTCCCAGTTGACTGTCATCATCAAAATAAGCTTATAGAGACATTCTATGCTCAAAATTACTATTACGAGTCGACTGGTAACTGTACCAATCGACTGATACTCTATTTTGACAAAAATTAACCTTTCTGACCCACTTTCAGAAATATGCCAACAATTTTACTGACCTTCAAAAAATCCTAAATTTTGTGGAGAGGTCTATTTTATCCATGTCTACTTGATAAAAATATATATATAAAAATATATTTATCACAAATCCCAAAACTGACATAAAATTCAAAACTAGCTAAATAATTCAATTGAATCTTAACCTAAAGTCTTAGTTTTGGTTTCCTCTTGATGTATCTGCCCATACTAAACCATAATACATCCATACCATTAGTTTATATGACATCTATATATCAAAAACTAATTTTCATGCAATATGAACCAATTCACATTTCAATGCATGAAACACATCACAATTGTGCCAACCCACTAGGTTAAAGACTTAAGTTCGTCTCCTAACCATTTGACACATTTGATAACCCATCTACCATAGGTCTCAGATGCTTTTCCTAACCTTAGGAATCTTAACTTAGTCACCTCCCTTGGCGATTCATCCACTATGGCTACACCCACATGGTGTACCATAGGTGACACTTGGCTTACAAACTTGACTCTCTTAACCTTAGACATCTTGTCTTTGGTTAATTTCTTATTGTCTTTCACATTGGATACCTCATCTTTGCCATAATTATATGCACCCAAGAATATTCCTTCTTATTGGCCTTAGATGACTCTCCCTTGTCTTTTGTCTCACCTCCCTTACCAATGTCATGTGTCACCCTAGCACTTGATCTCCACTTGGCATGGGAGGGACCCAATTTGATATTTTTAGATCTTTGACCACCCAAACACATGTCAAGTCCTCTAGGTCCAATAATGAACCTATCTAGGACTTTCTCCATTTTTTCAAGCCTTACCTTCAAGGTTTGATTTTTTAATTCTAGGGTTCTAACCTTTGAATCAACATGTCCACCTTAGACATCCCTAGACCTACCCACCTTCCTAGGCATATATCTCCCCTCCTTGGGATTTATGCTTAGGTTTTCACCCACTTTTCTTCCCTTAAGCAAAGTGGTTTGGGTCTTATTAGGTCTACCCTTACTAGATTTAACATGAATAGGTCTCCTAGGGTTATCACCTATATTAACCCTATTCCTATCATTGTACCTAAATCCATGATTATGCTTGGGTAAATAATCTACATTATTTCTAACAAGCATATAAGAATAAAAGTTTGGATTAAACTTTAAAACAGGGATTATCTTCCCTTTTACCTTTGAAGTTCCTCCTTGACTTGAGCTCCTCTTCTTTTCCCATTTTCTTCAAGTGTGTCAATTTCTTGAGCTCTCCTCTCCTTGGGCACTTTGTGTGGTAGTGACCCCACTCACCACATGTAAAGTACCTAATGTGCTTCTTCTCCTTCTTCTTCCTACAACTCACATTAATTTATAAATTAAATTTAGTAAGTTTAGGGTTTACCTCCTTTATCTTCTTGAGCGAAGGACACCTACTCTTGTAGTGCCCCATATTACCACACTCAAAGCATTTGATGTGGTCCTTTGTGCTCTTCTTGGTAGTTGAGGTGGAGGGTTGAACTTCCAATAACTCCTCTTCCTGAGATTGTTTTTCTTCTTCTTCACTTGATGATGTGGGCGGTTCCACTTCTTCCTCCCTTGAAGATGTAGATGATACATCCTCATCTTCCTTCTCCTCCTCGAATGTTGAGCACGTGTCAACAACCGATTGGTTCTTCTCCTCTTGAACCAATGAGCCCTTCTCCTTGGGCTCCTCCACTACTTGGAGTTTTGTAGGATTTTCATGAAATGCAATTACTTTTTTCCATAGGTCACTTGCATTCTTGAATTTACCTACACTCACCAAAACGTTAGGGGGGCAATAAATTCAATAGAATTTTCATTACCTCCATATCCACCTCTGATTGCTCCCTTTGCTCCTTGGTCCAATATTGAGGACGGAGGCATTTTTCCTTCTTGTCCGTTGGAGCTTCTAATGGATCTCCAATGCCATCCAATGGTCCAAATCCATTTGGAATCAAGTCTGCAAGTGAGACCTCCAATACTCAAAGTCTTCTCGGTCATATGGAGGTGGGATCTAGATATCCCATCCAAGCGGACCTTTTGATTCCATCTTCTTCTAGTACTTTGGTCCCTTGACGATTAGTCTATAGAAGAATGGCCTAACTCTGATACCAATTGTCAGGATCTTAACGCAGCTAGACTGGGGGGGGGGGGGGGGGGTTGAATAGCATCTCATCCAAAATGTCGCTTCCTATAATGGTTAGTGTGCGCAACAGAAATACAAGACAAACACTAACAAAAGAAGGCAAACCTAACACATTGTTTAACGTGGTTCGGAGATAAAGCTCCTACTCCACGGCTGGCCGTAAGTTGGACGATCCCGATCCGTCGGTGGATGACTCTCCAAAAAATCTCAAGCTAGCTCGAGTAGCTCCTTGTGGGTGGAGAAACCTCACCACAAACTCGCACAAGCTCTTGATCACTCAAGAAGACCTTAGAGACTGTAATAGGGGTTAACCACCTTTATTTTCATCAACCTTGGTTAAGCACCCAGAGCTCTACTAAATAGAGCTCGGGAGGAAATACCTATCTGTGCTTCCCGCCACCAGTCGACGGGTAAAACCACCAGTCTACTGGTACTAAGTGGAATTCGATCGTTACAGACCAACGGCTCGATACCAGTCGACTAGTAAAAGTATCAGTCGACTGCTCCACATGAGTTGAGCGAACAGAGGCATTCTGTTCGCTATCAGTCGACTGATGAAAATACCAGTCGACTGCTATAGTAATTACTACAGTAAAACCCTAAACCTAGAATTTACCTTGAGTATAATCTCTCATGCACTCGTCCTTGTCCGCACAACCTAGACCTAGCCTTCTAACCTCCTCCATTAGCCTCACGTCCCTCAGATACCTCCCCATCCTTCACGCCTTACCTTCTGGAGCTTCCTTCGGCTTTGTCCTTATTGTCAGGTCTTCCTTTGCCAAGAGGCCGCTCCTCTGAGACTTCATCCATTGCCAAGTCATACTTGAACTTATGTTGCCAAGACTACACGCATGGACTTACACTGCCAAGGCTCACCCTTGGACTTTCCTCCTTTGCCAAGATCACACTTGGACTCTCCTTGTTGTACTTGTATCCTGCACACTCATAATGCATATCAAATACAACAATAAACCTAACTTAAACCTTTTCCCAAACATCAAAATCTAACATACTCGGATTACTCCAACACACCTCTTTTGTCTTTTGTAACTTATGTCATTAATGAGACATTTAAAGGAATATGTTGTCATAAGTTGTCGACTAATGGAAAGTGTAATCACCTTAGAAGAAGGTTCTAGTGAATGCTCACATTATAATAGAGGAATATTCTCTGACAAACGATTGTTATTCTGATAGGTTGTTGTGATTCTCTAACCATGTTGTCTGCTGATTGTATCCCAGCCAGGTCTTTAAACTGACCAACTTCATATCCGTTCTTCCCTTAAGCTGCTCGGTTATGTACTGGGTGGTACTAAAGATCTGTTATGGAAGTAATATGAAACTAAGTCCTCTAGGTCCGGTCGACTTTTTAGCCGCCCGACCATATATTGGATACTCACTTCTAAGAAATAGGGAATAGAGTCCCTGGAGATTCGATCAGCACTTTAAGCCGATCGTCCATATGAGAGAAGACTCACCTTTGAAGCGAGAACTTGAGATCTGGAAATCCGGCAGAATTTATAAGGAAAGTTGTTTTACACTTATCTTCTGTACGTATGAGAGATAGGCCTTGCCGAGCAATGTAAATTTGACTAGAGTTATTATCGACCGATTATACGAAGGAGGACTGGCATGTGAAAAAACTCGTAGGGTCGACTGGTCATATGCTGAAAGGCTAGTACTGGGTGGGAAGCTGAGTCTCCTTATCCTGTCCGAACTTATGACCGACCGGATCTATGATAAGTCAGATGTCCCTTAAATTCGGTCAGATATAGACTACTTGGATATATGATAGATGTTTCAATACAAGAACGGAGCACTAGGTTCTCTAAGTCCGACCGACTTCTAGGCCGGTCGTCCTCATTATGAAGGCCTTAGCACTGAGCAAATAACAAAGCCTCATAGAGAGTGACCCCTTGATCTTGATCGTCACGTTACCTTGACTTTAACTGCCGTGTCATACCTGGATCTGCCCTTAACATCCATATCACTCGTAAAACACAAGGTTAAAGCAGTGACTTCAGAAGGAATTGGTAAACTAAAAACATTTCTGACCGACTTCGCTTTGCTTCTGGGCTTCCACCTTGCTGCAAAATCTTGGTCAGATTCAAAAATTCAAGGTAAACACAAGGATGTAAGGACCACCAATGGTTTAAAGAATAGCATAAGCAGAAAAATGAACGTCACAACTTCTTAAAACAACTAAAAACAACAATCACAGCAAGGGAATGTCAAGTGCAAGCTCCACTGCTGGAAATGGCAAACAAATGAAACTCCTAGAATTGGTGCCGAATGACACCAAGTCATACTGCAGCTAGAATTTCAAATCTTAGGTGGGGAAACATAAAGGATGTGTGATCAATATCTACAGTTGTTCATTTTAGTTCTACAAGAGTTGAGAATGGGGAGCCTTTGTAGGCCAAAGAGTTCTAGTAGAACATTGGCGACAAACAAATGGAAAAAGTAGTTAACTCTAAAATTTCTTATAAACAGAAAGATGACACAGGTTGCCTTGAGCTTTCTAGTAACCAACAAGAAAATACCAACTTAAATGTGTAGGGACCATAAGAGCAAAATTATTTGAAGAAGACAGATAGAAAATAACTAAGCATATGCCCCTCTCAGGTGGGGTTGAAGAAATAGATCATGCTAACATCAATTTATTGTTTATAATATATTTGAGCAATGCCCAACCACCTCATTTTGAAACTATTTCTTTTGAACTTATTTATCATTACGTCAGAGATGTCATGCGCCTACCATCTGTGCTACATCTTGGGGACTACAATTGACCTTTAGAGTTTTGATATTTGTTTGACAATATATTTAATAGAGTCTAGTCAGGTTAAAGTTAACTAGATGACTAGCAAAGAAGAGGAGTGTACCAAGTGATTAATCCTAACTGTGGTTAGGTAAGGAAAAATCCTAACTAGAGGTTAGACAAATGAGAAGTCTTGGAGGAGTGAACTTCAAACAAAGGAAAACCCCTAGGAGAGTGAACCTAGGTAATAAGAAGTCTTAGAAGAGTGAACTCCAAACAAAGGGAAAACCCTAGGGGAGTGAATCCTAGGTAATAAGAAGTTTTGGAGGAGTGGACTTCAAGCAAGTGTGACCGCGCGGTCGACTGGACCAGCGAATCTTGAATGTGGCTAACACTGCTTACTATTTTATATCTATTGTGCTAACTCAGTGTTATAGAAAGTCTTAGTCGATCAGGTTGATCAGACACTAAGCAGGATCAAAGAAAGTCCAAATATATCTGGAGGACCAGATGTTTGGCGGGTAAGTTGAGCTAAGCTCCTGGAGTGGAGTGGTAAGGTTGTGTCCTAGTCAGGACAAACCTTAGGCTATGATCCGATTGAAGAAACCGATGAAGATTTCTAAGTTGAGATTAAGATACTCTTAACTGTACATATGCTCATGCATATTATTATTTAACTTTGTTTTGTAGGATTATTATTATTTGTATACTTGTTATGCTAACTTGATTTTGTAGAAAGAAAGTCAGTTGGCCAATTGGTTCAATCGACTGAACCAGAGGATTAGTCGACTGATCCAAGTGGGGTTCGAGATATGGCAAAGAAGGCAATAGGGGTTCCATTGACTGATAAATGAGACCAATCTATATTTGGTAAGCAATTACAAATTTAATCGGATCACGTAAGAAAGGAAATCCAAATGTTCCATCGATGGAGAAAGTGGATGACCAAATAGCGTAATTTACGAGATTGAGTGGATTAGATTGGAGCAAACAAGGAAGGACTCAAAGATCAGTCGACAGATAGGAGGTTCTGTTGACAGAGAAGATCAATCGACAAAACTGGTTTTATGTTGACCGAACGGTGTTTATAAAAGAAGCCTCGGGGGTTGAGCCCATCAATTCATTCCTTCATCGCTCCGTCACGCTACTACTGCTTTTGTTCATGCAAGTTCTACTACTACGATGTCGGAAGGCTCTCCGACAGCTACGCTTCATCTCCTACACTTGTTGTTCGTATATTTACATTGTATTTGCATTTACATTCAACGGGATAGTAGTGCTATTATTATATTCCTCATATTTGTACGAGTTTGCTTTTCTCCGAAAGAGTTCGGAGAAAAGAGCTATAGTGATTGCCCATCAGAAGTCATTATGGATCGTGGGCCCTAGAGTAATAGTCGCTAGACTACGAATCATGTAAAACTGACTAAGCCTTTGTCTTTCTTCTTATTCTATTGCAATTATACTTTGATTTGGTTTTACGAAGACGAAAAAAAAAAAGATTTTAAAGCGATCGAGATTCACCTCTCCTCTCTTGATTTCTAGGATGCTACATTATTCTCTATCAAGGCTAATTATTAAAATAATTGGTCTTTGTCAATATTGTGATCTGTCATCTTGAATTATATACTGACTTATTAACAAATATAATCCCTAAGACTGAAACTACTGCTAGTTCGTACCATCCTCATCAAGCCCTTGATAAAAAAAATGCATGTAAACAACATAGCAGAATGTCAGAAAGAGACGTGCAACAATATAAGTTTATATCTTCAGATGTTAAGAACATCCAACTCAATTCTATGTAATCATGATTTATTGCATATGAGGTAACTAGCAAACTGTTTAAATTCTTAACATAAGTACAACATCGCTAATGATCAAATGATAAGAAACATTGTCCACTCCAAGTTAATGGGTATAACACTTTGAAAGATAATTGTACATTACATACATCAGTATAACATAGTCAGAAGGTTTTTCTTACTAGGAAACATAACTGTCATTGGGGTTAATTGAATTGTGCAGTTAGTAAAATGTTTCTAGTGTAAGATTCAAGCTTTCCATGAGGATACATAGCCTCGAACAGCAAGCTGTGTCTCAGTTGGCAACAAAATCCCAGGTGATAAAGTGAGAGGACATTTTCTACCACCTAAACTAATACTAGAATTCATTAATAATTTAGAACATGTATTGTTGCTAAGTTGAGTCCCTGTCATTGGATAATGCAGCAATGATCTTATCCTTCATTTGCTGTTCTGAACTTGGTGATTTGATGATGAGAGTGTGCTGTATACTCTCGTCACCACCTGATATCTTCGACTCTGCTACGTCAATTTGTGCATCTTTTAAAGCTTGAAAAACTTTAGAAACAGGATGAGTGTTTAAAGGGGTGCTAACTCGCACAATCATCTCATCATGCAACTCTTGCACATCAACCTCAGGATGAAGCACTCGAGTCTCATGATTCACCACCCCTGATTCCAAGAACCTTTCTTTCTCAGACTCCATCTCCTGCAACCTCTTTTGGAGCTCAGTGATGTGTGAAATGGCATCCCCTAGCAATGAGGCTTTGTCCATCTTTGAAATGTTCGGCACCACCGCACGCAAAGCATAGAACCTCTGATTAAGCTTTTCCCTTCTCTGTCTCTCTGCTTCAACATGATTGAGAGGTTCCTCCCTCCCATTTGCAGGTTTCCTTCCCCTCTTCCTTGGCCTCTGCTCGTCAAGTGGGCCAACTCTCTCATCGTTGCAAGAAGCCTCGATGCTTGCTTGTTCCCCTTCCAATGTTCCAATATTGCCAATCATTGCTCCAGCCATCGAAGTTCCACCTCCACCAAAATCAATCTGCCTTGGAGATGGCTGCAACAATTGTTGCGGCTTGTGCTGATTCGTCTGGATCGGGTGCTGATTCATATGATCTCCCCTTTCGCCATTACTATGGTTACCAACTCCATTCCTAGTGACCAAGACGCCATTACCAAGCTGCTTATGGTCAGAATTCGCACCACGGACATGGTTCCAGCTGAAACTTTGCGTTCCCTTTTGAACATTAGGAAATGGCAGCCAATTGTTGGTGCTGCCGCTCTTCAAGTTTGTATCCCAAGAATTGTCTTCCACCTTCGCAGCCAAAATCTTTTCTTTGACATTAGAAGTCCCAAGATTAAGCTCCTTTCCGAAGATCTTCGTGCATGTGTCTGTACCATTCTTCTCGATCTTCTCACTGGGTCGCAGCATCTCTGCAGGATTTTTGCCCCAAAACACCGACTTTATCTTCTGCAAGGCATCTGGGCTTTCAGTTAGCAATCTAACGGATCCCAATTCGAGGATACCGGTCTCAAACGGAACTACGACGATTGTGCGAAACCCTGCGGATGCCGCTAAGAAGCCCCTATAGCAGTAATCGGAAGGGGACAGTATCCAGAGGTGCTTACCTGCCGCCAGTGCCTGACCTGGCGCGCCCTTCCCCGGCGGAAAGGAGAAATACATCGACGCGAGGAAGAACAACTCGGCTTCAGTGACCTGATCGAGACGGAGGGCGTAGTTGTCCTCGTCCGATCCGCCGAAGAACGCGTGGAGCTTCTGGAGAACGGACCTCCGCATCTTGTGCCTGCTCGACTCGTCCTCTCCGGAGGATCTCACCGAAGAGGAAACGGACGCGGCCTCTTCCCCCTCCCGGGGCTCGCGACAGGACCCGTCGCCCCAGCCGAGGACGAGGTCACCGGTCATCGCGCGGGAGATCTGCCAGAAGATGGCGTAGTTCCAGCTGAGGCCGGGGCAGTCCGGGGGGCGCTCGACGAGATCGATCAGGCGGCTCTGGAGGTCGGCCTCGGAAGCGGCGGTGAGGCCCTCGAAGGAAGCGCGGCTGGCGGCGAGGTAGTCGAACGCCTCCCTGCCAAGGACGGCCGCCGCCATGACCTTCTCCTCCTCGCTCCACGTCGATTCCGCCATGGGAGCTCCAAATTTGGAAACTTTGGATCGGATCGATCAAAAGCGACGAACTCAATTCAACGATCGAGCGAGGAGAGAAGGGATTGAGGCGCGGAAGTGGAACAAACATGGCGTTCGAGCATTTGGGGATCTAAAAATGCCCAATTCGGATCCCGTCCAACTAATCCACGGATCGTTTTTAAAATTACCTGTGGGATGGATAACGCGTGTTATATTCTGCAATTACAACGGCTGTGATTCATTAGAATGTTAACTTTCTGGTGTTAGTTTGGAGGGGATTAACAGTGGTTCATGTGCGATACGAAAAAAGAACAACGCGTAGGATGACGATGACACGACCATTAAATGGTGGTACGATGATTCTACTTCGACGCTGGAGCCGGCTCCGGGTTGGAGCCGAGCCGTGTTTGATTGAGCCTATTTGTTAGTGGGTAGGAGAATTCGAAATTTATTATTATTATTTTTAATATATTTTTAAAAAAATAATTTTAGAGTTTTTTTTTTGAAAGAATATTTTAGATATATTTTGATTCTCTTAGAAATTTTAGGATTCTATTAATATTTTTTCTTTTAGAATTTATTCATTTCTGTACACGTTATGAATTGTAATTCATATATTATGATTTTTCTTTTAATTTATATCTTAAGGTATGAGGTAATATATTTATTTGTTTAAATAATAATCTTACATTATTAAATAATATTTTATTTTTTCACAAAAAATTAGAGGATACCAGTTATATCTTCTTGCCTCCTCCTCGATTCCCGTTTGTCAATTTGTAGAATAATTATTATCCTGCTCGGCGTTAGTTGGTATAAGAGCGGGTAGGTTCTAATTGAAGAAGTCAAACGTTAAATCTAATGGAAGGTCATCGTGGTCATGGTCGTAACAACGGGCAAGTTATGATTAAGGAAGCCGAGCACCATGAAAGACATTGAGTATTAAGGATTTACAGAGGTAAGTTGTAAATTTAACCTAATGTATGGCGAAATGAAATCTTAAAGATCATGAAGTACGTGGTCGAGAGGGTCAACATAGAAATTTTGAAATTTGAGTTGATCTATCTGAATTTTTTATACATCACAAACAGAGAATTTTGTTGATTTGATCAACAAAGTGGAGGGGATATTCGACTATAAGTTCTAGATCAAATGAAGGTGAAGCCGATTAACATCAGACTCAAGGGTAGAACATCGCGCGTGGTGGGAGCACTTGCAGTTCTTACGAAATAGATAGGTTAAACCAAGATCAAGGATTGGGAAAAGATGAATAAAAAGATGAAAGATCACCACTTTCTTCCTTTTCGGTACATTGAAACTTCGTTCCAATGACGATTAAGTTTTGTCATGAAGTATGATAGTTTTAACACCCAAGTTGACCTAACGGATTTGAAGATGATTTAGAGGAAGAATTTGACGTGATATTTTATGATGATAATCGGAAGACTTTAATTGTTCGTGAGAGTTTGTTGATGGAGGAATCTCGATCTCAAATTGAAGATGAGATTGAAGTAACTAATAATCCAATTATGGAACAGGCAAAGTGTTTGATGATTATCGTCGTCATTCTTTGAAAGTAAGATATTGCGTAGTATTTGTACCAATGATTTAAAAGATTTTTATCATCTAAATTTGTCTGGAAATATATGCCTGGTGATTTGAAATAATAATTGTGAGTTGGATTAAAGAAAACAATTTCATAAAGAAATTAATGCCATGGAACATAAAAAAAAAAAAACCAAACAAATCTCAAGATTAAACATTGAACAAATGGATATAACAAATTTTAAAATTTTAATATACAATATCAAGAGAGTCTCAGTTATAGTACAACTATGTTCATCATCTAGATTGATAAGAATTCTTATTTTAAATTTAATGGCAAATTCTTTCAATTCGGGATGAATGATGTTGAGGATTCGAAGATTATTATTATTTTTTTATTTTTTTTTTGGCAATTTTATATATTTTTATATATTTTAGGAATTTTTGATAATTTTTATTTTTCTATATTTTCAGTCTGTTTAGAAATTTTAGGATTGTCAGAGTTATAATTTTTCTTTTTTTTTAAAGAATTTTTTTCTTTCTTTATAATTAAAGAATTGTAGTTCATATATTAAGATTTTTTTTTTCCTTTAATTGGATTTTATGGTCTAGAGTCTATATAAATAAATAATATTTCTTTTTTTAAAAAAAAAAATCTAAATAATATATGTTATATCTTCTTACCTTCTCCTTAAATCCCTCATTTCATCCGCGCGCGGGGTAATTGCTAGTGTCAAATATTCAACTTACATCAATTAATCCTAAAGGTGATCAGTTCAATTCCATAAAAAAATTTTACCTGCCACTAGAATATTAGAACCATACTCGGGTGGTCATCTTACATAGATCTCCACAATCAACCTATCATTGTAAGCTGTCATGCTCAACTCAAATATTAGAACAGGGCATCTAGTCTTATCTAAGTAATTTGACTTCGTACTACTTCTCATAATTTTTTCTCCAAATAAAATATATACATGTTTCAATTGAAAATCAAATCATGATACTCTTATGTATCCACCAAGATATAAATAAAAATCCGTGATATTTTTAAAAATTTATTAGGAACCTTATATTTGCACTACACTCTAAATAAATTATAAAATCGTATGGTAAAAAGATGATTCGCTCATCTTAGTGCCCCTACCAACTTGTCCTTAGGTCAACACAGAGAAGATAAATCACGAATAACTACTAACTATTAATGTAAATAATCAAAATATGGAAGAAGACATTCTTGAATGAGTTGCAAAACAATATTAAGAAGAAGAGGATAATAAACTCGTATTTTATTCTCTTTCTTTTCCTCACTATATGAATGAGGACTAATCAATAATATAATTATTTTTTTTCTTCATAGAATTTTTTTTTAAAATCATCAATATCTTCTCGGGACAGTAGCTGAATACTTGTCCTTCCCTGTGCGCTATTTATCTATCCAAAGTTAATAGTCATCTATAGTTTATCTCTTCTGTATTGATTTGAGGACGGATTAACAATGACACTGGGATGAATGAATTACCTTTTGCCACTATGATTCAAACAATCGTCCTCACGAACATAGTTGAGATGAAATGATGGAGGGTTTATCATTTGAGATCTAGGAATCAAATCTTAGAATTGACGGGATGTAAATCTCTATGTCTTGTGTAACTCATCTCCTCATCCACTTACCCTTTCCGTCGTCATAATTTACTTTCTCTATATTGATCTTAGAGCGGATTGACGGAGATGTTAGAGATGAGCACATCACCTTTTATTTTGCCACTTATTCAAACAATAGGTTCGAACTCAGGATTAACAAGACATAAATCCCTATGTCCCGGAATAACTCACCCTCACATCTATTAATTTTTTCAGTTAATGTGATTTATGTTTATCCTGAGATGGACTAGTGGGGATAAACGTTTCGTCTTTTTTTTTTATCTCCACTGTGTTTATCTTGAGACGGATTTGTAAGGACAAACCTTTCACTTTTTTTTTTTTTTGCAACATGATTAAGACAATCAGACGTTCCACGGACATAAGTAAGATAATAAATAGATGGAGATTTTTAAAAGCTAAACCTCAGATTTGACAAAGTATAAATTCATGTATCCTGTATAACTCATCTCCAATTCATTTACTTACTCATATCATAATTTAAAACATCCACATTAGTCATAAGTGGTATATTTATAACATTCACATTAGTCCTGAGACATACCACTTAGTATCATAATTTAGCATTAGTCCTTAAATATAACTGAGATGATAAATAAATAAAGATTTATTAAGATCATATAAACTGAGATGATAAATAAATAAAGATTTACCAAGATTATAAAGTGAAACTTTAGACTAACAAAACATAAATTCTTAAAACATCCATATGAGCTCCTCTATAAAAAAATTCTATCTTAAATTTAAAATAGAATAATTAAAAAATATTTATATCAGATATCTTATTCATTCTTTAAATATAAATTTGGTGAATAATAAGTATTTAAATTTTAAAATTAAAATTTCTATCCTAAAAATAAAATAATATTTTTTTAATATAATATATAATAAAAAAATAATTAATTAAATTTAATAAAATAAATTATTTATTTTAAATTTTAGATATAATAATAAAAAAACTTTATATGAATGTTATCTCATCGACGTACTTATTCAGTAATTTACCATCTCCGCGTACCAGTGCTGAGTTTCTCAGCGGAGACGAGCGGCTTCGCTTTTGCCGACTCAGACAATCGGACGGTTCACATGCTCGGTCGGGAAGCGACTACCGTGGGAGACGGCGTTCTGTTTGGGAGGAAGGTCCCGTCGACACGGGGCGATGGTCGTCTAACGGCGTTAGGCGAGGCCCAAGAGTCGATCATGTGGAGCACGTGAGGGAACACGTGAAAGACATTATAATAATTAAATTTTAGGAACGCTTTCTTTTTCGTAGCCAGAAATTCACATCACAACGCGACACGTGTCGGATCGGAGTACAAAACGGGCAGATTTCGTAGCAGCTGCCGCTGGTACCAAACAGGACTTCTTTAGAAGCTCCAAACGCAATCTAGCTCCGTGGACCCCACAGGCAACTGGTGACCCAGCACAGCATCACTAGTCTCGGCCGTCCGATGGAAATCCGACGGCCACCCCGAGCCCGCCGAATCGATCGCCGGCGGCGGCCCGGCCGCACTTGGTATGAGAAACGGCAAGTGAAGATTCTCCTGCAACGACCTCAGACTCTGGAAGCCTCCGGCGAAGCCGGACGGAGGAGCTGGCGGGAAGTGGAGGCCCATGAAGGAGACGGTGGTGGAGAAGCAGGGCACGGGCGCCGCCTCCCTCACGGCGGCGCTCTCGCCGGCGAGCGCGAAGCGGGTCCTCTTCCCGCTGCTTCCCCCACCGCCGCACTTCTGAAACACGCGGGAAACTACCCATTCCTCCTGCAACAACACTCTTTTTCCCACATGATCCTCATAGAACATCCACAGATTGAGCTCCAAAGTCAAATGCGTCTCACCTTGAAAGATCTCGACAAGAAATGGTAGGCGAACTTGCCCTCGAGCCTGTACTCGTGCATCACCCAGTTGCTCTTCTCGCCCTTGGGAGCTCTCCCTCTGTAGAACACCAACGTCTTCTTCATCCCCACCAGCGCCGTCGCCTTCGAGCTGTAGATTTCCCGGTCCTTCCCCGTCGCCTTCCAGTACCCGGCGTCTGTTGCCCTGTTGGTCCGCAGTCCGGTGGGGTACTTCCGATCGCGAAGGCTGAAGAAGTACCATTCCTTCTCCCCCATCTTCGCCTTCTCTGCATTTAACTTATCGCCCAATTAAACCACGGGATCTTGCTGGTTGATTAACAGAGAAGAATCGAAAGATCGAACCTGGGAGTTCCCATGGCTCGCATTTGTTGAGGTCGATCTCGGCAATGGCCCGGCCTGCGAAGTTGACGTCAAGCACTTTCTTGAGGAGGTAGTGCGTGATGAGCTCCTCGTCGGTGGGGTGGAAACGGAAACCAGGCGGCAGCTGAGACTCGCTGGCGACGTGGTTCTCCATTTCAACGCTGCTTATCGGATCGAGTGAGCCAAAGATTAATTTTTTGTCATTCCACGACCGAAATCATACGTCAACAAAAGCTCTCAAACTCTGCTTATAAAGAGGGAAGAGAGGTGAGCTGTGCGACTTAAATGAGCAGGACGAATCAAGGCGTGTCAGAGGTAGCCATGCCGTAGCCCTTGCTTCCTATCTAATCCTGGAGGAAAACGGAGAGTGAGCTCTGCTCCGCTCTGCTAGGCTACAGAGCAGAGCTGCTTGTGAGCTCAGCCATGGCGGAGGTCAGAGGGGAATTGGTGCGCGCGTGAGAAAGTGTGCAGGTTTTTTGGTGTCAGAGAGAGGAACAGTGGAAACAGGGGAGAAAAGGAAAACAGAGGGATTTGAGGTGATCTCGCATCAGATAAAGCTGCCGCAAAATCTCAATCTGTCAGAGAGGGATGGTGAGAAAGGAACAGTACAGTATTCAATAAATCATGAGGCGAATTCCATCACATCAGCTTTATGAATCTTGCATGCACGGGAGAAGTCACGAACAGAAGAAAGGAGGAGGAGTGATTCTTGGTGGGCGTCGAGGAAGGGAATGTCAATCGTTGCCACTTGCCATGGCGAGGTTGCATGGCATTTCATGCATACGTCGATCGGTCCGTCGAATCGAGAGGGCGACGGCGATTAGATATCTATTGTGTGGTTTCACAGGTCGAGGAGGAGGAGGAGGAGGAGCTCGCGGTTTGAGATGACGGCGACGGCGACGGCGACGGGAGGAGGAGGAAGAAGAAGAACCTCCGGCTTTAACACCCAACGAACCGCGGCTCACCGAATAAACCGGGACGGTCCATCAACTGAACCGTTGGATCAGTAATCTGCTAACTGTTTGAGTTGAAATGAAGGGAGGCATTTGATTTTGATGTGATGTATTTGACTTGTCATATCCTCTGTACACGATACATTCTTCGGTCGATATGATTGATATGAAATGAAATGAAATGAGGTTGGTTCAACGGTGTCAGCTGCAGGTGACAATTGCCATAATTTTCTACACCTTAATCATTATGCAATTCGTCAGGTCACCGTTGAGAGATGATATCATAGGTAGCTTCTGAGTTTTAAATCATTTTTTTATTCATCAAATTATTAATATTTATAAAATATCTACACATACCGAAAAAGTTTATTTTATTTAAAAAGACTATAAGAGTAATAAAAGTAAGAATCTATATTAACTTTAGAAAAGTCTAATGTCGATGCGTTTGTAGTCCAACGGTTAGGATAATTGCCTTCCAAGCAATAGACCCGGGTTCGACTCCCGGCAAACGCAATTTTATTTTTCTTCTTTTTCATTTTCATTTCACAAAAATATATTTTTTTGCTGTGAAGGGATATTCGCATCCAAGTCATTCATGAGGTTTCGTCCCGTTCTCGTCCGGGCATCGCGGTCTGACGCCCGGATCCTCGCCGTCGCCGGATAACCCTCGCTTCCGGCCGTCCTTCTAGCAGCTTTTTTGCTAGGACTTCGACGGGTTTACTCTCCTCTCCTTGCGCTTGCCTATTCGCTTCCCTTTCCTTCCGCTTTAATCGAGGCGGTTTATTCGGCTTGGGCTTGGCAGGCCTTCCTAGGGAATGGCGTTCGACATTGGCGCCGTCATTCTTTGATATCGGAAGCTCTAGCATGGTGACGGTATTGCCGTTCCTCTTCTGGCTTTACTTTTCTACCCTAATTTCGCATCCGGCCATTCGATTGCCCGATTTAAGTATATGATTATGTTTACAATTTTTAATGAGCGGAGAGAAGTGTCTTAGTGGCTTCCGCATTTAAGATAGGTTAACCCTTAGAATGACTTGATGTTTAGTGCTGAGGGAAGATAGCTTCTTTTGCTTAAGATTCATCTGTTTTTGGTTCTGCATTGTGTCTCTTGCATTGGCATCTGACTATAGCACAAGTTTCTTCTTTGTTTATCAATGTTCCTTTTTGTTGACAAATGGATTGGTGAGCTTTGTCTTTGGTTGTGTTCAAGTCTAGTTTGGTACATTGTTCTGAATTTTCATAAAGGGGACTTACGGTTATGTTAGATTGAGTGTTTTTGAAACTCAGTTAAATGTTCTTTCTACTCCTTGGCGACCATACTTGATGTTTGTCACACCTTATTGTTTAGAATCTGTTGGAAGCAAGAATAGATATAATACTCTTACACTGATATCATTCACTTAACAAAGACTGTTGAATCTTTACTTGAGGGATATCTTGAGCATATATTACACATACATATTCATTGTACTTGATATATTTCTTTCTACTGAATGGACTAATTGATGTTTTTTTTCATTACGTCTACACTAAGTCTGCACGTTATATTGTTTTGCAATATGAATTGGAACATACCTAAGCGATGTTAAGGAAAGTCACTTGAAACTTGAATTTTATAAATGAACAGGTAGTGGTGTCTCAGTAACTATACGAGCAATGGAATTGCGTGACTTTTTTGGAAGTTTGGATTTCTCCTTACAGGTAAGCTATGTCTTTCATTTATTTTGGATATTTAGGATTATATTGACTAATCTTTAACCACCAATTTAGGATCTGATGAAGTCACATTCTCTATTTATGCACATGCACACACACAAAGATGACCTTTAGATTTTATGATTATAAAAAGTTAGTCATTTAGTTTGGATTTTAGAATGTGGAGTCTATAGAGAAACAAAAAATGTTACATATTATAATTAAAAGAACCCAATCAATGCAGTCATTTATTTATTTTCTCAACATTGATAGTAATCATCGGTAGAGAAGGCCAAAGGTAGGGTTGTCAGCGATGAACTAGGTGAGACATCGTCATTGAAGAAGAGGATACCATGGCTAGGAAAGTCTGAAGGATTGCGGCTTGTGAGGCATAGAAGGTAGGATGACTATGTGAAGAGGAAGAGAGAGGGTCATCGGTGCCGATGATAAATGGAAATTAAAATCACTTGATGAGAACATACGGAGGTTGGAGGGTGCATAAGGAGAATGGAGACCATCATCATTGGGTTGGGTCACAGGACAAAGTGGATCACAAATTGTGATCACATTATTGATGTCAAGGAGAGATTTTATGCGATAAAGGAGGGCACTATGGTTGCATGAGGAAAGAGTGGTAGGCGAAATGCACATGCATGCATGGAGAAAGGGTGAGGGTTGTGGTGCCTAAGATAAGTGGAAGAGGATCATTGGATACAAAACTGCATGATGGAATGAGTTCCATGAGAAGGGTGATTCAATAGTGAACTAGCTCTTCCCTATCAAGAAGGCCAAAGTGCAAAATGAATCCATATTCATTAATACGTCCCTTGATGCCAAGAAGAAGAGAGACTACCAAAAAAAAAACCAAGAAAAAAAAGGCACTACTGGTGCATGAGAAGGGAGTGACTTTGTATTTCAACTTATTTCATTCAAACTCTATATAAAACACGCACGCAATGGAGTTTTTTCTCCTTCAAAATAATATAATATCACTAATAAGGAATTAGGTTATTTAAAAACTATTGCATACATAGTTCCAACATGCTTTTGCATCAAACCCCACAATCATTCACATTAAACATTGCTTCAATTAAACCCCAAATAAAAGCATCACTATTACATACTTATTTTTAAATTTTACTCTTAATTTGCTGCATTAATCAAAACCTTTCATGGATTATACTCTTCATTTTCTCCATTGTTCTGTCTCTCATAATTATTTGCCTCGTCATTATAATTATTGTACACATAATGGTTAGCACCCTTTAAGCCAATTCCAGCATATAATCCATATCCTTTTTCAGCAACAGGATCGTAAAAATATTTCCCATTTTCTAAGAACAATGTGTCACTCATTCCATACTTCTCATTCCTGTAACCTTGCTGAGCTTTGGGTTCTTTCTCCTCGTAGCTCGATCTGCTCAAACCATTGATTTTCAGTAAATTTAGAGATTAAACTGATCAGGAAACAGTAAAAGAAAGATACAGTAGAAAACTTATACTTGGTGGTGGGAGAGGGATGATTATGAGTGCTGAATTTTGCAGCTTTCTCGACTTGGACGGCCGGCGTCGCCTCAGGGACGACTACTGTGGTTGTTGTGGTTGCAGGAGTTCTTGCAGTGACTTCAGGAAAAGAGATGGATAAAGACGTGAGGAGGAGGGAAGAGAAGAGTAAGAAGTTCACTGAGGAAGCCATGGAAGGAGATCAATTTGAAGTATGATGGTGTTGCTCTAGCTTACTTGAATTTATAGGAGTTTTTTTATTTTGTTTTCTTTACTTTAAAATTCGTCTTTTCCAATTAATTGACCGTGTGTTCTTGCGATGATTGAGGAACAAATTGGAAGAGTGACTTTAGGCCTGACTTTAGAGGACTTTCTTTGATATATATTTTAAATAATGTTATTCAAGGTAAATTATGGCTAAATATATAGCTTAGTTGGAGCGCACTATTTCCATGTGAAGGCGGAATCATAGGCATTGTTGGAGACTAAATAATAAGAATGCGTGTCTTTTAGATAAAATTTCAAGTTCTAGATAAATTGTTTAATGGATTTATTTATAAAAATCTATGTGATAAAAAGTTAGAAATTGTTTGTAATCGACACGTGTCTCTTATGGCTCGATCTATGTCTATCCTACCAGTCCATTCAACCTTTAACTAACTAAATTTGTTGGCTCAAACGGCTTCATAATTTTAAAATTATATAAAAAATTATAAAGAAAGGAATTAACTTCAAAAATAAATATAAAAAATTTCTTTTATGGTGTAGAAGAAAGCCAATAATAATACTAATACTATTAATAATAAATAAATAAAGAAGAAGGCATCATTTGGGCGTCACTGGAAATCCGATGCCGTGGCGAGTCGACGGGAAAGCCACGAAGACGGCGCTTACAACGAGGCCGACGACGACCGGCGCAGCCGCCACCACCTGCGCCACGTTGGGCGACTCGATCGGGTAGAAGCACGACACCACGTTGCGGTCCGCCAGCGCCACGGCCACGAACACTAGCAGTGTCATGAGCGCGTGCAGCAAGTCGACCGGCATCAGCCTGTACTCAGCCGCGACAGCCGGCGCCGGAGGCGGCAGACCGTCAATGACGAGGAGGCCACGCCGGGTGGCGAGGCCGTAGCGGACGCGGCCGGTTGTGGCGTCGGTGAAGCTGTCGGTGAGGGTGAGGACGATCGAGGAGAGGCAGCAGACTAGGAGGAGTGCAGAGGTCATGGCCCGGTTGGCTGTGGCGGCGCATCGGCCGCCGTCAGTGAGGACGGGGGCGAGAACATGGAAGGCGAGGGTGGTGCCGGTGGGGAGGTAATTGGCGAGGTCGGCAGTGCTCTTGTATACCACTTGAAGCAGAGTACGCGACGGCACCGCCTCCGCCTTGTGGCTGTGGTCCTCCTCCCCTCCGGCGTCGGACAAGAGAGGGCTCCTCTGATCGCCAACGCCGGCGATGAGCAGTTGATTAGTTGCCATTTAATCGTAATTAAATTTAAGTAAATTAGATTTAATTCATGGGAACAACGTTATACTTTACTGTTATATACACGGATATGGTTAATTAACGGCAGACGAAAGGAATTGCTTGCTTGAATCATAACCTTCATTGAAGGAGAAGGCATAAAGGTACTAGCATCGTGTTGACCTTGGGACGGATTTATGAGGGCGCTGAGGACGAGCGTATTTATCTTTTGCCACAATGAAGTACCATCAAGTCGGCCGATTTATCTCCTTTTATATAATCTAGGGACGAATTATTAGGAACATCTGAGTGAATATAATCATCTTTTGCTATAATAAAATGCCATCGAAAAAAAGAACTGCCATCAAGTCAGTCGGTTCAACTCCACGATAATGAACAATGCCATCGAAAAAAAGAACTCCCTTTTGTTCAACTTTCGTCTCAAATCGCAATCCCCAAGCCGGTATGTATTGTTCATGGTCTGGCTCCTTTTACTGGGCCTTGGTTTTTGAATCCCGGCCCATTAAGCTAAATAAAATATAAGCGGACCTAATTGGCAAGCCTTACATAACTCTAATCATTTATAATAAATGAGATTGACTTTTTTTTTTAAAGAAAAAATGATTCTATATAAAAGAAAAGATATCGTATGAGATGGTCAAAATATGTTCACATCACATGTGAGTCAAATGTGGGGAGTGATTTGGATCTCACCACTAAGCCAAACAAGTGGCGTTTTTTTTTTTTTTTTTTGGTGATGCAACCTTCTTTTTATTTTATTTTATTTATTTTATTTTATATAATTTTGTTTGGCTCTTATTATTTTGTCCTTATACTCTGTTCAAGAGTTCACACTTCACATGCATCTTGATGTGAGACCACAAAGGCACAAAGTCACTTTACATCTAGAAACATATTTTGAATATCTTTCCTTTTTTTTTAACAATATTTAACTAAAATGAAATTGAGGGGATTATTTGAATAGAATTTTTTTTATATACTCTGCTGTGCAAAATTATCCTTATTTTTTTTGTGATATTACTGCGGTTACCAATTTATAGTTATTATTATATAAATATTTCAACTCTAATCAATACAAAAAATTATATTATACAAAACTACTACAATATAATCAATACTAATAAATTTTATTATAGTAATATTTTATCTTTTGATCAATATTAATTATTATATATTATATTATAACAATACTTTAAATTTGATCAAGACTAACATATTATACAATAGCTACTGAATTATAGTTAGGAGACAATTCTAATTAATTGTTATGATCTTCTGGCTTCTATAATAGGATAAATAAATAAAAGCACTTTAAGAAAGAAAATATATCCTATTCTGACTTCTTTAATAGGATAAATAAATAAAAAATGATTAATCAGATTGGGTAATGTTGAGCCTGGGATGATCGACCTGACTCTATAAAAATTTATCATCGGTCATCAGGATAAATCGAGAAGTGCATGTGACAATCAATCCAGAAGTTAAGCATATTTTGATTATACCTTTCATTTAGATAAAAAATTTCTATAAATATATCGTAATTAAGGATTAAATCATGGAGATATGGAAGACAATAAAAATAGTTTGAGAAAGAAAATATATAAAGACTAGATGAGGTGTCTTTTGATAATAAATAAAAAAACAATGATTCTTATAAAAAGAAAGACCCTTTTGAATTTTACCTTTATATACGTACACACAGAAAAACTTAGTATGTTTCTTAAGTTAGCCTTTATTTATTTATTTATTTATTTATTTATTATTATTATTATTATTATTATTTGTTTGAGCATAATTATATTTTTTTCAATATTAAAGTTCTCTGTTTTTTTTACTAAAAAATATCTTATGTTTTTCAACTTTACTCATATATCTTTTCACGCTCAGATATAAAATTACTTTAGACCAGTAGGCACGTGAGAGAAGAGGTAAATCTACAGGATAAGTGGCATTGACAAAGGGAGTAAATATCGATTCATCTTTTTGTACTTATTTTTTTTTCTATCAGAGTTAGTTAGTAACAACGAAAATATAACAATAAAGACATAAAAAAGAACACTAACGATTTATTTGATTTCCAACCCCCAAGATCAGGACGTCTAAAGCTTAATCATGAGAGACATCTGTCCATTAGTTTTTATCCTTTATGAAAATCTTCCCAAGGCATAGAAACAGCTTATAGTTTGTTTTACAGTCACAAATAATATAAAGACTTAGCACAATATATAAAACAAACCAAATAAAAAGGATGATCCGGAAGTTTTGAGTGCAACACACTCTTCCTAGAGCTTCCTCAGTCACAGAGCTTCGCGGCGTAGCTTTTTGAGTGTAGAGAAGGTAGTAGTATGAAGAATTGATATCTTGAACGTAGAGTCTTCGTCTCCTTTTATAGAGTTGAATTAGATCTTTATTTGAATGAACTCTTATCTAGATGTAGACATATCTAGATAAAACAATATTTGGATCAAGTCTTATCTGGATCAAGCATTATTTCTATCCGCATGATCTGATTTATCCTTATCCTCATCTAAATCATAAAGATGAATCAAATATTTTCTCATATCATCTTCCATGTCAACATTTCATAACTCAGCAATATGGCTTATCCTTATCCTCAGCCAAACCACTGGTTCGATCTACTAGATTGGTTTGGGTTTGGTTCGACTTGAGTCAAGTTCGGTTCACCTATTTGTGTTTATCTGCTCTCTATTTTGCTTCCAGCTCCAAGCTCCTACAAAACAACCATACAAAACACAAATAAGCAACCTAGTATATATTTGTAAGTCTATTTGACCTACTAAGCTTACCTTTTGCTTGGAGGTCCCTTCTCCAAGTCTATCAACTAAGGGTCAATCCCTTATAATCAAGTCACACTCCTGTAAGTCTACTTGATCTACTAGCCTTACCTTTTGTTTGGAGGTCCCTCCTCCAAGTCTACCATCTAAGGGTTAATCCCTTAGGATCAAGCCGTATTCCTGTAAGTTTACCCGACCTACTAAGCTCCATGCTTAGAGTTCACTCCTCCAAGACTTCTCATTACCTAGGATTTTCTCTCCCTAGGATTTTTCACTGTCTAATTTCACTCATTAGGACTTTCGTCATCTAGCTTCACTCATTAGGATTTGACTTCAATCACCAGAACTTCCACCACCTAACTTCACTCACTAAGACTTCTCCTTACCTAACCTCCACTTAGGACTAGTCACTCAGTAGACTTCTTATCTGCCTAACCTCCAGTTAGGACTTACCCTTGTCTAATCTCCAGTTAGGACCAGTCACTCAGTAGACTTTTCACCTAACTAACCTCTAGTTAGAACTTGTCTTTGCTAGTCATCTAGTCTTGATTAGACTTCTCTTCCAAACATCAAGTCTTATTTGGATCAACCCTTAGTCAAACTAACCAGACTTAGGTACATTGTCAAATATTGATACCCTGAAGGCTAATTGCATCAACAATCTCCCCCTTTTTGATATTTGATAATTTTCTTAAGTTAGGTATTGGTTGTTATGGTTTTCCTATCAAAGTTGGGAATCGAAATATTTTTAACTTAAGGTCACTCTCCCCCTTTGACATATATTAAAAAAAATTACCTAAGATTCCCTTAGGTTTTGCACCAATATATTAAAAAAAATTTCACTCATTAGGATTTGACTTCAATCACCAGAACTTCCACCACCTAACTTCACTCACTAAGACTTCTCCTTACCTAACCTCCACTTAGGACTAGTCACTCAGTAGACTTCTTACCTACCTAACCTCCAGTTAGGACTTACCCTTATCTAATCTCCAGTTAGGATCAGTCACTCAGTAAACTTTTCACCTAACTAACCTCTAGTTAGAACTTGTCTTTGCTAGTCATCTAGTCTTGATTAGACTTCTCTTCCAAACATCAAGTCTTATTTGGATCAACCCTTAGTCAAACTAACCAGACTTAGGTACATTGTCAAATATTGATACCCTGAAGGCTAATTACATCAACAATCTCTCCCTTGTTGATGTTTGATAATTTTCTTAAGTTAGGTATTGGTTGTTATGGTTTTCCTATCAAAGTTGGGAATCGAAATATTTTTAACTTAAGGTCACTCTCCCCCTTTGACATATATTAAAAAAATTACCTAAGATTCCCTTAGGTTTTGCACCAATAATTTTCAAAATACTTGAGAAATCTTTGTTAAAGCATTTGTTTTCAAACATTATTTTTGAAATAGGATCATTTTTTAAAACATCACTTTTAAAATTATAGTTAAACAAATGCAAAAATGTCTGAATACAGTTTCAAGTAATTTTGAAAATTAACTTTAAAAGAAATTTAAAAATTATGTTTGATATTTCAATCAGGATTTCTCCTCAATCTGACACTTTCTTAGGAATCCTTATTAATCTAAATTATGTGTCTTACGAGTTGATCTAAACTAAAGAATAACTAAAGTATTTTTTAAAAATATTTTCTAAATAAATTTTTTAAGGAAAGTATCTTTAAAAGTTTTCAAAAATATTTTTACAAACTTATTTAAGAATTTTCAAAATAGTTCAAGGAATTTTCAAAAGTATATATATGTCATCTTTAATTAGAACTCCCCTCAACCTGACAAATCCTTAGTAAATCTTGTTAACCACAAGGAGAACTACCTATATGTGTAGGAGTTGATTCAAATTAAAAGATCAATTAAAATATATTTTTCAAAACATAAATTTTTAAAATAATTTTTCAAAATATTTTCAAGTGTGTTTAAAGATTTTTCATATATTTTTTTTAAAATATTTGTAAAAAAATATTTCTAGATGTTTCAAGGAGTTTTCAAATATTTAAAAAGAATTCTAAATTTATTATTATGTTTTTAGAAAATAAAATTTCTAAAATAATTTTTTAAATCATTTTCTTGAATTTTTAAAAACATCTCCCCTTAACCTGACACACCCTGGTCATCTTTATTAACTATAAGGAAATCTACTTAAGTGTCTAGAGGATTGGGTTATAGTGTTGACCTTAAGATATGGACGTTTAAGTACTAGTCAACAATCAATATTTGTCAAGTATATAGATTATTTAACATTTATATATATAAATACACCCAATTAAGCATGAAATTCATTAATGGTCAGTTTACTTGAGAGAATGGAAATCAAAATTGAGGAAAAGTTTCTGTAGTGGAAAAGTTTCTGTTGTTTACTTCATGAATTTACTTCATGAAAATTTCCAGATGGAAAAGAAATGCAATCCATCAACAGATGATTTTCGAGCCAAAATCGATCATCTCAAATCGGACGGAAAGCAACAGATAGAAAAAAAATGATACATGTACTCCTTTTCATTTATAAAATTATACTATATACAAAAAAATGACGCATGTACCCTTTTTAACTCACAAAATTAAACCATGTATCTAAAAAATGATGCATGTACCTTTTTTTATTTACAAAATTACGTTGCATGTATTCACCTTCCTCTATTAAGATAAACAAGCATGCAAAGGAAAGAATTTCTTCACCCTGACCTTTCTCTTCTCTTCTTCCGAAGATAATTTTCTACCATAGATTCCTTTCCCTTTCTCATCCGTGATTTAGAGTAAATAGAGATTAAAATATTATTATGTTACATCACTATTTTGAAAATAATTTTAAGAAAATTATCTATGAAATTTGAAAACTTTTTCAAAATATTTTTAATTTAATAGTCCTCTTTATCTCACTCATTCAAAATGTTTTAGCACAATCAATTACGGTACCCGTATGAGTTTTATGAGATGTTTTGTCAGTTTTATCTAATTTAAAATTTAAGTTTGAATCTAAAGATTGATTCACCTTGTGTTAGATTTAAATTAATAGTTAGTCAATTAAATACATATTTCAAAAATTAGCTTCTAGGCAGTGACAAAGCACAGGGGCCTTCTTAGGTATCGAAGCAACGATCACTTTCTAAAACAAAGTCTTTTAATGAAATTTTATATTTAATCAACTTGTTAAGAAACCCTGGTCTAACTAGTTTAGGATGTGGCGAGATAGCGTCGATTAGTTCCATTAGCTAAGTAAACCAAGAAGGGTACGCCTTACTCCACTTGACTCTCTAGACCAAGTTTCCTTAATGTACCATCATCTCGCTCCACCCTGATACTAGGTTGGACAAGTATCAATCAAGTTTAAGTTCTTAACCATTCTAAATTAAGCATGAACAAAATACTAGTATAAATGACATGACATTTATTAACATAAAATAGTGTATGTACATCGCAAGTATGCATGTGTCAAACAAGTCAAACAATTTATAGCTGATTTCTAATGATGGATTAAATTTTTGATTTGATATATTTTATGTGAACTCATGAATGTGTCAACCCACTTTGACACATTTTGTTTTTATTAATTTAGTTATTTTTGTTGGGACCTTGACGTCCGCTAGAGGGAGGTGAATAGCGTCTCACCCAAAACTTTACTTCCTATAATGTTAGTGCACAGCGGAATACAAAAGCAAACTAACAAATACGAAAGTTAACCTAAAACAAGAAGGAAGAAGACAACAAACCAAACACAAACCTAACACAAGGCGTGCACGTGCTTCGGAGATAACTTGCTCCTACTCCACGGCGTGTCCGTAAGGTGGACGATCCCTCAATCCGTGGTGGATTAGTCCCCGACAAACTCCGACTAGCTCAACCTCCTTGTGGGTGGAGAAACCTCACCACAACTCCAACCAAGACCTCTTGGCACACAAAGATCTCTTGAGCACTTTAGTGACTACTAATTAGGCTTTAACCAAGTCTAATTTCGTCACCTTGGTCGGTCATCCCAAGCTCCTTCTTATAGAGCTTGGAGCAAATCAGAATGCTGATTTGCCCGTTACCAGTCGACTGGTCAATGCACCAGTCGACTGGTGCCAACGGCTCTCTGCTACAGTGCATCAGTCGACTGCTACAATCATCAGTCGACTGCTACAATCATCAGTCGACTGCTACAGTACTGCTACAGTAACGCTACAGTACTGCTACAGTAACACTACAGTAAACCCTAATTTTATGATTTTTCCTCGAGTACATTCACTCAGCACTCGTTCTCTCCCGACCAACCTAGACCTAGCCTTCTAGCCTCCTCCATCAGCCTCGCGTCCCTCGGATGTCTCCCCATCCTTCACGTCTTGCCTTCTGGAGCTTCCTTCGGCCTTGTCCATATTGTCGGGTCTTCCTTTGCCAAGAGGCTCCTCACCTCCGGGGCTTCATCCATTGCCAAGTCACACTTGGACTTACGTTGCCAAGACTACATGCTTGGACTTACACCGCCAAGACTCATTCTTGGACTTTCCTCCTTTGCCAAGATCACACTTGGACTTTTCTTGTTGTACTTGTATCCTGCACACTCACAATGCATATCAAATACAACAATAAACCTAACTTAAACCTTTGCCCAAACATCAAAACCTAGGGCACCTAGATTGCTCTAGCAATCTCCCCCTTTTTGATGTTTGACAACCTGTTTAAGTTAGGGAAACATAAATGTAATACATATGCAAATAAATATGCAAATCAACTCATGCATAAATAATGGAACCTAAATCCCTAGGCTCCCCCTTCACCTAAGCTCCCCCTTGAGCTAGGATTTCTCGCAAAGGTAAACTTCTCCCCCTTTGCCTAAACAATCGCTCCCCCTTTACCTAAGCTCCCCCTTGAGTTAGGATTTCTTGCAAAGGTGTATAGGTTTCCCACTTAAACCTAGACTTCTCCCCCTTTGCCATACATCAAAAAGAGCTCCAACAATATCCTAATTGTTGAAAACATGTCATCCAAATTGACCATAAACTCATGTATTTATCCCCCATTGATCTCATACATTTAAACGAGTTGACACGGTCAAGAACAATGTCGAAAAACACTTTTAGGCTGGTATCAGTCGACTGAACTAGGTACCAGTCGACTGCCCCCTTCGACAGAACCTCACAGAAACATTCTGTGGTCGAAATCTACTGTTACGGTATCGACAAAATGAGCTTACAGAAACATTCTGTGCTCAAAAACACTGTTGCCAGTCGACTGATATTTGTACCAGTCGATTGGTACCCTATTTATGAAAAAATCAACCTTTTCAGGTCAACTTCAGAAATGCACCAGAAATTCCACAGACCTACAAAAATTTCCAAATTTTGTGGAGAGGTCTATTGTACCCATGTCTACTTGGAAAAAATATATATATAAATATATTTATCACAGATCCCAAGATTGACACAAAATTCAAAACTAACTAAATGGTTCAATTAAACCTTGACCTAAAGTCCTAGTTTTGGCTTCCTCTTGATGTATCTGCCCATACTAAACCATAATGCATTACTAGCATTAGTTTATATGGCATCTCTACATCAAAAACTAATTTTCATGCAATATGAACCCAATTCATATTTCTATGCATGAAACTCAACTCAATTGTGCCAACCCACTATGTTAGAGACTTAAGTCCGTCTCCTAACCACTTGGCACATTTGATAACCCATCTACCATGGGTCCCAAAGGCTCTTCCTAACCTTAGGAATCTTAACCTTAGTCACCTCCCTTGGTGATTCATCCACTATGGCTAGGCCACTTCGGTGCACCTCGGGTGATACTTGGCCTACAAAACTCACCTTCTTAACCTTAGACATATTGTCTTTGGCTAATTTCTTCTTGTCCTTAACCTTGGACATCCCATCCTTGCCATAAGTATATGTCACCCTAGCATATTCCTTCTTATTGGCCTTAGATGACTCTCCCTTATCCTTGGTCACACCTCCCTTACCAATGTCATGTGCTACCTTAGCACTTGACCTCTTTTTGGTCTTGGAGGGACCTAATTTGACATTTTTAGGTTTTTGACTACCCAAATACATGTCAAGTCCTTTAGGTCCAATAATGAACCTCTCTAGGACTTTCTCCATTTCCTCAAGCTTTGCCTTCAAGACTTGATTTTCTAATTCTAGGGTTCTAACCCTAAAGTCAACATCTTCACCTTGGACATGCCTAGACCTACCCACCTTCCTAGGCATATGTCTCCCTTTCTTGGGATTAATGCTTAGGTTTTCACCCACTTTCCTTCCCTTAGGCAAAGTGGTTTGGGTCTTAATAGGTCTACCCTTAGTGTATGATTTCTTAGGGTTATCTACCGTGTTAACCCTATTCCTATAATTATACCTAAATCCATGATTATGCTTGGGTAAATAATCTACATTATTTCTAACAAGCATATAAGAATTAGAGCTTGGATCAAGCTTCAAAATAGGAATTACCTTCCCTTTTACCTTTGAAGCTCCCTCTTGACTTGTGCTCCTCTTCTTTTCCCATTTCTTCAAGTGCGCCAATTTCTTGAGCTCTCCTCTCCTTGGGCACTTTGTGTGGTAGTGACCCCACTCACCACATGTAAAGCACCTAATGTGCTTCTTCTCCTTCTTCTTCCTACAACTCACATTAGTTTCTAAATTAACTTTAGTGAGTTTAGGGTTTACCTCCTTTACCTTCTTGAGCGAAGGACACCTACTCTTGTAGTGCCCCATCTTACCACACTCAAAGCATTTGATGTGGTCCTTTTTGCTCTTCTTGGTAGTTGAGGTGGAGGGTTGAGCTTCCAAGATCTCCTCTTCCTTGGATTGCTCTTCTTCCTCTTCACTTGAAGATGTGGATGGTTCCACTTCTTCCTCCCTTGAAGATGTGGATGATACCTCCTCATCTTCCTTCTCCTCCTCGGATGTTGAGCTCGTGTCAACATTCGATTGGTCCTTCTCTTTTTGGACCAATGAGTCCTTCTCCTTGGGTTCCTCCTCTTCTTGGATTTGTGTAGGACTCTCATGAAGCGCAATTACCTTTTTCCAAAGGTCACTTGCATTCTTGTATTCACCTACATTCAATATCGCATTAGGAGGTAATAAATTAATTAAAATTCTAGTTAGCTCCTTGTCCGTCTCCGATTGCTCCCTTTGCTCATCGGTCCAATATCGACGTCGGAGACGCTTTCCCTTCTTGTCCGTTGGAGCTTCAAACGGTTCCTCCAACACAATCCATTGGTTCCAATCCATTTGGAACCAAGTCTCCAACCGCTTCCTCCAATACTCGAAATCATCTCGATCGTATGGAGGTGGGATTCGAATATCCCATCCTAAAGGTCCCTCCGACTCCATCTTCTTCCTCTAGCCGCTCTCTTGGCGATTAGTCCAACAAGATCTCACCTAGCTCTGATACCACTTGTTGGGACCTTGACGTCCGCTAGAGGGGGGGGGGTGAATAGCTTCTCACCCAAAACTTTACTTCCTATAATGTTAGTGCACAGCGGAATACAAAAGCAAACTAACAAATACGAAAGTTAATCTAAAACAAGAAGGAAGAAGACAACAAACCAAACACAAACTCTAACACAAGGCGTGTACGTGGTTCGGAGATAACTTGCTCCTACTCCACGGCGTGTCCGTAAGGTGGACAATCCCTCAATCCGTCGGTGGATTAGTCCCCGGCAAACTCCGGCTAGCTCAACCTCCTTGTGGGTGGAGAAACCTCACCACAACTTCAACCAAGACCTCTTGGCACACAAAGATCTCTTGAGCACTTTGGTGACTACTAATTAGGCTTTAACCAAGTCTAATTTCGTCATCTTGGCCGGCCATCCCAAGCTCCTTCTTATAGAGCTTGGAGCAAATCAGAAAGCTGATTTGCTCGTTACCAGTCGACTGGTACATTGACCAGTCGACTGGTGCCAACGGCTATCTCAACGGCTCTTTGCTACAGTGCATCAGTCGACTGCTACAGTAACGCTACAGTAACACTACAGTAAACCCTAATTTTATGATTTTTCCTCGAGTACATTCACTCAGCACTCGTTCTCTCCCGACCAACCTAGACCTAGCCTTCTAGCCTCCTCCATCAGCCTCGCGTCCCTCGGATGTCTCCCCATCCTTCACGTCTTGCCTTCTGGAGCTTCCTTCGGCCTTGTCCATATTGTCGGGTCTTCCTTTGCCAAGAGGCTCCTCACCTCCGGGGCTTCATCCATTGCCAAGTCACACTTGGACTTACGTTGCCAAGACTACATGCTTGGACTTACACCGCCAAGACTCATTCTTGGACTTTCCTCCTTTGCCAAGATCACACTTGGACTTTTCTTGTTGTACTTGTATCCTGCACACTCACAATGCATATCAAATACAACAATAAACCTAACTTAAACCTTTGCTCAAACATCAAAACCTAGGGCACCTAGATTGCTCCAACAATTTTTTTTGGTAAAATTTTAATAATTAGTTCCATAATTTACGATACTTATAACTTGTTTTATGATTTTTAATTTCTTTATTTAATTTTTCAAAGTTTTAATGTTATTTTATTTATTTATTTATTTATTTTTAAGTTGTGGATTTAATTTGTTAAAATTTGTAGATTTAATTGTTTGAATTTTGGTATTTAATTTAAATTTATTATTCTTTCATAATTGAATGGTACATTATTATAATTGATTAATTTAAAATTTTTAAAATTTAGCTTTAAATTATTATTTATTTCATAATTAAAGGGTACTTTAGTATAATTAACTAAATTTAAAATTTTTTTATTAAAATTTCAATTAGTATTTTTAAAATTTATAGATTTAATTTCTAGATTTTTAAATTTTAATTTTGAATTTTTAAGATTTAATTTTGAACTATTTATTATTTCATAATTAAATGGTACTTTTATTATAATTAATTAAATTTATTTTTTAATTAAAATTTGAATTAGATTCTTAAAATTTGTAGACTTAATTTTTGGAAAACCTTGCAATCTTTACAAATTTTTCTGTCCTTCTTCACCATAAGAAAGTTAATTTATTATTTATTATTCTCACTTTTGAACATGACTAGGTGTTCTTTTATTTTCTTAAAAAATATATTAGCTAATATAAGGTCATATATATCGCAAAATCTAATATAGTTTTCTCTTCCTCATTTCTCGTTCCAAATCCATAACCCTCATGTACCCTTTAATATTCCTCATTTTCCACTCTGACATGCTAATTTAGATCATCTCCTATTAAAATTATTTAATTTGGTTAAATGTTTTATAATATTTCATCTAAGTCGTCCCAAAATCTTGATTTGACAACTTTATCTAATCCTACTTGCAGTGCATATACGTTAATTATGTTCATAGTTTCTTTCGCCACTATTATCTTAAGGATTATAATTCTATCCTCTTTTCTAACTGCTCCTACAACTCCATATTTTAACAACTTATCTATAACAATACCCACTTTATTTCTTGCTTTACTCTTTTCTATGTACCATAACTTAAAACCCGATTATTCTATCAGTTTTGCCTTCTCGCCTACCTATTTTATCTCTTGTACACACAAAATATTAATTCTTCTCCTAATAATTGTATCTACTACCTCTATTGATTTACCAGTGAGGGTTCCTATATTCTATATTTCAAATATTATATTATTAGTTTTCATATCATATTTGTTCTTATCTAAACTATGATGTGAGAATTCTTGCCTATTTAACACGACACCTAAGTTCCCATGGAGATATAGCAGTCCTTGTTGATATGTTACAGTCAGACCCTGTAATGCAAACTCTTGCATATTTAACACTACACTCGAGTTCTGGAGATGTACCGGTCCTTGCCGAGACGTTATAGTCAGACCCTACAACGTGTTCTTTCTGGAGAATAACCTAGTATTATCACAATAGTTTAATGGATCCATTCATTGAATATTTGTCATAGTTTTAACGGGTAACTTAACTCAATCGTCCTCCTTTATCTAGGCTTGGGACCAGCTATGATTGGTTATCACGGATAAAGTTAAATTTTCAAAATTAATTTAGAGAAAAGGTGAGATTGATTTAGGTTTAAAATTAGTTAATTAAAGTTTAAACCTAACTTAATCTTTAAATCAAAGCAAATATAATTCAAATTAATCAAACTTAACCTAAACTTAATCAAACTTAACCAAATTTAAACCGAATCAAATTAAACTTAATCTAATCTTCAATAATTAATTGTCAAATTTTAATTATTTTCAAAATCTTAATTATTTTAAAATCATAATTAATTTTTAAATTTTAATTAATTTCAAAATCTTAGTTATTTTTAAAATCTTAATTATTTTCAAATCTTATAAAATTCAAATTTAATTTTTTTAAACTTAAATATTTTAAAATTCAAACCTATGTTTTCAAAATTCAAATTTAATTATTCAAAATTATATTTTTTAAAATTTAAATTAATTATTCAAATTTAATTTTTTTTCAAAATTCAAATTTAAACTTAAATATTTTGAAGTTCAAAATTATTTTTTAAAATAATTTTTCAAATTAGAAATGATATTCTCAATCAATTTCAAAATTAACTTAACTTCATCTCACACAAACTCATAAGCTTAATATGTTTGATAACTTTAAAAAAGTGAGATGAAAAATCAAGAAAATAGATAATAAAAAAAATTTTACTTTAATTACTTTTGTTATTCATGGACCATAGGGTTATACTTATGTTGTTAGTCTTGCCTATTTCTTTTAAATTTTTGAGTTTTTTTTTTTAAGAAAAGAAAGAGGTATTTCAAAAGTCAAGTTTTTTTTAGAACTAAGTTTTTTTTAAAAAAAACTAATTATTTTTAACTAAGTAGAAAACAAAGTTTTTAAAAGCTAAACAAAATTAAATTCTACTTTAAATTGTTTAAGCATTTAAAAGCAAAGTTTTTTTTAAGACTTTTATAAAACTGCTAAGTATTTTCAAAAGATAGTTTGATTAAAACCTAATTAGTTTTTTTAAGTAAGCTTTTTCAAAGCTAAGTACTCTAGTTAAACTTCCTACTTGAATTTTTTTTTAACTTTTCTTTTCAAAGCCTTTCAAAGTAAAATTCTACTATCTCAAAAGCAGAGTTCGTTTCAAAGTATTTTTCAAAAAATAAGTTTTATTTCCAAGTTTAAACTTTGTCACAAAAACTATGTATTTAAAAAACTGAAATATTTCATTTTGAAATTAAGTTTTTTTATTTTCTCCCTAAATTATTTTTTATGAATGACAAAGGGGGAGAGAATGGTCAAAAGTTAAGGAAAAGAAAGTAAAGGAGTGATAAATTAAGGGAAAGCTAAATTGAAAGTTTTTTTCTTCTTAATATTTCCTTTAAAAATTACTTTAACACTCGAACTTATTCTTAAAAAGTTTTTTCATGCTTAAATTGCTTTAGTATTAAATTACCATGTTTTTTTTTCTTGAACTTCTATATGATTTTACTTAACTTTTGAACCAAGTTACCATAATCAAAAAGGGGAGATTATTGGTGCAGGGAGCACCAGATGATCGAACCTGTGTTTTGACAATGGCAAAGGGATTCAAAGTTAAGCTGTCTTGTGATATAATAAGTGTAACTAAGTATGTAGGAAAGTCCTAAGTGATCTTAAGTAAAATAAAGTCCTAGTTGAAGCAAGGTAGGTGGAAAATCCTAGCTGCGATCAGACAACGAAGTCCTGGTTCAGGGGACTGGGCAAAGTCTTGGTAGGTCAAGGACGTTGGGCGAAATCCTAGAGTCGAGGATGCTAAGTGAAAATCATGGAGGTCGTGGACACTAGGTGGAAGATTGGACAGTGTTGGTGTTGCAAGATTGCAAATATAGTCCCATATTGAAAACACATGGGAAAAACCATGGGTTTATAAGAAAAAAAATATCTCTATTAGTATGAGGCCTTTTGGGTAGAGCTAATGGTCTAACTCAGGTTTTGATGAATGACAAGTGAGTTAAGTTAGGTATTTTTGTGATCTAATTACTTTACCGAGTGTGCAGGAATTGACGAGTCTAACAGACTAGACACCAGGCTAAAATCCAGCTAGGTCTGCAGGATCGGATAGCTGGTACGAAGTCCAGATAGGTCAACAGACTGATCAGATATCTAGCAGGAAGTTCAGTTAGATCCATTGGACCGGACGACCGGTAGAAGTCCATAGGTTTGCAGACCGAACAACTGGTATGAAGACCTGGTGGGCCAGAAGACTAGTCAAACCAACTGCAAGATGGTAAGGTAAGTCACTGGAGGAGAGTGACTTTGTAAGGACACGTCCGATTGAGGGACAATAGGCGTCGGCCCAGGTTAGGTCCATTTTGAATCTCTAATCCGAGACTTTGACTAGTTCCTGGTCCTGGGAGGACAGGAACTAATTACTACTTATTTTTAACTGCGCTAACTTTGTTGTGCAAGTTCGATATTTTAGTTTTGGACTAACACAACTTGCAGGGCAAAAGGAGCAAAAAAACCTTCAGATGAACAGTACTCGAAGGTGCCTTCAATGGCTATGGAAGGCGCCTTTGTACTGTTCATGGAAGGCGCCTTCCGCAGGATAGAATTCAGATCTCATCGCGGATAGAAGCCGGGTTGTTCGGGATTAGATTTCTCGGGTTGGAGGTGCCTTCAATGGCTATAGAAGGCACCTTCCAAGCTCTTTATAAGGATGCTCACACAAAGTTTCAAACACAACTTCTATACGATCTTCCACGCGATCCTTTGGGATTCCAAGTGCTGCTACTTCCTCCTCATGCTGTGCTACGAAGCTGCTATACCTGACAATCATTCCAAGGACTTCCGATCGCAGATGACAGACCGACATCGACAAACAAGCGTTCGGACTTCAATTCTTACTTGTTGATAATGAAGTTATTTTGTTATATTTAATTCTCCATAAAGGAAAGTGTAGCCTATTACACTTTTCTATTTCTTATCCTTGTACTTGATTCCCTCTTCCGAAGGTACCGGAAGAGGTATTTTAGTGGATTGATTACCTATCGATAGGTCCGTGGGACCTGGGTCTTGGAGTAGGAGTCGCCAAAGGCTCTGAACCAAGTAAATCAACCGTGCTTTCTTGTGTTATCTTTTGTACTTAATTTTCGCTATGCGTACTTTTGATTTCAAAATCGAAAAGATGAATTTTCAAAACCATGTGATTCCCCCCCCCCCCCCCCCCTCCTCATGTGTGATTCGATCCAACAGTTCAGATGGTCTAGAGGACCGGTCTAGCAAAAGATAAACTCTTCTGAGAGGAGTAGGTGAGGACGCGTTTCCCGAAGAAGGAACAGTAGACATCGATCTGACTTAGAGTTTCAGTGAAACTCAAAGTCAAGACCGAACAGTCCTAAGACTATCAAAATTATTCTTTATATACTGTTTGACTATTATTCTAACTTTGTTTTGTAAGAAGACTAACATTTTGCAGGTTAGAATTTTACTTTGTCCAGTCGATTGAACGTCCGGATCAGTCGATTGAATCCCCAAGTAAAAAAGATCAGATTTCAGCTCGCAATGAGGTTTTGACCGAGGGATCGGTCGACTGAACAGAGAGGTTTAGTCGACCAAATGGTGGATAAACAATGAGTTGTTTGGACTAGATAAGTCGGCGAGGATAGCAAGATCAATCAACTGAACAGCAAGATCGGTCAACCGAACAAAGATTTCATCCGAAGCGACAATGTCTAGATGGAAAGTCGGGCCAATATAGAAGGATCAGTCGACCGATCTAGGTGGATTGGTCAACCAATAAAAGTCAAGTCGCGAACAGTGATCCTGAGATCAGTGGATCGGATCAAATTCAACTTGACTATAAAAGGAGGCATCAACCAACACTTCATAACAATGAATTCTCACGATCTCTCTATTGTGTGTTGCTCAAAAGACAAGTCAACAAAGCTGTAATGCTGCTTCGACAACCAAAAGCTCGACACTCCAACTCTCTAAGTCGTCGATATAATTTTCATTTATAGCATTCAATTGTAGTTGTACTTGTCTATGCAATTTTACAGATTGATAGTGAATTTCCCAAAGTAAACACTCAACAAGTGTGAGCCTTGGAGTAAAAGTTGTCTGAGGCTTCGAACTAAGTAAAATCAAAAGTGTCAGCATTGCTTTTATTTTTTTTTATTTATTTCGTTGTATTTTACTCTATATGATTGTTTTACGCAAAGAGTGTGAAAAAATCATGAGCACTATTCACCCCCTCTATCACTTTCGATCCTACAGAATACACAAGCAAGGTAATCCTAATGTGCTTGTGAGATGTTGATTGCCTAAAACTATAGGTGCATGCTTTCTAAGAGGAAAACCTAGGCTAAGTCTATAAAATTTGAAAACATAACTTAATAAAAAGTTTTGTAAAACATAAGTTTTAAGAACGCATTGAAAAGCATTAATTTAAAATTCAAGTTTTGAAAAGCATGAATTTTTGGGAAAAGATATTAAAAAATAGAACAAGTCGTAGTCTATAGTGCACAATACTAATTGTCCTCATAAATTACTAAACTCAAATTTTAGAAGTGGTTTAGTAAATATGTTAGTCAAATTTGACTTGAACTCAACATAATTAAGTTTAATGTCTTCTCTGGCGACATGATCTCTTACAAAGTGATACTTAATTTCAATATATTTTATTCTTGAATAATACACTGGATTTTTTGTTAGGTTAATTGAACTTATATTATCAATAAAGATTTTTACTTTATCATATTCTAAGTTAAAATCTTTTAATGTGTGTGTCATATATAATAATTATGCTCCACATTCATTCATTGCTATATATTCTGCTTCAGTAGTAAATAAAGCAACACAATGTTATTTTCTACTAAACCAGCTAACAAGTGATGGTCCAAGTAATTGACATTCACCACTTGTACTTTTTTATCTAGTTTACAACCGACATGATCCTTTTAACATTAGTTAGATGAGATTCCTTAACACAAGTTTAGTATCTAGCAGACATACTAACTACAAATAAAATATCAGGTCGACTTATACTTAGGTATAACAGACTACCTATGACACATCTATAATATTTTAAATCTACTGATTTTTCATTTGGATCACTATCTAAAGTTATATTAGTTGTCATTGGTATTTTTATTTCTTTAGTATTTTTCATTCCAAATTTTTTAAGCAACTCTTTTGTATGTTTTTGTTGATAAACATAATTTCTTTTATTTGTTTGTTTAATTTGTAAAGATAAGAAAATTGTTAATTACCTACTAGGCTCATTTTAAGTTATTATTCCATTAAGCTTATAAATTCTTATAAGAATTCTAAATTTGTTGTTCCAAAAATTATATCATTTACGTATACTTGAGCTATAAAAATGTCTGTCCTAAGATTTTTTACAAACAGGGTTGAGTCAACCCTACCTTGATTGAATCCTTTGGAAATCAGATAGGTAGATAATTGTTCATACCAAGCCCTGGGTACTTGTTTCAGACCATATAATGCTTTCTTTAGTTTAAAAATATGGTCAGGATGATCTATATTTTCAAATCTAGGTGGTTAACCTATATAAACTTCTTCCTTGATTAGTCCATTTAAGAAAGCGGATTTAACATCCATTTAATAGAGTTTGAATTCGTTATGGGATGCATAACTTAGTAGCATTCTAATAGATTAGAATGCTACTGGGGTATTGGTTTCATTGTAGTCAAGTTCCTCTACTTGACTAAACTCTTTTGCTACTAGTTTAGCTTTGTTTCTAATAGTTTACCCTTTTTCATTTAATTTATTCCTAAATAGTCATTTTGGGTCTATGAATTTATTATTTTTAAGTAAAGGTACTAAGTCTCAGACCTCTTTTCTTTCAAATTGAGTTAATTATTCTTGCATAGCTATAATCCAATCTGGGTAAGTAGGGATTCTTCTACTATTTTGAGTTTAATTTTAGATATTAATACTATTTGACTTAGATTTCTAAATAATGATCTAGTTTGAACCCTTAAGTCTGGGTTACCTAAAATATATTCAATTGGATGAACAGAGCTAACTCTTATTGCTCTCTTGTGATTGAGTTTGTTCATCTTCTTGATTTTGTAGATGATTTAGGTTTCCACTAGTTCCCCCTAGATCAATGCTAGCTCTAACAAAGTCAATTGGTTGATATTAAGTTCGATTTAGATTAGATTCTCTAGAGCTAGTGTTTTTGTTAAATTTTGTATTTATTGTATTTTCAATTCTTAGTGTGTTTTATTGTAGACTCTATAACCTCTATTGTTTAGTGAGTATCCTATAAAAATTTCATTTTCCATAAATTTCCCTAACTATCCTCTGGTGAATTTTAATGTGTGTATCATCCATAATAATTGTGTTACACATTCACCCATTGTTATATATTCTGCTTCAGTAGTAGATAAAGTAATACAATGTTAATTATTTTCTACTAAATCAGTTGACAATTGATGGTTCAAGTAGTTGACATTCACCATTTGTACTTTTTCTAGCTAGTTTATAGTCGATACAATCTGAGTCGGAAAATCTTATAAGTTCAAAATTTATTGTTCTAAGGTATCACATTCTTACATTAGGTGTACCTTTTAGATATCTAAAGATCCTTTTAACATTGTTTAGGTGAAATTCCTTAGTATAAGTTTGATATCTAGTACACATACTAACTACAAATAAAATATCTAGCATAGATGAGATTCTACTGAAGTTTTCCACTGATTACCATGTAAATTCGAGAAGTATATGTTGTGTCCCTTGGCGGTCGGCTTGATGGAGTGAATTGCCTGAAAATAAAAATAATACCTTTCCCATTCTTTCAACTCTAATTAAAAGCAACTATAATAGTAAATGAAAATAACAACTTAAAAACGAGGCACTAGATTTACTTGGTTACAACCTAGGTGGTTGTTAATCTAAGACCAATGAAAATACTAAAAGAAAATCTCCTTCGTTGAAGGCAGAGAAGCCTCTTACACTTGTTGAAAACTTAGAAAGTTGCTAGGAAATTAAAACTAAAGTTGATTTAGAAGTCATTGTCTATTTCCTAACTCCGGAGGCTTTTTTATAGTTCATGGGAAACTCTATCCGTGGGTGGAAGGCGCCTCTAACAGGATAGAAGGCGCCTCCAACGAGGCACCAAAGGATAAAGTTGTATCCCTTAGCAACGGTAAAATTAGCATGGCTGAAGGCACTTTCCATAGGGTTGGAAGGCGTCTTCGTACTATTCATCGAAGGCGCCTTCCAGCCATGGAAGGCACCTTCCACAGTGAAGGTGCGGAGGCGCCTTCAATTCACTTTGAAGGCGCCTCTAGCAATAATTCTAGCCTCCTTTCGTTCTTCTGCTCTCCGATCGTCTGGGTGATCTCGACCATCCGAAATAAAGCTCACCCGAATCCATTTTCCAGCTTTCTCCTCGAGCAGGCTTCTGCTACGGTTTCTCGTCCCTCAAAATATTTCGTACATCCTTCTGCTCTCCGATCGTCTGGGTGATCGCGGTCATCCGAAATAAGGCTCACCCGAATCCATTTTCCAGCTTTCTCCTCGAGCAGGCTTTTGCTACGGATTCTCGTCCCTCAGAACATTTCATATGTCCTTCTCGTCCACCGATGTACTATTCCGTACGTAACACCTCGTCCCTCGGATGCACCGAGTCCGTCGGTTCTCTTCCCGTGTCATCCTTCTCGCTAGCTGCATCTTCCGCTCGACTTCTTTTGTTCATAAGCTCCTGCATACTTAGACATAAGGGTCAAATACAACAGAATCTATTTTTAACTTGGTTGATCATATCAAAACTAGTCCGAGGTCCAACAGTATAGATGAGTCCTATCGGACGGTCTAGCATCATGAATGATTCAAATACCACGAGCGTATGAGGTGCTCGATGTGAGTTTCGAATTCTCATTGCATGAGAGTCCGTCCTATCTTTTACCACCTCATCGTGTCCCGGGGAACTAAATACTTTTTTAGTTGACACCATATATTTAATTTTTTGAACTCATTAATTTTATGATGGTTACCCTAATTTTAAGATAATCTATGTGACTCAATAGAAATTTTCTATTTTCTATTAAAGTAAATCAGAAATTAATCATCGTAATATAGTTAGGTCCGCTTGGAAAAATTTCTATCCACAGCTTTGTATTGCTCGAGTACAAAGTTGATAAGGAAATGAACACAAGTTCATAAAGTTAAGATTCTTTCCTTGGCGAAATTAAAGTGAGAATATTTTGCTAGTGTTTCATTGTGCCAATGAAATGTTTTATTCTTTCCTTGCTAACTTTTCTTTTCGAAATAAATACGAACCTCTTTAAGCATATTTTAATATCACGCAATTGTTTCTTTTAAATTGGACGTGTAATCAAAAATATTAGACTTTTTAGTAGTCTACGACGAGCCTTTCTTAATTTATTTTAGTAGTCGATAAAAAAATTTTATAAGATTATATTAGTCATCCCCAAATAATTGGATTTATTTTTTTTAATATCACGCGAGTGATCAGTTTAATTTTGTTTATTCCATATTAAATTATTTTTATTATTTACTATATAAAAAAATTGTAGAATGGTAGTAGTTTCTTCTAGTCGAGAGAAGAAAGAATATTAGGTAGAATATTTGTTTTCCCCTTTAACTCGAGTCCAATGTTCGGGAATCATTTGTGTTTTAGCAATTCAAATGGTCTCGAGTGAACTGGATGAGTCAAGTTGGTTTACTCGAATGCATAAGTTGAAGGATAAAACTAGACTCCTAATTCCACTATTAATTTTTTAAAATATTTATTTTGTATTACTAATTTTATCATAATTAGTAACATAATTAGTGTTTAGTTGATAGGTTTAAGAATGAGGGATGTAATAATAGTGAAAGATAGTGTTTGGATTGTGGATTTGAGAATGACAATTTAAGAATAATTTATGGATTTCATTAGGTAGATTTCATTTTCATTCTCATTCTCATTCTCATTCCATCTTACTATCAAACTCATACTTATAGTTATTCTAGTAATTTAGGTGGCGTTTGGTTTAGGGGTTTGGGAATGAGGGAATGAATTCATTTCCAAACCTTGTGTTTGGTTAATGGGAATGGAATCAAGATTTTAGAATGAAATTCAAAAACTTGGATATTGATGAAACTCACCGCTTCCCTTAGGTTTTAATAGGAATGGAAATGAAAATTAAGTTTTGGATAAAAATATCTTTAATATATTTGTTCAATTTTTCTTTCATTTCACTTTCTCTCTACTTGTTCTCTTTCATCATACTTTCTCTCTCCACATTCTCTCATCATATTTTCTCTCTCCTCATTCTCTATCATTTTCTCCATGTATTCTCTCCCATCACACACTCTCTCTTCATTCTCTTTCATCATATTTCTCTTTCATTACACTTTCTCTCCTGTTAGACACTCTCTCTTAATTTTTTTCATCCCACTTTCTCTTTCATCATACTTTCTCTCTCATCAATCTCTTCTATCATACTCTCTCTTCTCATTTTCTATCATCACACTTTTCTTCTCTTCATTCTCTCCCATCACACTTTCTCTTATTACACTTTTTCTCTCTTTATTTTTCCCATCACACTTTCTCTCTCATCATACTTTCTCTTTCTTCTCATTTTCTCTTATTACACTTTCCCTCTCTTCATTTTTTCATCATACTTTCTCTCTCATCATACTTTTCTCTCCTCAATCTCTCCTATCATGTTTTCTCTCCTCATTTTCTTTCACAACACTTTCCCTCTCTTTATTTTTTTCCCATCATATTTTCTCTCTCATTATACTCTTTCTCTACTCAATCTTTCCTATCACATTTTCTCTCCTCATTTTCTTTCACCACACTTTCACTTTCTTTATTTTTTTTCCATAATACTTTCTGTCTCATCCCACTTTCTCTATTATCATATTTTTCTCTCACATTTAATTTTTTTCTTTTAAGGGTAAAAAAAAATTTAGATTTATTCCGATTGAAAATATTTAACTAACCAAATATTAATTTTAAATTCATACTCATTCTCATTTCATAATCCTATGTATCTATTTTCTTTTTAATTTTTAGGAGTGAACTAAACGTCACATTAATCAAACGCCACGCAGACTTACTTTTCACTTAATCTAATAAGTAGTGATGGTTAAGATAATTGTCATTAGACATTCAATTTGAAATCACTTTATTATTAGAATAAATATTTTTTTTATGATTTATATATGTTTATATTTATTCCGAGAGTGGACGACACTAGACCGCATTATCCCTTAGTAAGTAGTAATTGTAGTTAATTTTTTATCTTAAATAATAATGTTCTTCTAGAAACTAGATAATAATTTACAGATACGGTCAAAATAGATAGACCCAAGGCGTTGACCCCAACTTTTAACAGCCGCCAAGTTTGAACGTTGGGCACCAGTCTTGGACCGGTCCAATCTACGGTTCAGAATGGAGTAAATATTCAGATTGGCCCTTTGATTTCTAAAAATTTTAAATTTGGAGTCAAAAGTATTTAGTTGGCTAATGAAAAGTATTATCTTTTTTCTTAGAGGAATTAAGTGGACGTCTTTGCTACACTCCTTTACTCAATGTGAGCTGTCCTCACTATTACGGTGTGACGATAGGATATTTTAATTATTACTAGGTATTCGTAATTCGATAGAATAAATTTATAAAAAAATTTCATCTAAATAAAAAATACAATTAAAGAATATTGGACTTTTAGACTTACCGTCATATACACTTATTTATTCATAAGAAACTTATGTGGAACCTAATCCACACACTTGTTCTACATTCATTGTTCCTACTTCGTCCTCTCTCGATCGATCTTACTCAGTCTCCAACTCAAATAGTTTCCTCCAATACTTCTTCGCCATCTTCACTCTACAATGTCAAGGACTATCGTAATGGACATTTACACGTATTATGAAGATAATAACCTCCACTTCGAGAACTCCCGTGTCATCTTTGTCAAGCTTCATCACTTTCGCCATGTTGCCCTTCAACTCGCACTTTCTTTTTGACAATCTTTTGCTTCCACTAGCTATCACATCTTCTAAATCACCTATGCTTTAGCACTATCTCTTCATTAGCATCAAAATCTAAATTGCCATCCTCTAGTAGCTTTGCTCCAACAATCTTCGGATAGTCAAATTGGATGATATTGTCTAGGCTTTCATCTTCTACAATTCTCGATCCCACCAAGAGCAACACTAAACAACTCGATGTTGAATCCTTCTAGGCCAACTGGCATGGAACATCCAATCATGTTCATGAAGGAAAGAAAAAAAAATAACTCTTAAATATATAAGTATCACGGATTAATTTTGATGTTGATCAATTGAGTTAAGTTAGATTCTGTATGTTTTAATGTCTTATGTCTAAGAACATGTGCAGGAACTTAGGAACATAAAAAAATCGAGCGGAAGATACAACGAGTGAGAATGATGGCACGGAAAGGGAGTCGACGAGTCCGATGCTTCGAGGGATGAGGAGCTACAAAAGAATACACCAATGGAACGAGAAGGGCACACGAGGGGCATCGGATGGACGAGAAGCCGAGAGAAAGTTTACTCGAGAAGATTTTAGACACCCAAGAAGGGCGGTCATGCTAGCAGAACAGTTGTCAAAGCGGATCATCAATGTGTCTACATCAGTAGACTTCAAGCGCCCGAGAAACCTAGGACCGTTGAAGAGACTTGCTCCTATGTAGATCGACTCGATCGAGTCCAAGTGTCCAGATTGCTTCCAGGTGTCCGTATGATGTCATGTCAACAAACGATCAGTTTCAACCGGTGAACTATAAGTAAAGCCCTTGAGCTCGAAATGAAAACAACACACTCTGTATTTTTAATTTTCAATTCTGTATTCTCAAAGATTGTTTTCAAACGCTATAAGAGGTTACTCCGCCTCGGGCCCTTATGGAATAAGGAGATCTTTAGTGCACTTTTTATTGCCTTAGATTGATAATTTTTTCGATTGTAAATCAAGTAAATCTGTTGTCTATTACTTTACTTTTATACTATTTATTTTTAATTAATCAATGTCATTGCTAGCTAAGTAGAAAGCAAGAGAAGTTGTAATTTAAAATTACAAACTATTCACTCCCTTTAGTCAGTCCATCGATCATTTGTAATTAATAATTATAAGCTATTCACCCCTCTTTGGTTAGTCCACCGACCCTAATAAATATCACAATCAAATAAAAAAAATAGTAATATTAAATTAACATATAATTCTTTTTCAAATTATTGCACGCAAATAAAATTATTTTTTGAACCCCTAACATTTACCCTTTATTTGTATGAGTCAAATTAGGTCAATTGGCATCATCACACGAGAGCCCACCTACTTATATTTTTTTAGTACGATAAAGTTTTTGTATTGATATGGAAAAAAATTGGTGGGTGCAACTCCAAAGGTCTCTTAAGTCACTCCAATAATTATGAGTATGATATGCATTACAAAGAGCCAATTATTTGTATGGTCCACCTCAATCTCATCGATTCTGTCGGATTGATTGGCCGAATTTGAATCGGGCCCCAATAAGTCGGCAATCGTGTCCAACCGATTAGACTAGATATGACTCGGATCAAATTTTACTCTAAAGGACAATTTTCACGATTAACACTTGTAATTACTTGTTAATGTAACATTTAAATATGTTTATGGTACTCTAATGATGCCTAAAGTTACAAATGCACATAACAACTCGTGAACTTGGTGGAAAATTATTTATATTCATTCAATATAAAAATGTATATAATTAACATTATGGCTCGTAAACAAAGTTTATAACATGAATAAAAATGTTTACAAACTTTTTCCAATATTCAAACATTTGAAGAATATATTGAGCACATATATCTACAAATTTCAAAATATTCTAAATTTAATATTAAAATGAGTAACAATACATAAATATTATTTATTAGATTATTGATTTAATAAAATCATATAGACAACTATGAGAAATAATTATGCTCAATAAAAGCTATATATATATATATATATATATATATATATATATATATATATATATATATATATATATATATATATATATATATATATATATATATATATATATATATATAATCTAAAACGAGAGATTATACCTTGGGTAGGTGGTTACGACATTGACCGGATGAAGACCTCTGGATTAGATCAAAGACTCTTCTTTGATGCACTAAGCTCCTACACACACTCAAACGGGCCAATAAAATGTCAACGTCAAAAACCTGGAAAGGGATCCTTGACGAAGGCCCTCCAATACTTAAATCAGTGTATTGTCCGAGCGGAAAGTAAAACAGTAGTAACGAGCAACAGAATGCACACTTAATGTAATGAAGTGTGAGTATCTTGCCATCGGAGATGATCCCTATTTATATATCACCTTTATAACATCTGTAATCATAAGATGGCAGAGAATGTCAGGTGTCAAAAATTATTGGGCAATGGAATATATGCATCTTGAAAGGCGAATTACCAGTCCTTGGAATCTTCAGCTACCCATGTGCACCCTTTTTATAACTGACGTCATTAAAAAGACGGTTGAAGGAATATGTTGTTATAATGTGTCAGCAGAGGGGAAGCATAATAGTCTCCGAGGAAGGTTACCTGGACATGCATCATCTTAGAAGAATATTCTCTAACAGACAGTTATTATTTTCTAATAAGTTGTTAGGATATTCTCTAACAATGTTGTTCCCTGAGTTTATCTTAACCGAGCGTTAAGATGCTCTGACGAATAATAAATGGAACCTTGAATTTTATAAGGTTGGCTTGTACTCTGCACTGCTCTAATATACATGTATGGTAATACCGGAGATCTAAGTGGAATATCGTCCAATTCTTAAGGTCGCTCGAATATATGTTGGCCGTCAGGAGATCTGAGTGAAATATCGTCCAGTTCTTAAGGTCGCCTGAATATATGTTGGGAGTTTGGAGATCTGAATGAAATACCGTTTGGTTCTTAGAGCTGCTTGAATATATGCTGGGTGTCTGGAGATTTGAGTGAAATATCATCCGATTTTTAGGGTTGCTTGAATATATACTGGGCATCTGGAAATTTGAGCGAAATAATAGAAGCGGGCCCCTTGAGCCCGGACGACTTTATGATCATCCTACTGTATACAGGACTTCTCGTCTTTTAGAGAATGGGGGAACTAAGTCCTCAATTACTGAAGTAATATCTCGAACTATTCAGATCTAGTCGCATCCATGAACACTTGGTGTTAAATTTTTAAGCTGATGATTTAGAGTATAATATTTAGGTTAAAATGGAGTGAAAATTAAAATAAAATAATAATAACATTAGATATTCACATATGAGTGTGCATATCATCCCTTTATATGGGTATTACTTATTACCTTACTAATTCTTCTATAGGCAACGAGCTACTCATTAATTATAAATTCATAAAAATGAATACGGCATTTTGTAGATTAACTTTCAAGATAAGTATGAATCATGACTCCTCAATTCGTCCAACATTAATTATAATATAAGATTGTTAAAAAAAAACATAAATAACTTTGCCAATCATATAGAGTGGTTAAATTTCGATTAGACAATTAATTAGTTAATTAATCAGTCATAATACAAACATATTAGGCTTGAATTAGGTAGGATGACATCTCAACTCCTTAAAATACAAAACATATCATAATTTAGTTTACTAATCATCTTGTAGAATATATACCGGAGGACTTTTAAATTAGTATGATTATTTTAGGTATTTTAATTTTTAATCAGTAGTGGTAAAATAGTGATTTAATAAGTGTGTACAATATTGTATTAACTAATTCACTTTATTATTTTGCCCCACACTTTTTATAAGTATTATGGATTCATCCCTCTTATAAAGGTAAAATGGTAATAATAAAACTGTTATGAGCATTTTATAAATTATTTAAAGTATAAAAAGTAAAGTATTCTGTTCGTTTTCATCATCTCTCCATTTTATAATTTATTTGTCTATTTACAAATTTCACAATCAACACTAAACACTAGGGCCAAGGATTTCAAGATTAGTTGGACTCAAGTTGTTACAACCAAACAAATATATACTTCCTTCCTTTGCCAACTTGAACTCCATTTGGAATGACTAATTAGATTTGGACTAAATAATATGTTATTCGCCAATGAAGAGACCGTTAGGTGAACAAGTCTCAATATTGATTACTTTGCACATGTCTTAATTGTGTATTTTAACTGCGTGTGACCTTATTTGTTAATTGTTCTCGGTATCAACTAGTTCTTCAAGCATCATTAATGCAATCGAGATTCTCGATTTTCTCAGTAAAATCGAGGTAAATACATATCTCTTTTATGTGCTAATCACTATTCCAAAGGCTAGTAGTCGTCCGTGATTTACCTCCTCCGTGTTGGCCCTAGGACGGATTGGCGGAGGCGCTGGGGGCGAGCGTATTCGCCTTTTTTTTACCACCATGAATGCAATCGAGATGAATACCTCCCTTATATGTTAGTCACTATTCCAAAGGCTAGTAGCCGCCCGTGATTTACCTTCTCCGTGTTGACCCTGGGACGGGTTGGCGGGGGCGTTGGGGGCGAGCGTATTCACCTTTTTGCCATAATGAATGCAATCGAGATGTACCTCGGGATGGTGAGATGGTTGAAATATAGGAGTTGCCATATTAGATCATATGGTTAAAATTAGGTGTGTTTGAACATGTCTTCCCTTATATCTTGACCACTGTACTAATAGCTAGTAGTCATCAGTGATTTACTTCCTTCGTGTTTGCCTAGGAATGGGTTGATGGGGGAGTTGGGACGAGTAAATCACCTTTAGCCACATGAATGCAATCAAGATGCCCTCGGAGCCACATGGGTTGATGGGGGAGTTGGCTAGTGCAGGCATAATTGCTACCATAGGGTAAGTATTCAAATCTCGATAAAATCGAGGGAAAAAAGTCCTCCCCTCACTAGCCAACTATAGCTTCCCGATTTACCTCCTCACGGATGATCGTGGGGGCGACTGTATGGGGCTGGTGAGATGACGGATTACACCTTTTGCTACCATGAATGCAATCAAGATGCCCAATCGATTAAAGGGTGACAAACTTATATACTACAATAAGGCAAAGGATCAATTCCCAACAGGTGTTGGATCCTGAGAGGGGTAAATCACATTCGTCGAAAATCGCCAGTTAAACAGAGTTACGCAACGGAAAAATTAAAGAGAGAAAACACACAAGGAAAACTCAGTCGATTTTACTTGATTCGGAACCTTCGGCGACTCCTACTCCAAAATGTTGGTGCAACCTTAGGTCAAGGTTGACCTAGTTGAGTTGTATTTTGATGTTTGACACTCGTGGAAGAGTTGTATTCTTGATATGGGACAAGAATAGATGTTTGGGAGATTATTGGTGTAACCGTAGGTCAAGGTTGACCTGATTCGGGAAAGAGTCCAAGTACGGAGACTTGGCAACGGAAAAGTCCAAGCAGGGAACTTGGCACTGGAAAAGTCCAAGTATGGAGACTTGGCACGGAGAAGTCCAAGCAGGGAGCTTGGCACGAGGTGGAAAGTCCTGGTGAGTGAAGCCAGGCAGTGGGAAAGTCCTAACTGTGATGTTAGGCAGTGTGGAAAGTCCTGGTGAGTGAAGTCAGACAGTGGGAAAGTCCTAACTGGGATGTTAGGCAGTTGGAAAGTCCTGGTGAGTGAAGCCAGGCAGTGAGAAAGTCCTAACTGGGATGTTAGGCAGTGTGGAAATCCTGGTGAGTGAAGCCAGGTGAAAGTCCGGGTGAGTGAAGCCAGGCAAGGGAAAATCCAGATGGATCAGGGATGATCGGACATCTGGTGTTGAGGAAAGTCCAAGTAGGTCAAAGGGATTGACCGGACACTTGGCGGGGAATTCTAGCAGGTCAAGGGAGTGACCAGATGTTAGGAATGAAGTACCAACAGGTCGAGGTTGACCGAATGTTGGTTTGGAAGGCTTGGGACTTGGTTTGGGCAAAACCAAGTCACTGGTTATCGATCGATCGGTGACCGATCGGTAACCGAATGCTCCATTGGTTCGATCGATCTGCAGACCGATCGGTGATCGATAGCCACGAAAGGCGCTGATCGAGCTTCACGATCGGTCGTGGCGGACCGATCCTTTGATCGGTCCGCGATCGATCAGTACGCAGAATGTTTACGTACCGGTGCGGGGACCGATCGGTAGGGCCTGATCGGTCCACCGATCGATCAGCGCTTTCTCCCGGCTAGTTTCTTTGTTTCTTCTTCGCGGTATAAAGGAGACGAGGGCATCTTCCGTGCTATCTTCTTCCTCTTCTCTTGCCAAGTGCTGCGGTGCTTGAGCTTTGTTGAGCTCTTCTTCGCAAGCTTCGCGTGAGCTTCTTCCTTCGGCTGGGACTCCGACTGAGCTGCTGCTGTGGTTGGCGTCTGAGAAGCTGTTGCTTCTTCAACAGTCGACGAGAAGGCAAGGGTTGTTTACATTTGCTATGTATTTACTTCTTGCTTCTCTTGTATTTGTACTCCTTATCTTGCTGTTGCAAGAAGTAGTTGTGGCGAGGTTTCTCCACTCATAAGGAGCTCATATTTAGCCGGTTCTCCGGGGACTCATCCACCGACGGATTGGTAGGCTTCGTCCACCTTACGGACACGCCGAGGAGTAGGAGTTCATCTCCGAACCTCGTTACATCGGTTTGTTTTTCTTCTCCTTAGTTTCTTCCTTGTATTTCCGCTGCGACTAACCCTAACTGTAGGAAGAACGCGAGAATTTGGGGTGACTATTCACACCCCCCCTCTCTAGCCGAGTACGAACGATCCTAACACAAAACTCATGTCCCACGAATCTATCAATGGGTAATCCACTAAATGTCTCTTCCGGAACCGCTGGAAGAGGTAATCGAATACAAAATAGAAAATACGACAATGTAACATCCTACACTTCCTTTTTGCCAATATGAGAGGTAAACAATAAATTAAGAGTGTTACCAACACTTTAGTAGATAGGAATCTAAACAGGCTCGTGTGTTGATGTCAATCTGCCAACAACGGTCGAATATCGCGGAGTAGCAGCGCAGTAGCAGCAAATCATAATCGAGGCAGCAAAGGAGTCGTAGAAGCTCAGTATCAAGTTGTTTTTCAAATACTGCTTGAGCAGCCCTCTTAAAGGATGTTGGAGGTGTCTCCAATGCCTATGGAGGCGCCTTCAACTTTGAAGCTTTATCCCGAGAAGATCGCTTCTCATCCACAACGAAACAACGTTCTGATCCTCTTTAGGGTGCCTTCCATCAGCTCTAAGGTGTCTTCAGTCCACACGAGAGGGCGTCTTCCATTAGATCCAAGGCCCCTTCAGCCCACGCGCGAGGGCGCCTTCAGCCCGATCTGAATTGTTTATCCGAGGTGAATTTGTGCCAATCGATCTTGCAAGTCCATGTTAGCTCAAAATAGATAATAACCTGTAAAACATAGTTAGCACAATAAACATAAGCAGTGATAATTAGTCCTATCCTTCCGGGATCAGGAACTAGTCAAGGTCTCAGTTTAGGGATACAAAATGGACTTTAACTGAACCACTGTCTACTGCCCCTCAACCGAGATGCGTCCTTACTAAGTCACTTTCCTTCAATGACTACCTTTACTTACCAATTTGCAGTCCATCGACTAATCTCTTGACCCATCAGGTCTTCATGTCAGTTGTCAAGTCCGCAGACCCAACTAGACTTCTGTCAATTGTCAAACTCTGCGGGCCCAGCTGGGCTTCCTACCAAATATCAGGTCGACCCTTTGACCTATCTGATCTTTGTACCAACTATCGGGTCCCGCGGACCTAGCTGAATTTCAGCCTGGTATCAGGTCTTCTAGACCCGTCATCTCCTGCACACTTGGTAAAACAATTAGATCAAAAAGACACATAACTTAATTCACTTGTCATTTATCAAAACTTGAATTAGACCGTTAATGCAAACTGCACCAACAGCGAGTACATGCCCTTAGGGAAAAATACTCCTCCCACCCCTAGCCAATTTGACAGTCGGGTTTAAGTTAACCCCATGATTTATTTCTCTTTACATAACTTAGGGTCGGACTGTGAGGGACATCTGGGATGAGTATAATCACCTTTTGCTACAATGATACATGCAATCAAACTCGGATTCTCAACATGTGCGAAATGTATTTGGGTCATTTGATCTCATACAAAGAGTCACTATACTAAACAAAATTCTCCATGATTTACCTTCCTTATAGATCTCATGGGACAAACTTTAAGAGGCTCTCAGGCAAGAATTATGATATTTTATTGTAATGCTGCAATCAAACTCTAATAACTCACCTCTAGGGCAATGATACAGCTACATAGTACTTTTTCAGCTTCTCGTACATCTGGAGATCAAGTTTCAATTTCGATTAATTAATGGATGAATTTTTTTAATGGATGATTATTTTAAGAGCACTAGGTCTGATAAAAATTTCATAAGATGGAATTGATTATCCTCAACTTTATCAGTATAAACTGGACACATAATATCAATTAAAAAAAATAATAAAAAGATACAATCAAACTCTAACCAAGGTAGCAGAGGGCTTGCTTTTACGTGCCTTAAGTTTGTCTCACAAGTGCACTAGAAATCAACTAGTAGTTAGTCCATAGAGAATGATTCAACCGGACTCGAGCTAAATAAGATTTTTATTTTATCGCACCATGACCTACAACTCGGCGAGACCTCTATAAAATCCAAAAGAGTAATGACTATTTTCTCCATATAATTCATAACTTACTGATCTAACAGCCAGACTATTTATTACAAACCTTCACAAATATGTATCAACTTTTTTTTTGCTAGAAAGAAGGCAAAATTCAAAAGGACCACTATTTGATCAGAATCATTAAAGGACCATTCCTTTTTAATTGCTAATCAAATTGTGCCCTACCTCACCGATTCTTTTTAAAATATAAAATCTTACTCCAACATTATAGTAATTACGATTTATTTTTTTTTTAAAAATTATCCAAAAAAACATATTATATCAGAAAATAATAAACTGAGGCCGGCATCAATCTAGAGTAGTGTGTCACTGTGGGACTGGATCGCAAATCTAAAAATAAATAAATATACATTTATTTAAAAATTAATTAATTAATTAAAACATCACAAAAAGCAAAGCTTGACTTCTCGTACGAATTGCCTCCTTAATTATCACCATCCTCCACCCTCGCTCGTCTACCTCCACCACCACCACCACCTCCTCCTCCTCCTCCTCATGTTGCCTTCTTCTTCTCCTCGGCCTTGAAACAGAACAGAGACGCCATGATCACACCTCTTCTTCTTCTTCTTCTCCTCTCACTCGTCTCTGCCTTCCTCTTCAATGGGGCCTCATCCGTCAACCAAGAAGGCCGCATTTTACTGGAGGCCAAGGACGGCCTGGAGGCGCCGCCCGACGCGTTCTCCTCCTGGAACGCCGACGACGACGCGCCCTGCGCGTGGAATGGTGTCGGATGCAGCTCCTCCGGCTCCGTGACCTCCGTTAACCTAACCGGGTTCAGCCTCACCGGCCCCTTCCCTTCCACTCTCTGCCGCCTCCCCCACCTCGCCTCGCTCGACCTCTCCGCCAACTACATCAACGGCACACTCGCCGGCCCCGCGTTCGCCGGCTGCGACGCCCTCTCCGTCGTCAATTTGTCGCTGAACAACCTAGTCGGCCCGCTGCCCGACGCGCTCGCCGCGCTGCCCAACCTCACCTCCCTCGATCTCTCCTCCAACAACTTCTCCGGCGGAATCCCGGCGGCCTTCGGCCGCTTCCCCCAACTCGAAACGCTCAATCTCGTCTACAACCTGCTAACCTCCACCGTCCCCGACTTCCTCGGCGGTGTCTCCACGCTCCGGGTGCTCGACCTCCGGTACAACCTGTTCGACGAAGGGCCTATCCCGGAGTCGCTCGGGAACCTCTCTGTTCTCGAGAATCTCTCCCTCGGCCACTGCAACCTCAACGGGGAGATCCCGTCGTCGCTCGGCCGGCTCTCGAGGCTTGCCTACCTCGACCTCTCCTTTAACCACCTCCAAGGCGGATTCCCGGAGTTCCTCGCCGAGCTCCCCGGCTTAATCCAGGTTGAGCTGTACAACAACTCGCTCTCTGGCCGCATCCCGGCTGGGCTCGGCAAGCTCGCTGAGCTGCGGTTCTTCGATGCGTCTCTGAACCAGCTCATAGGTCCGCTCCCCGACGACATCTTCGACGCGCCGCTGCTCGAGAGCTTCCACCTGCACACGAATCAGCTGACGGGTGGGATCCCCGCCGGCATCGCGCGGTCCAAGAGCTTGGCTGATCTCCGGCTCTATATGAACCAGCTCAACGGCTCCCTCCCGGCGGATTTGGGGAAGACGACGCCGCTGGTGACGGTGGATCTGTCGACGAACAATCTCTCCGGCGAGATCCCCGCAAGCATCTGCGACCGCGGCGTGCTGGAGCAGCTGCTCCTCCTACGGAACTCCTTCTCCGGCAGAGTTCCCGACGGCCTCGGCCGGTGCCGGACGCTGTTTCGGCTTCGCCTCCAGAGCAACGCCCTGAGCGGCCCGGTTCCCAGCGGCATCTGGGGGCTGCCGCATCTCTCTCTGCTTGATCTGAGAGACAACGTTTTGTCCGGCAGCATCTCTCCATTGATCTCCGGCGCCGCCAATCTCTCCTCGCTCCTCATCGAAGACAACCAGTTCTCCGACATCATCCCGTCGGAGATAGGAGCTGCGAAGAAATTAATCGAGATCGCCGCGGGGAACAACCGGCTCGCCGGGCCGCTCCCTGCTTCGCTCGGCGACTTGGCCAACCTCATCCAGCTGGACCTCCACAACAACTCCCTCTCCGGCGAGCTGCTTCGCGGAATCCACTCCTGGAAGAAGCTCACCGATCTCAATCTCGCCCACAATGGCTTAACTGGCGGCGTGCCTCCTGAGCTCGGTAGCCTACCGGTGCTCAACTACCTCGACCTCTCCAACAACGACCTCACCGGCGAAATCCCCGACCAACTCCAGAACCTGAAGCTGAGCCATTTCAACTTCTCCAACAACCAACTCTCCGGCAAAATTCCGCCCATGTTCGCCGACGAAGCCTTCCTGAGTAGCTTCTTGGGGAACCCCGGACTCTGCGGCGACATAGCAGGGCTCTGCCCTGCCTCCCGGGGGACCACCAGCAACCGCCATGGTTTCCTCTGGCTACTCAGGTCGACCCTTATCCTCGCCGGTTTAATCCTCATCGCCGGCCTCGCCTGGTTCACCCGCAGGTACTGCAAGTACAAGAAAGCCATGGACAAGTCGAAGTGGACGCTGAAGTCGTTCCACAAACTAGGATTCAGCGAGTACGAGATCTTGGACTCCCTCGACGAAGAGAACCTCATCGGCAGCGGCGCGTCCGGGAAGGTCTACAAGGTCGTGCTGAGCAGCGGAGAGACCGTCGCAGTGAAGAAGCTCTGGTGCTCATCTAAGCCGCAGCTCGCAAACCCGAACACTTCCATGGACGATGCCTTTGAAGCAGAGGTCGCGACACTAGGCAAGATCAGGCACAAGAACATCGTGAAGCTCTGGTGCTGCTGCACTCACAAGGATAACAAGCTGCTGGTGTACGAGTACATGCCCAATGGAAGCTTGGGGGACCTGTTGCACAGCAGCAAAGTGGCCGTTCTCGACTGGCCGACGAGGTACAAGATTGCGCTCGACGCAGCGGAGGGGCTCTCCTACCTGCACCATGGCTGTGTGCCGCCGATCGTGCACCGGGATGTCAAGTCTAACAACATCTTGCTGGACGGAGAGTTCGGTGCCAAGGTGGCCGATTTCGGGGTGGCGAAAGCTGTCGAGGTCATTGAGAAGGGACCTAAATCCATGTCCGTGATTGCTGGCTCTTGTGGATACATAGCTCCAGGTCTGTCGATCTCGAAACTCTGTTAATTAATTCATAGCTGAAAGATTTGAAACATTCTTACATATGTGCAGAATATGCATACACACTGAGGGTGAATGAGAAGAGCGACATCTACAGCTTCGGAGTGGTGATTCTGGAGCTGATCACCGGAAAACTGCCCGTCGATCCGGAGTACGGCGAGAAGGATCTTGTGAATTGGGTCTGCAGTATGATAGAACACAAGGGCATGGAGCATGTGGTTGATACGAAGCTTGATCTGAGCTACAAGGAGGAGATAATTAAGGTGCTGAATATTGGCCTTCTTTGTGCCAGCTCCCTCCCCATCAATCGACCGTCGATGAAGAGGGTGGTGAAGATGCTGCAAGAAGTGCGACCGCAGAACAAGGCCAACGCCGAGAATGATCGCGGAAAACTCTCTCCTTACTACAACTATGCTGCTGAATGAACTGTCAAGGATGAATTATTCTTGTGCTGCCATTTTGTTCAACTCTGTTCTTTGTGGTAGCTTCCATGGTGTTTGTAGTAGTACAAATGTATCCAACAAAGAGAAAATCAGCTCCATTGCTTTGACAGTTACTGACTTGGTTTATCATTCTTCCTCACAAGGTTTGGCTGCGTGAGAAGAGGAAGAAGACCTCTTCTTGTTCTAAGTTTGGTGACATTGGATGAAACAGACATCAGATGAACACTAACAGAAAAGAAGAAGATCAGATGAATATTTTGACTAAATTGTTTTCTGCTGCAGTGACAGTAGCACTGTTTTCTGGATTAGTTTATTGGGTAGATGATGGTCATTTTAGGTCAGCATAAAGGACAGCTATGCCTGTCGGTGGTCAAGATGGTAAGTCAGTTGGAACATGTGCCATTCTCTTGGGTTTTGAGACCAACGCGAGAGCAGCTGGAGATTCTTCATGCACATTTATTTTTCAAGAGGGCCCTTAATGCTAAAGGGCGCTTCCAGTTGTGCCGAACAGTGAAAAAAATAAACTTCTTTTAGCACGTGACTTTTGGGCATCTAGAGAGTGAGTCATTCCCTTTTAGAAGCTTCATATTCTTCATTAACAGACAAAATGTTTTCTGTTACCTCTAAACACCAAAAATTAATTTGGGGGAGGGGGATTCAACAAACTCAACTTTAGACCCTAATCTACCTTCTTACATTTAACTAGAAAATGAATCAGGCAGAGATTCTTATGAGGAAGCCATTTAATTTAGAATAAACACCGATGGTTTAATGGGCGCCCGATTTAGATGCCCGTGGAAGTATCCGTGAGATCCAAGTGATCTTAAGAATCCTCTATTGAAGACACGCCACAAGACCCTCAGAAGGGCAAAGCCCCGGTAATTGATAGGCCGAGGAATTTCCCAAGTACTCCTTTCTCTTAGAGGATTCTTGATGACGGGTGGCCTCACCATTTCTGACCACTGTAGATCGAGGAATATATAAGAACGATCGATTCTGAAGGTCACCTCTACAAATTTTAAAATGTAGTTCTATTGCATCAATACATTGATAACGTTTAGTGCCAAGTGTTTTTAACAACACTCTCTGGCTCGATCTAAAGGTAGTTCAACCGACTTCCTCCATCGCTCATCTTATGTTTTAAAGACTTCAAAACTATTTTCTTTCATCATTTTGTTAGCAGTCGAAAGTACCACAAGACCACACTCAACCTGACAAAGGTCAAAGGAAACATTGAAGAAATACATTCAGCGGTTCAATCAAGTTGCCTTGAATATTCTCTCGGCAACTTTTGAGATATCAATGAGTGTCTTCTCTCAAGGACTCACAGATAAAGATTTCTTCCATTCTTTAATAAAGAAGCCCCTATAGATTTTGACTGTCTGCTAAGCCAAGCAGCCAAATATGTCAATGTAGAAGAAGTTCAGTTTGCCCGAAAAAAGGAGGTTATTATCTCGACCCCTTCATTTCAGTCGGAACAGAAAGCTCTCCCACCTCCCATGCAAAATAGAGATCATTGTCCTAACCATCATCACCTGATGCATGTAGAAAGAGTTGTGCAAATAGTAGAGGTCGTTCGGACATCTTTCCTCGAACCCCATCGGTCGATCCCCACCTTCTACTCTTACCATAAGTCCAAGACTCATTCCATTCAAGAATGTAAACAATGAGCTTAGGAGATTCACCGAACCGCCAAACAGTGCTCACAAAATAAGCCTTCATCCCAAGTCATCAACCAACCGAGCGGGCACCCGACACCTGGCTCATCGCGACAATCGCCCTCTCTAGTTGCTCAACAGAAAAATGTTCCTCAACACAAAGAGCACCGAGTTATCTCTCCACCTGATAGGGCTTCAAAGCCATCTCACCAAGAAAAAGATTGAAAGCAATGTCACTCGGGGATGTACATATAATCTCGGGAGGACCCACGGATGGGGATTTACATAGAATGAGGAAGGCTCATGGTCAATAACTCAAAAGTTACAGGGTCAATGTTGGTGCAAGAAGCAGCAGACGATCGAACCTGAATTTTGATTATGTCAAAGGGTTCAAAGTTAAGGCGTCTTGTGATCTAACAAGTTTGATTGAGCTTGCAGGAAAGTCCTACGTTGACTTAGGAAAAAGTCCTAGTGGATTCTGTTAGAGTGTATACTAAAAGCTTAGCTTTTGTAAACATTTATTTGTTGAAATAAAAGAATCACATTGGTCAATATCTGCATTTATTTATTAAATGTAATTGCTCAATTAATTTATATAGTAGACAACATGAAGTGTGGTGTCACACTCAAAAGATCATGTTGTCGGTTCTCTATAAATTATAAACAGTTGCTCGCGACTAAGATGGAAAGGAACAAACAATCAGAATAGTCGTAGTGTAATTAAGTATTAGTTTATCTTGACTAATAAATTACACTGATACACTTTAAGTGTATTGAGTAGGATCATTTAGGTAAGTTCTTTTTATACTGACTTAGTAAAAGAACTAAACCTTAGTTATTATGGAAGTGTGTGCTCTTAATCCTAATATAATAACAAACACATATATTTAATATTTATTTCTTTGACTTATCAAAGGGTGAGGTTTAGCTCGATAAATCAATATGCCCGATAAGTTGGGAAATGATATTACTTATAGTGTGTGTTGTTGATTATAGAAGAAATCTGTGTCCTAGTTATCTAGGTTGAGAATGTCCCCAAGAGGAGCTCATAAGGATTGCCATGTTAAACCCTGCAGGTGGACCTAGTCCGATATGACAATAAAGTTGAGTGGTACTACTCTTGGAGCTAGATATTAATTAAGTGAGTTGTTAGTAACTTACTTAATTAGTGAACATTTGTAATCTTAAACATAGGGAGACTAACACACTCATGATAAGAAGGAGCCCATAATGTAATTTGAGATTGGTGCGGTAGTGCGGTAATAACTCTCTAGTGGAATGAGTTATTATCGATGAACTTGAGTTGTGTGTTCGGGGCGAACACGGGATACTCAAGCTCATTGGAAGGCCAAAACCAATTTCTCCTCTAGGTCCCTGTCATAGCCTCATTATAACCTCAAGTCCATCCAAATGTAAGGCTCTTCTTGGTGTCCAAGAAGTGGGCCGGTCCAATGCTTAGTGACCAAGCAAGGGCCGGCCACATCCTCTCCTATAGGGGTCGGCCCTTTGCTTGGTGACCAAGCATGAAGGGGCCGACCACAACATTCAAACAAGGAGGGTTGTTTTTGAATTTTTAAAATTTTCTCTTTGTAGAAAACTATAAGTTTTAAAAGAGAGATTTTAATTTTTTAAAATTTTCATTATTTGAATTTGGCCACATGTTTTAATAAAAAGTTTTAAAAGTTTTAAAACTTTCCTTTTTTAACCATCCTCATGGTTTAAGAAAAAAAGGGAGATAAGTTTTAAAATTAAAATTTTCTATCATCATGTTAAAAAAAGGAAATTTTATAAGAGAGTTTTTAACTTTAAAACATGGTTTTAATTTTTAGAAACTTTCCTTTTTTAACTCCTACTTTAGGAAAGAGAGCTTGTAAAATTTTATAAGAGTTTTTTCTTATAAAATTTTATAAAAAAAATTATTATTCCTTTCCTAAATATGGTGGCTGGCCACCTTGCTTGGTGCCCAAGCAAGGGGCCGACCAAACTTAATCCTAAACCATATAGGATTGATCACAACCATTGATTGGTGATTGATTCAATCAAGAGGAAAGAAAAGGAAAAATAAAAAGGAAAAAGGAAAAACTCTTGGATGATTTTATTTTTTGTAAAAGGTTTTTTCTTATTTGACTTGGGCAAGTAATATAAAAGAAGGGGTGAGGGGGCTTCATGGGATACAACTCTTATTCTATTGCTTGGAGGTCTCTTGGTGGCTAGCCCTCTCCCTTCTCCCTTTCCCTTTGCTCTCTTCTCCTTGGTGGTGATGGTGGCCTAATCTTAGAGGAAGAGGAAGGACTCTTTTGGGTGGTGTTCATCTTGGAGGATCGTCGCCCACACGACGTCCAAGGCGAGGCGAGGAATACGACAGAAGATCTCGAGGTCATTAGCTTACAAAGAGAATGTATAACTAGTAATTTTCTTTCGCATCATACTAGTTATTTTCTTTGTAAGAATTCTAAATACAAGAGGCAATTAGATCTAGTTTTTCGAATTTATTTTTCGAGTTTGTGTTTTCTTCTCTTTCGAACTTGTGATTCGATTGTTCTTTTTGGTTAACCTTGAGTTATTTAAGGAAATAAATATTAGCTTTCCTTAAAAGGCTTTGCCTAGGCGGTGGTGGTTGCTCCCATATCCAAGAAGGTCATGTGCCTCGCCATGCAGTTCTGGAAGCTAATTTTGGAAATTAATATTTATGGAATTAATAACCTAGGTAGATTTGAATCAATAGTGTTAAGTTCCGCTTGCGATTCAAATCTAAACCATTAAGAACAGATAAGTTAAATTTGGAATCAATGATGATAAGTTCCGTCTGCGATTCCTAATTTAACTTCTAAAGAACACAATAGGTTATTTAAGGAAAGGTTCGACACTTGTACAAAAAATTTTGTACAGTGGAATCGGTACGTTTTCCTAGGATTAACCAACAGATTCTAGGCAGGTGGAAAACCCTAGGGAGAGGTAACCCTAAGTCCTAGGGGGTAGTAACCCTAGGTGATGGAAAGTCCTAACTGCGGTTAGGCAGATGGAAACCCCTAGGGGAGGTAACCCTAGGCGGAAAGTCTTGGTGGGTCGAGCGCTTTGGGAAAAATCCTAGAGTCGGGAACTCTAGGTGAAAATCCTGGTGGTCACGAACCAAGTGGAAGTCTGGACGGATTGAGGATCGGACGTCCAGTAAAAAAGTCCTGAAGACTTGGACACTGAGCAAAAGTCCAGTCGGTCTGGAGGATCGGTCTGGCAAAAGGTAAACTCTCTTGAGAGAAGTAGGTGAGGATGCATTCCCCTAAGAGGGAATAGTAGGCGTCGGTTCGACTTAGAGTTTCAACGAAACTCAAAGTCAGAACCTGACAGTCCAGATACTGTCAAAATAATTTATTATTTCATATTTTATTGTACTAACTCTATTTTGCAAGGTATATTTTTATATTTGGACTAATATATCTTGCAGGAAGTGGAAAGCACAAAAGAACCTCAGGTGAACAATATTCAAGGCGTCTTCCATAGAGATTGAAGGCGCCTCCGATGAACAGTATTCAAGGCGCCTTCCATGGAGCTTGAAGACGCCTTCGGACAGATAGAATTTGCAAAAAATGAATTTTATCAACGACCGAACTTGCAGGGATGGAATTCAAGCTAGAGGCACCTTCCAGGAGGTTAAAGGCGCCTTCAATAGCCTATTTAAGGCAGGTTCAAGTAGAGCCTTAATATAACTTGATTTTTGCATTCTTTCTACTGCGCGCTGCTCAAAAGACGATCCGGCGAAACCATAACGCGACTTCGACAATCGAAAGCCCAAAATTCCTTGTTCTTAGTTGTCGATATACTTTCAATTGTACTTTAATTATTGTACTTGTAATTTCCGGATTGATTAATGAATTGTCCATCGAAAGCACTCTCACGTGCGAGCCTTGGAGTAGGAGTCATTACAGGCTCCGAACTAAGTAAAAAAAAGTGTTAGAGCTTGTGTTGTTTTGCTTCTGCTCTATTTCTATCTTCCACTTCGTTACTCTGTGCTTTCCGAAAAGTGTGAAAAAGTCATGAGCGTTATTCACCCCCCTTTAGCACATCTCGATCCTACAGTTAGCTCTAGCCGAATGTAGATAGAGGGCCTGCAAATTGGCTTTGGGCCTCAGAATCTCAAGAGAGTAGAAACCCTTCATGAAGATGCCTTAGTCATCAAGGCCACCATTGCTCACTATAACATGTCCAATGTTTTCATAGACATTGGTAGCTCGGTAAGTATTATCTTCAAAAAAGACTTTCTTCCAATTGTAGATTGATCAAGGAGAACTACAACCTATGGTAACTTCCCTTTTCAGATTCATCGAAATGAAGTGTAGTCGCTCGGCCAAATTCGACTGGCCATCTATTTGGAGGAGAAGGCCCTTAAAAAGGACTCGACGCACCCCCTTTAGTGTATTAAATGCTCATTCTACTTACAATGTCATCCTAGAGAGATATGCCCTCAGTGAGTTACAGGTGATGGTCTCCACTTTTCACCAAAAAATCAAGTTCTTCATGGAAGATCAAGTTGGGGAGGTGAGAGAAGACTAATTGATAGCTCACAAATGTATCATAGACATAGTCAAAATTGACACACGCAAAGTCCGTAAGACTCAGGGAGAAGAGGTGCAAGCTATACAAGAGACGCTCATAGCTAGGCTAATCAAAGAACAAGAAGAAATACAAATTCATCCCAATTAACCAGGTCACCTGAGTCGCAGCCAATCTCCCCTCGAAGCTCAATGACTTGATTATGTGTTTATCACGTAATCAAGATGTTTTCGTCTGGTCATCTAAAGAAGTCATCGGCATGTCCTCAACTGTGGTGGAGCACTGGCTCCACACACTTACAGATGCACAATCGGTCAAACAAAGGAAATGAAATCTCAGACCCTAGTAGGGCCAGATAATCCAAGCGGAGGTTTACAGACTACTAGAAGCGAATCACATCTAGGATGTTCAATTCCCTACTTGGCTCGTCAATATTATGTTGGTGGCCAAGCCAAGGAACAAATGGGAGTCTGTGTTGACTTTAGAGATCTCAACAAGGTCTATCCAAAAGACTTTTATCATCTCCCTATATCAACCAACTAGTGGATTTCATTGATGGGAGTGAATTCATTTGTATGTTGGACGTCTATCAAGACTATCATCAAACTCCACTCTCTCCTGAGAATTAAGAAAAGGTCATTTTTGTCATATCCAATAGGACTTTTTGTTACAATGTTGTGTCATTCTAACTAAAGAATGTATGTGCCAATTATCAATGACTTACGAATAAAGTCTTCAAGTAGCAGATCAGGAGGAATCTTGAAGTGTACTTTGATGATATACTGATCAAGACCGCCCGTGCTAAAAATTTAATTTCTAATGTCGAAGAAACTTAAAGCACACTAAGACAATTTGGGCTCAAGCTGAATACAAGTAAGTGCCTCTTTGGAGTCAAGAATGGTTGTTTTCTTGGATATGTGCTGACCAAGCGAGGAATCGAGTCCAACCCAGAGAAAGTCCAGGCACTCAGAAATATGGCTCCTCCCTAAAACCTCAGAGAGACACAAATGTTGGTCAGTCGGATTACCTCCCTTTCCAGATTCATCTCTCAATCTGTTGATCGAATCCTTCCCTTCTGCAGGGTGCTCCGTAAAGCCTCTAAGTTCTAGTGGGATGAAAATTATAATAAAGCTTTCGTCGAGCTCATAGAATACTTGGCCCAATTACCACTTCTCTTTAAGCCATTAGTAGGAGAGTGACTCTAGGTGTATTTATCTGTTGTTGAGGGAGCAATCAAATCAGTCTTGTTTCAATAAGAAGGCAATGTGCAACATTTTATGTATTTTTTAAGTCATTTATTAAAAGATGTTGAATGTCGATACAACACTTTGGAGAAGCTGACCTTAGGGCTAGTTACGATAGTTCACCGACTAAGGCCTTATTTTTTCTCTCATCCAATAACAGTTATCACCAACAGTGCTCTTTGTCGTGTGTTAACCAACCCAGAGGCTTTAGGGAGGTTGGTCAAATAAACCACTAAGCTGAGTGAATATGACATACAGTACCAATGCTGAACGACCATTAAGGCTCAAGTCTTAGCTGATTTGTTTACTAAAATACATTGTCAAGAACTAGAGAGCATATAGAAAGTTCATATAGATGGATCTGTTAGTGCAGGTTGTACTAATAATCTGGTTTTGATGTATGACAAATAGGTTAAAGTTAGATGTATTATTTATTTAATCTTTCTACCAAGTGTACAGGAGTTGACTGGTCTGAATGACCTGACACCATGCTGAAATCCAGCTAGGTTCGGGGGACCTGATAACTGGTGGAAAATCTAAATAGGTTCGCGGGGCCTGATATCTGGTGGGAAGTCCGGTTGGGTCCGCGGGACCTGAAAACTGGCCGAAGTCTAGTTGGATCTGTGAACCTGACAACTGACGGGAATACCTGGTGGGTCAAAGACAAGTCAAGTGACTGCAGTTGGCAAGTGAAGGTAAGTAACTGGAGGAGAGATCCAGTGAGAACACATTCTCCATTGAGGGAGTTGTAGGCATCGATCCAACTTAGGTCCATTTGGGAAACCTAAGTTGAGATCTTGACTAGATCCTGGTCTCAAAGAGACCAAATCTAATTACTACTACTATTTTATTATATTATGCTAACTCTGTTTTACAGGATAAATATATTTTCTATTACCTGGACTAACCTTTTTGCAAGGAAGAAGTTTCTGAAGAAAAGAAGAGTCCGGGTGCCCAGAGCTGGTCCGGGCACCAGGACTAGGCTCGCCCGGGTGCCCAAACCAGGCTCGCCCGGATGAGTGCCACGAGCACTGGGGCGGTCTTGGCGCCCAGAGTCGATCCAAGCGCTCAGACCCAAAAACTCATCCATAAGCTAATGTGGAGCGCGTCAACTGGCCGAGCCACATGGTCCAGGCGCCCAGAGGGGTTCCAGGTGCCCGGAATGGGCTTATTCAAAGGTCTTCGACCATGAGCTTCATAACAACTACTACTACAAGTTTTTCTCTTATGTGCTTCTCTAAAAAGGCTCTGACAACATCGAAAGGTTGCTCCAAAGTTCGTGGAACGAGAGACTGCATTTTATTTCCTTTCTGTTTGTTGGTGACTTTTATTTCCAGTTCTTGTACTCAACTCTTGTAACACTTTTTACAAACTGATAGTGATTGCTCAACGAAAGCACTCGAGTGTGGGCATTGGAGTAGGAGTCGTCGAAGGCTCCAAACCAAGTAAAACTTGATTTGTTATCATTGTTTTTTTTTCTTTTGTTGTGTACTTGTTTTTAATTCGCTCACAATTTTTATCGAAGAACTCTATTCACACACACCCCCCCTTAAGCGTTTTCCGATCCTACAAGTGGTATCAGAACATGTACCACTCTAAATTGGTGCAACCACCAGTCAGACAAGGGGGTGATTTTTTTCTTGCTTTTAATACTTGTCTTTCGGTTTTTTTAGCTTTCTCGCTAAAATCCAAACTGGTATAATTACCTCTTTGGATAAATTTTTCATTGCAAACTACTCTGATTTGGTGTAACACCAATCGAGCATTAATACCCTTATTTTTCTCCCACACTGCTAATCCAAGACCTAGTCTTGGGACTTCTTTTCTTTTTCCTCTTTTGTGTGAAAGGTTCATGGCCCAAAACGAGGGATACAATACCATACGCCCTCCCCTCTTTAACGGTGAAAATTTTCCATATTGGAAGAAATAGATGGAGGTGTACCTGAAGACCGACTTTGACCAATGGTTCAGTATCACCAAAGGATACAAGGCTCCAGTCAACCACAACATCGAAATTCCAATGGACCTAGAAAATTAGAATCCAGAGATGAAAAAAAAGGCCTAGATTGACTTCACGGCCCTCAACACAATCCAGTGTGGGCTAACGAAGGAAGAACTGAACTGCGTCGGTCCATACAAAAATGTGAATGAGCTATGAGACAAACACATAGAACTACATGAGGAAACCAACGACATAAAGGTAATAAAAAGGGACTTATGTTTAAATAAATTATTTAATATAAAAATATAGGAATGAGAATCTGCCAATCAATTGCACGCGAGGATAAAGGACATCCTCAATGGGCTCCATACAATCGGCCATCAAATGGAGAACTGAGATTTGATAGGGTATGCTCGAAATGCGTTTCCTTGAAATGCACTGTGGGCATCCATCATAGATGCCTACAAAATTTTGAGGAATTTATCTAAATTAAAACTAGATGAGTTATTTTGTGAACTTTAACTCCATGAACTAACTAACTCAAAGCAGGTCAAGAAAGGTATTGCACTCTTTGTAGGTCCCTCAAAAGATATCGAATACAAGAACAAACCAGAACTCGAATCTTAATCTGGCTCAGAAGACGAAGAAGAACAACTCATGAACATGGTAAAAAAAATATTCACAAGAAGAAAGAATAATTTCTCAAAGAAGGACCTACAAAAGGTAATCAAGTCAAATGACACGAAGGCGAAGATCACATGCTACGGGTGTAATAAAAAAGGACACTTCAAGCACAAGTGCCCAAAGATGAAAAATGACAAACCTAAAACAATCAGAAGGAAGAAGACACTCAAGGTGATGTGGGACGAATCATCTTCAGAAAATCAGATGTCAAATTAAAGATTAGAAGCATCACAGCTACCTCCACTGATGACAATAGAACCGGAATCAGAAAGCCAGTCGAAGCAAGACGACGAGTCAAAAGACGAATCAAGCCGTCCGCACTTGTTTCTGAAGGTTCAAACGAGGTATCTTCTATCTTAACCTCCAAATTTTTTAAAATAATTACATGTTTGAATAAAAAATTAATTAAACATGAAAAATAAACTAAATCACTTCTTAGTAAAATCAACTCCTCAAGGAACAAATTGAAAATAGAAATCCAAATCAAAATATAAAACTCAAGGAGGAAAACACAAATTTAAAAAGTGAAATCAATAAACTTAAAGGATTATTAGAAACTTTCACCACTAGATCGAAAAATTTAGATTTAATTCTTAAAACTCAAAAAATTATATACAATAGGTCTGGGCTTGGATACAAGTCCAACTCAACAAACTTAACTTTTATATCACTTATAAGCCAAAACAAAAACCTAACTAAAGCTTGGATTCCGAAAACGTGCCTAACTATGCAAGTAGGACTCAATCAATTCTATGTACCTAAAAATGAAATTCATTATCTAAAATCAAATCTAACTAAACCTATTAACTCAAAACTAAACCAAAATAAACCTTCAAAGCTAAATTCTAAACTTAATAATAAAATTAAATCAAATAATTTAAACTCAAATAGAAAAAATAAATTCAAATCAAATAACTTCAAAGCTAATTTAAATTACCATCAAGTTTATTTTAACTACAAAAATAATCGACATAAACCTAAAACCTAAACCAAAAAGTTCAATAATTTAGGAGGAGGCTCTAAATTAGTTGGCACCTCCAAAACAATAGGTTATATGGTAGGGTAATTAGGATTAGATAAAAAAAAAAACAAAAGTTTAACTTGACAAACAGTACTAGAGAAGTTTTGAATGATAGTAAGTTAGGGAAACTCTATCTCTGCATGTCTAGGAAGATATGACTTTGACGTGGTGCATTTGGCTTAGTGGAACTAACTTAAGCTACCCCTTACCAATCCTAACTAGTTAAACCAAAGTTTTATTATTAAGTTCAATGGATAGGACTATTTGAAAAATCTCGAAGGCGTGGTTACTCTAATGATATCCAGATGACTCACCCCAGCTTAGAAGTTTATCCAAAGAATATCTGTTTGTTGAATCTAAAACTAAACTTGAATCTAACACAAGCTTAAACCAAACCCTAAAATTCAACTTAAATTCATCTCACAAAATCATAGGATCTCTTTGTCTGAAAAGTTAGACTGGTGAGATGAATAAGGTTAAACTAAATTAAATCTAAATAATTAATTACTAAAAACTTTGTAAATAATTTTAAAGATATTGTTGTGCTTGAAAAATCTTAGAGTAAGGAGGAGGATATTTATTCGGATAATTCTTAAATTCTAGGAAAATTATTTACTTATGTTTTCTAAAAAATTTCCAATTTCTTTAGTATTCCAAAATTTATTTTGGCCTTAGCCTAGATTAAACACATAGAATGCATGATCCTATAGATCTAGGTAATGAGCATCTCACAAACGCACTAGGTCTAACTTGATTGTGTATTCAAAAAAAATAGAATGACGTGAGATGTGTAGGCCTCTTGCTTGGACTTTAGATACTGATATTTGTGCATCAATATAAGTCTGGGCGTAAAATACCAAAATACAATGATCAAGCTAAGCAATCCTTCTTAGTAAACAACAAGTTGGATCAAATCTTGTTTAACTTGACTAACCAAGTAAATATTGCTATCCTCTGTATAGTTAGTTAGTAACTAACGGTTAGATATATACTAAAGATATTGGTAATCGAATGATTATTTTTCAAATAAAGATATCAGAGTTAGGGGGAAGATCAAAAAATTTTCAAAATCCTTAATTTTTTTTCTTAGGAAATTTTTTCTTTTAATTTTTTTTCCTTTGAGAATTTCCTTTTAAATTTTATTTAGAAAATCTTATTTAGTGAATGTTCTCTTAAAATTTCTTTTCTTACTTTGAAAATCTTTCTTTGTTTTTTAAAATACTTTAAAAATTAGTCTTAAAAAGTTATTTCTTTAAAAGTACTTTGAATTTTTCTTAGAAAATTTTTCTTTAAAATTACTTTGCAAATATTTACTTTTCTCAAAAGATTTCTTAGAAATTTTTGTTAAAGTTTTGGAAACAGATTACTCAAAACATCTTTTGAAAAATTGCCTTGAAAGATATTTTAATATAATTACATCATCTGAGAAGTTTGTATTCAAAACCATATTTCAAAATCTATTTTGAGAATAGTTTAAAAAACTTCTTTAGAAATTTCTTTGACAATGTTCTGCAAAAACACTTTAGAAATTATTTTGAAAAATAGCTTTAAAATCTTTTAAAAAGTTATTACTTTTGAAATATTTGAAAACTTACTTGAGAAATTTTTATTAAAAATATTTACTCCTCCCTCAAATGAACTTGAGTTTTTCCTCTATCAAGTTTTTATTTAAAAACATCACTTGCAATTTTTTTAAGTAGATGATTTTCAAAGCCTTGTTTCAAAATTCCTTGAAATATTTGTCATAATTATTTGAAATTTGCTTGAAGAACTAAGGTTGCAAAATCCTTTTTGCTAAACCTTTATTTCATTATTTATGCTTTATTTTTTGATGTATGCCAAAAGGGGAGGATAGTGGGTTAGGTTAGAAAAATCAACTTACTTTAAACATTTCATGCTTAATGCTTGCTTTATTGCTTTATTATATTTTTTTCTAACTTTAACCCAGGTTGTCGTTGTTGATACAGTCTGACCTGGATGTTGTTTTGATGTTGACACTGATTTAAGTTTCAATCAGATATTGAATTAACTCAGACAAATCAGGGTTGACTTGGTTGACCTGATTAATCTGATTGGGAAAAGTCCGAGCAAGGAGCTTGGCACGGGAGAAGTCCTGGTGAGTGAAGCCAGGCAATTGGAGAAGTCCTGGTGAGTGAAGCCAGGCAATTGGAAAAGTCCTGGTGAGTGAAGCCAGGCAATTGGAAAGTCCTGGTGAGTGAAGCCAGGCAATTGGAAAAGTCCTGGTGAGTGAAGCCAGGCAATTGGAAAAGTCCTGGTGAGTGAAGCCAGGCAATTGGAAAGTCCTGGTGAGTGAAGCCAGGCAATTGGAAAGTCCTGGTGAGTGAAGCCAGGCAAGGGAAAATCCAGATGGATCAAGGGTGATCGGACATCTGGTATTGGGAAGTCCAAGTATGGAAACTTGGCATGTATAGTCGGAGAAGAGCTCGGTAGCTCGGTCTCTGGACTGTCAGGATTAAGGGTAGCAAGCTTGGAAGCTTGCCTCTTAAATCACAACCTTGGATCGGTCTGATGACCGATCCAGTGGCACAAGTGGCACGGGTGATCGGTCGGCAGACCGATCCAGTGACACTAAGTGTGCCCTGATCGGTCTACGGACCGATCAGTAAACACTCAGTAGCATACTGTGTTGTTACTGATCGGTCCGCCGACCGATCAGTGAGAACTCAGTAGCATACTGCGAATACTCAGTATGCTACTGTATCGATACTGACCGGTCTCGGGACCGGTCAGATTGATGCCTGATCGGTCCGGAGACCGATCAGGCTTGTGCGCGCGACACCTGATCGGTCTGAGGACCGATCAGGTTAGTTCCTGATCGGTCCGCAGACCGATCAGTAACGATCGAAAAAGAGATTTGAACGTATGGATCGGTCTGCAGACCGATCCATACTATAGTCTGTTTTGCATGCACTTTCTCTGATTCTTTCTGATTCAAAGTTGCTTTTGCCTAAATATTTCTAACCATCTGCTGCAAGATTTTGAGGTGCAGGTTACTGGTAATTTGCAATTGGTTGATTTCAAATTGAGCTTCATTAGTAGAGGATACCAGAGAGACTTTTGCTATGTTCCACTGTAAACCTGTTAAAGCAGCAAAGTCGTGGCTGCGATCTGGCGGTGATCTGGCATCGATCAGCTCAACTCATGGTGATTGGGTGGAGCTCAGAGACACCAGTGAAGACCAGAATTCCATTGGTGTGAGCTCAGATGATCAGATGAGAAAGAAGCGTGATTGGCGATGCTATGGCTGGATGCAGAGATTTGCTGCAGTTTGGCAGGGATCCGTTGCGGGCGAAAGGCAGAGATGGCAGAGACATAAAAGGCTGGTTGAAGAGAGGGTTAAGGAGAAGTTTTTTTTTGGAAGGAAAAAAAAACCTCTGTCGATCGGTGCAAAAGCTTTGACGCTCGGGGCTGAGAAGCGGCTGTCTCGACTTGCTCTCTGTTTCACTGACCTTCGCGTGACTGTAAGCTTAATTTTCATTCTCCTAAGTCACCAAGCTCAGTAAGTCTTGTGCTATATTCTACATACCCGTTGAGATTTTGTTGAGAGGTCACTCCACCGAGAAGGAGAAAGTTCATAGCCGGGTGTTCACCGGGGTTGATCTACCGAAGATCGGCTTGTCCACCTTACGGACACCGAGGAGTAGGGGCAAGTTATCCCCGAACCTCGTAAACACTTGAGTCACTGTGGTTTGCTTTGTTTCTTCTCTTATTCTTATTCTGTTCTTAACTTGTTTTCCGCTGCGCTAACCACTCGTGTGAGTTTTATCTTTAAGTTTTAGCTTTTGAAGAGGCTATTCACCCCCCTCTAGCCATCCAAGATCCTAACAAGTGGTATCAGAGCTTGGAGCTCTTCATCCGGCTTAACAACCTAAGAGCAAAGAGATGGCCATGAGGGAAGGTTTTAGCACAAATCGACCACCTTACTTTGAAGGGGCAGATTTCCAGTACTGGAAGGGACGCATGGAGTATTACCTAAAGACGGACATTGCCATGTGGTTCTCAGTCAAGGAAGGCTACACACCACCAAGAGATGAGGAAGGTAAGGAGCTCGAATCGTCAAGGTGGTCTACCGAACAACTCCGCAAAGCACAAGCCGATGCCAAGGCCATGGTCACCTTGCAATGTGGAATCGCCAAGGACCAACTAGTCAAGGTAGGTCCTTTTACTAGTGCAAGAGATCTATGGAACAAGCTCATTGAGCTTCAAGAAGGAACTCGGGACTCTCGAATTGCCAAGAGAGACTTGTTCCTCAACCAACTCCAGAACCTCACCATGAAGGAAAATGAGAATGTAAGTGAACTTCATGGTAGGTTTAAAGAGATCATTAACGGTCTCCATTCCATAGATGAACATGTAGAAAACCGCGATCTTGTAAGGTATGCACTTAAAGCTTTTCCTAGGAATGCCTTGTGGTCATCTATGGTAGATGCCTACAAGGTATCCAAGGATCTTTCAATTGTCAAGTTAGATGAATTTTTCTGTGAAATGGAATTACATGAACTTGCTAACAAAGGCCAAAAGGAGAAAGGTATTGCTCTTGTTGCAGGAGAAAGGAGCAAGGATGGGAGAAGGAAGAAGGAAAAGAAGAAAGAAAAGGAGATCTCCTCATCCACCTCTTCCTCCGAGTCCGATGACGAAGGCGAATCATCGTCATCAAGCGAAATGGCGAATTTCGTGAGGAGGATCATGAGAAGAAGCCGAAGATACAAAGGTAAACCTAATGATCCGAACATTGATAAATCTAACGTTACGTGCTATGAATGTAGTAAGAAAGGGCACTACCGAAGTGAGTGTCCTAAGCTCAAGAAGGAAGAACGAGCCAAGAAGAAGGAAGAACGAGCCAAGAAGAAAGAAGAAAGAAGCAAAAAGAAGAAGGCCCTTAAGGCCACTTGGGATGAGTCATCTTCAAGCTCATCCGAGGAAGAAGAGAAGAAGGAGAAGAGCACTCGCCATTTAGCACTCATGGCAAGGGAGGACTCCGGAAGCGATGGCAACTCAAGTGATGCTTCAAACGCGGCCTCATCATCCTCGGATGATGAAGAGGTAACCTCTTCTCATGTAGAAAAATGTTATAAGACTATTACTCATTTATCTACATTGCTTAAAAAATCGAAAACAGAAAATAAATTGTTAAAAGAAGAAGTAGAAATGCTAAAGGCTCTTAGGGAAGATGAGGTTGATGACCTCCATCTAGAGCTTCTTGAAGATGAGAACAAGGCTTTGAAGAGTGAGGTTGAGAAGCTCAAGAAAATGCTTGAGAAATTCTCAACTAGCTCTAAGACATTAGACATGATCTTAAATGCCCAAAGGGCAGTCTACAACAAAGCCGGGATAGGTTATCAACCCAAAGAATCGAGTTTTATCTCATTAGTGTCTAGGACCCAATACCATAGATCAAATGATTCTAGGGTTCATGGAACTAGGAAGGGTATGACCAAAGCATGGGTTCCTAGGTCACTTCTTGTAGATGCATTAGGTCCCAAGATTTGGGTACCTAAAACATCTATCTTTCGTATCTTGTAGGCATTGATCGAGGGGGAGCACCTATCAACTTGGTTTGTTGATAGTGGATGCTCCAAGCACATGACCGGGGACAAATCTCTATTTGCTTCTCTTCAAAACAAAAGTAGAGGTAATGTGTCCTTTGGTAACAATGGTAGTCTTAAGGTAATAGGAGTTGGAGACATTCATATATCCGAATGTCTTCATATCAAGAATGTCCTTCTAGTCAAGGGAATGACTTTTAATCTCCTAAGTGTCAGTCAATTGTGTGATACGGGTTACACAATTGAATTTCATTCAAGTCAATGTTTGGTTAAAAACATTGACACACTTGACACAGTACTAGTAGGCACAAGGGTAGACAATATTTATCAAGTATCATTTAAAAGTGCTACTAATGCTTTGATTAAGTGTTTCATGTCAAAAGAAGAAGAGTCTTGGCTATGGCATAGAAGGTTGGCACATGTAAACATGAAGAACATCCGAAGCTAGCAAACAAAGGATTAGTGCGAGGCTTACCAAGCATCAAATATCAAAAGAACAAACTATGTGATGCATGTCAAAAGGGTAAGCAAACAAAAGCGGTTCATAAAGGTAAAAGCATTGTAAGTACTTCTACTCCGTTAGACTTATTGCACATGGACCTATTTGATTGCAGTAGTGTAATATCTTTGAATGGAAGTAGATATTGTCTTGTGATTATTGATGATTTCACTAGATATACTTGGACCTTCTTTTTGAAACATAAGGACCAAACCATAGATATTTTCATTTCTTTTTGTAGAAGAACGGAAAATGAAAAATCAACCACAATTAAAACCATTAGGAGTGATCATGGTGGTGAATTCCAAAACCATAGGTTTTTAGAGTTTTGTCAAGAGAAGGGTTATAGACATGAGTTCTCTACTCCGAGGACCCCACAGCAAAATGGGGTTGTGGAGAAAGGAAGCTGCACGAAGCATGCTCAATGAGTACTCTTTGCCGAGCTACTTATGGGCCGAAGCTGTGAGTACAGCTTGCTATGTGCAAAATCGAGTCCTAATACACAGATTTTTAGGGAAGACCCCTCATGAACTTTGGTTTGGGAAACCACCTACAATTAAACATCTTAGGGTGTTTGGTTGTAAGGTGTTTATCTTAAACACAAAGGATCATCTTGGGAAGTTCACGGCTAAGGCTGATGAAGGGATACTGGTCGGGTATTCACTCATCAGCAAAGCCTATCGAGTCTACAATAGTAGGACTAAATTGATTGAAGAGTCCTCTGATGTAGCTTTTGAAGAAATCCCTAATTTAAATGATCAATCAAGGGATGTAGAACAAATTCAATTCGAACTTAGAAGGCTAAGTTTGAATGACCAAAACATCGAAAGAGTCGAAATTGACTCTGATAATGATGAGCAAGGACAACAAAGAACTCAGGTGGATCCATTGCCTGATATTGAGTCCTTGTCTGTGCCAAGTGAGACCACTCATGAGGCACCATCAGCACCAAGGCAGTCTAGGCTAGACACTAGTCACCCCCAAGACCAGATTGTGGGAGACATCCATCAAGGGGTTAGGACTAGGTCATTCTTTAGAAATGAGTCCAATGAGGTCGCTTTGATCTCAGAAATTGAACCTAGATTAATTGATGAGGCATTGCATGATCCTGAGTGGATCATAGCTATGCAAGACGAATTAGGTCAATTTGAAAGGAGCCAAGTATGGGACTTGGTTCCCAGACCTAAGAAGACCACCATTATTGGAACCAAATGGGTCTTCAAGAACAAATTGAACCAAAAGGGAGATGTAGTTAGAAACAAGGCAAGACTTGTAGCCAAGGGCTATAGTCAAGTTGAAGGCCTTGATTATGATGAGACATATGCTCCAGTGGCCCGATTAGAGTCCATTCGCTTAATGCTAGCTTTTGCTGCACATAGAGGTTTCAAGCTCTATCAAATGGATGTAAAATCGGCCTTCTTAAATGGTCTCATTAAGGAAGAAGTTTATGTTGAACAACCACCGGGATTTGTGAATACCGAATCTCCAAATCACGTGTACAAGCTCAAGAAAGCACTTTATGGGCTTAAACAAGCACCACGAGCTTGGTACGAAAGGTTGTCAACATATCTACTAGAGAAGGGCTTTGTTAGAGGACAAATAGACCCAACACTATTTCTACGTAGAGATGGTGAAAATATTTTTGTAGCCCAAGTATATGTCGATGACATAATTTGTGGCTCAAACAACAAGGGCTATTTAAATGAGTTCATCACTCACATGGAGAGTGAGTTTGAGATGAGTCTAGTGGGAGAATTGACTTTCTTCCTTGGACTCGAAATCAAACAAACTAGAGATGGTATTTATGTCCATCAAGCAAAATACACTCAAGAGATGCTCAGAAAATTCAATATGAGTGACTCTAAGGAAGTGTCCACTCCAATGGCGACAAACACTCGCCTTGACAATGATGAGAGTGGAAAACCAGTTGATCTAACGCAATATAGAAGCATGATCGGTAGTCTTCTATATCTCACAGCAAGAGACCCGATATACTTTTCTGTGGGCATGTGCGCTAGGTATCAAGTCTGTGCAAAGGAATCTCATTTAATTGCAGTTAAAAGAATTTTGAGATATCTTAAGGGCACAATAAGAGTAGGTCTTTGGTATCCTCGTACCGAGTCTTTTGACTTGATAGGTTATACCGATTCCGATTATGCTGGGTGTAAATTGGATCGGAAAAGTACGAGTGGGGGTTGCCAATTTTTAGGGTCATCTTTAGTTAGTTGGTCAAGTCGGAAGCAACATATGTTTGCTCTCTCCACGACAGGCTGAATATATTGCCATGGGAGAGAGTGTATCGCAATTGTTGTGGATGATACACACCTTAGAGGATTATGGATTTTCTTACAAGGGTGTACAAGTGCTATGTGATAACATTAGCACGATTAACCTAACTAAAAATCCAGTCCATCATTCAAGGACAAAACACATTGAAGTGCGTCATCACTTCATTAGAGATCATGTAGCTAGGGAGACATTGCACTCACATATGTTGAGTCAAAGTCAAACCTAGTTGATATTTTCACCAAACCCCTTCCGGAAATGAATTTAGTCATTTAAGGAGGGAGTTGGGAATGTGTTTGGCTCCTTAGGTCATTAGAGTTTCACCATGATCAATAAGGACTATTAAAATGACAAGAGTAATTGGGACAAAAATTTGGGCAACTTGGGAACATCTCACATACACTATAAGGTTTAACAAAATGTTTTTGTTTGCTAGAAATGGGGTGAGATGCTAGGATCAACCAAATTATTCAAAATGTATCATGCATCCCTTGAATAATTAGGTTGAAGAGACATTAATTGAGTTTGGGGAACACCATTACACAATTCATGTGTATTTGGTTCCTAGATCTTACTCATACATTCCAACCAAGGAATCTTGGTTGGACTTTTGTCTAGAAATTGTCTAACATAGTTAATGTGTTTGGTTGATACTTTTTGCTTGATACATTTCATGACTTTGATTGATGTTAGGACAAGTTGATAAAGAAGTATTAGGAACTAAGACTTATTTTGACAAACTTGAAACTAATCATAGAGAGGACGAATTTTGGAATAGGTTATAGGTAGCCTATGTCAGTTTTGGGACTTTGCTTCACTACAGATTGTAGTTTCAGCAATTTCCTAAGTTTGTGGAGATTCACTGATTTTGAAGCTAAGAATCGAGAAGGTTTAAATTTTGAATTTCTAAGCCTTGAATGAGTTCAATTCTTGAGAGCAAATCATTAGGAATTATCCATCTGATATCACTAACCATAATCTATGGGCTTCTAGGATCCTAGGAAGTTGTTGGAACAAAATTTAGGATTTTTGATACGAGTTTCAGATATCAGAAGTCTGAAGTATCAGACACTGATCGGTCTCTGGACCGGTCAGGAGACTCCCTGATCGGTCCACAGTCCGGTCAGGGGCTCTCTTGCGACAATCATAGGTTCTGTTCGATAGGTTCTGTTCGCGTTTTGAACGGTCCCGGGACCGATCTGAAGGATGCCTGATCGGTCCAGGGACCGATCCGCTATCTCCGATCCAAGGATCTGATCGTTCAATCCTTCTCCTGATCGGACGGCCGTCCGATCGGGTTGGTCACCTACCCTCTTAAAACCTCCCATTCTTTGGCGTCTCACGCGAACCCTACCTCTCCACTTCTCTCGTTTCTTCTTCCCAGCGCCGGCCGACCCTCGTTTCTTTCTCCGACGAACGAAGTAATGCCTCCAAGGTAACTTCCTCTTCCCATTCTATTCATCCTTAGCATTTTTTTTAATTTAGTTCTCACTGCATTTGCGTTTTTGGGTCGGTACTCATCTGTTGTGGTCTTGTGCTCCCATGTGTACCCCGGTCATGTCCCATTTCTCATCCTTAGGAAGAAATCTGCAGGGGAGGGTACCTCTAAGTCGGATAAGTCCAAATCTAAGGTTCCTACCTCTTCCCGACCTCAACCATCTAGTTCGGGGAGATTCCCGAACCAACAGTTTGAGAAACACTTTAAGGACAGGATTTTCAAGTTGCTCCCGTGTAGGTCGGTTGATAAGAAGTACATGAACGAATTTTGTCCGTCCATAACCGAAACTATCGCCTACTACAAACTTGACGCCTTGGTATATTTGGAGAGAGACATCAACCTTGACTTAGTCTCGGAATTCTATAATAATCTTCATCAGACTTTGGATGGTAATTATAGAACCCGAGTGGCTAAGCAAAACGTTGATTTCAATATGATTGACTTCTTGGGTTATTTGGCTTGTCGTGTAAGTACGGGGTTGCTCTCTTTCTACCCTGATTTGCCAGACCCCGTGCCTCCTCCTCTCGATGCCTCACCTGACTCAATCTATGAGTATTTCTTTGGACACCCCAGACAGGATGGATTAAATGAGTTGGATGACGACTTTCCCACATTTCCAGCCCTTAGCCTTTCTCCTCCTGACTATATCCTTTTTAAAGTGGTCACACAATGTCTTCTACCGATCACCACTAAATCGTTGGCAGAGATTCGCCCGTATCACTGTCTGATGCTTTACGGGTTACGTCGGCGTCTAGATTTTGATATCATGTCCAATATCTATGCATCCATCGTATTCCATAGCACGCCAAGCGGCGACAATGTCTATATGCCTTATGGGCATGTCATTACTGGTTGGCTCGAGACTTTGGGTATAGATGTCTCTAAGGGGAGGTTGGTGAAGATGGTTCGCCAGGATTGTCGACTTGGGAAGCGTGCGTTTTCCAAATCTGGCATCCTCAGTCAGGATGGGACCATTAGGTGGATGGATGGGAGGGCACTGGGTGAGTTACCACTCCCACGACAGGGTGCTCGTGCTCCTGCTCCAGCTGCACGTGTCGAGGCGGATCCAGATCTGCGCTGGCAGATCGCGGAGTTGGAGGACCGATTTGATCGCCACGAGGAGATGGTGGCTGCTGAGTTCGTTGGTCTACGTCTCCACATTGACCGACGCTTTGAGACCCTACAGAGACATCAGCTGGCTACTCATCAGGCGTTTATGGGATGGATGGCCAGCCACCCACCACCTCAGCCTTCTACAGACGATCCATCTTCAGGCAGCGGCGTACCCCCTCAGGGATTCTCTTATCCTGTTGCTGATGACACTGCTCCTCATGATGAGGATGCGAGTTGATTTTGATTATGTGATTGATTGTTGATTGTGCTACTTTGTTCTAGATACGATGTTGATTGCCTGTCCTGGATGGTTGCTATTTTAGACATTATGTTTATTTTCATGCGTTTTGTACTCCTATGATATCTTTTTCATGCTATGTATATGACATTGCTTGAGTTCTATCATATCTTACTTCTTTTTGTGGATTATGATATGGGTTTAAGGGGGAGGTGTTTGTCAGTCCTCATATTTTTTTTTTTTATATACCTTTTCGGTGTTTGACAAAGGGGGAGAGAGTATTTGAAGTTTAGAGACGAATTGTAAACTCAATATGAAAAAAAGGGGAGAAGATATTTGAGATATATCCGTCTTAGGGGGAGGGTCCCGATTTTCCTAAAATTATGGATATGAAAGCACTTCTGATCTAAACTTAAATCGTGTTGTCAAACAACAAAAAGGGGAGATTGTTGATACAGTCTGACCTGGATGTTGTTTTGATGTTGACACCGATTTAAGTTTCAATCAGATATTGAATTAACTCAGACAAATCAGGGTTGACTTGGTTGACCTGATTAATCTGATTGGGAAAAGTCCGAGCAAGGAGCTTGGCACGGAGAAGTCCTGGTGAGTGAAGCCAGGCAATTGGAGAAGTCCCGGTGAGTGAAGCGGGGCAATGAAAAGTCCCGGTGAGTGAAGCCGTGCAATTGGAAAGTCCGGTGAGTGAAGCCAGGCAATTGAAAGTCCCTGGTGAGTGAAGCCAGGATGGAAAAGTCACGGTGAGTGAAGCCGAGCAAATTGGAAAGTCCCGTGAGTGAAGCCGGGCAGGAAAAATCCAGATGGATCAAGGGTGATCGGACATCCGGTATTGGGAAAGTCCAAGTATGGAAACTTGGCATGTATAGTCGGAGAAGAGCTCGGTAGCTCGGTCTCTGGACTGTCAGGATTAAGGGTAGCAAGCTTGGAAGCTTGCCTCTTAAATCACAACCTTGGATCGGTCTGATGACCGATCCAGTGGCACAAGTGGCACGGGTGATCGGTCGGCAGACCGATCCATGACACTAAGTGTGTCCTGATCGGTCTACGGACCGATCAGTAAACACTCAGTAGCATACTGTGTTGTTACTGATCGGTCCGCCGACCGATCAGTGAGAACTCAGTAGCATACTGCGAATACTCAGTATGCTACTGTATCGATACTGACCGGTCTCGGGACCGGTCAGATTGATGCCTGATCGGTCCGGAGACCGATCAGGCTTGTGCGCGCGACATCTGATCGGTCTGAGGACCGATCAGGTTAGTTCCTGATCGGTCCGCAGACCGATCAGTAACGATCGAAAAAGAGATTTGAACGTATGGATCGGTCTGCAGACCGATCCATACTATAGTCTGTTTTGCATGCACTTTCTCTGATTCTTTCTGATTCAAAGTTGCTTTTGCCTAAATATTTCTAACCATCTGCTGCAAGATTTTGAGGTGCAGGTTACTGGTAATTTGCAATTGGTTGATTTCAAATTGAGCTTCATTAGTAGAGGATACCAGAGAGACTTTTGCTATGTTCCACTGTAAACCTGTTAAAGCAGCAAAGTCGTGGCTGCGATCTGGCGGTGATCTGGCATCGATCAGCTCAACTCATGGTGATTGGGTGGAGCTCAGAGACACCAGTGAAGACCAGAATTCCATTGGTGTGAGCTCAGATGATCAGATGAGAAAGAAGCGTGATTGGCGATGCTATGGCTGGATGCAGAGATTTGCTGCAGTTTGGCAGGGATCCGTTGCGGGCAAAAGGCAGAGATGGCAGAGACATAAAAGGCTGGTTGAAGAGAGGGTTAAGGAAAAGAAAACTCTCTGTCGATCGGTGCAAAAGCTTTGACGCTCGGGGCTGTCTCGACTTGCTCTCTGTTTCACTGACCTTCGCGTGACTGTAAGCTTAATTTTCATTCTCCTAAGTCACCAAGCTCAGTAAGTCTTGTGCTATATTCTACATACCCGTTGAGATTTTGTTGAGAGGTCACTCCACCGAGAAGGAGAAAGTTCATAGCCGGGTGTTCACCGGGGTTGATCTACCGAAGATCGGCTTGTCCACCTTACGGACACCGAGGAGTAGGGGCAAGTTATCCCCGAACCTCGTAAACACTTGAGTCACTGTGGTTTGCTTTGTTTCTTCTCTTATTCTTATTCTGTTCTTAACTTGTTTTCCGCTGCGCTAACCACTCGTGTGAGTTTTATCTTTAAGTTTTAGCTTTTGAAGAGGCTATTCACCCCCCTCTAGCCATCCAAGATCCTAACAGTCGTTACATTAAAAAGAGAAGATTATTGGTACAGATTGCACTAATAATCTAGTTTTGATGTATGACAAATAGGTTAAAGTTAGATGTGTTGTTTGTTTAATCTGTCTACTAAGTGTACAGGAGTTGACTAGTCTGAAGGACCTGACACCATGCTGAAATCTAGCTAGGTCCGCGGGACCTAATAGCTGGTGGGAAGTCCAAATAGGTTCGCGGGACCCGATATTTGGAGGGAAGTTCGGTTGGGTCTGTGGGATCTGACAATTGGCCGAAGTCCAGTTGGGTCTGCGGACCTGACAATTAGCGAGAAGACATGGTGGGTCAAAGGCAAGTCAAGTGACTATAATTGATAAGTGAAGGTAAGTAACTGGAGGAGAGATCCAGTGAGAACATGCTCTCCATTGAGAGAGTTGTAGGCATCGATCCAACTTAGGTCCATTTGGAAAACCTAAGTAGAGATCTTGACTAGATCCTGGTCTCGAGGAGACAAGATCTAATTGCTATTATTATTTTATTATATTGTGCTAACTTTGTTTTACAGGATAAATGTATTTTCTATTGTCTGAACTAACCTTTTTGTAAGGAAGAAGTTGCTGAAGAAAAGGAGAGTCCGGGCGTTCGGACCAAGCTCACCTGGGTGAGTGCCACGGGCACCCGAACGGTCCAAGCACCCAGGGTCGGTCCAGTTGTCGGACCCAAAAACTCATTCACAAGCTGATATGGAGTGCGTTAACTGGCCGTGCCACATGGTCCAAGTGCTCAGAGGGGTTCCAGGCTCCCAGAATGGTCCTATTTAAAGGCCTTCGACCAAGAGCTTTATAACAACAACTACTACAAATTTCTATCTTGTGCGCTGCTCCGAAAAGGCTCCGACAATACCGAAAGGTTGCTCCGTAGTTCGCAGAATGAGAGACTGCATTTTATTTCCTTTCTATTTGTTGTTAACTTTTATTTCCAATTCTTGTACTCAACTCTTGTAATACTTTTTGCAAACTGATAGTGATTGCCCAACAAAAGCACTCGGCGAGTGCGGGCCTTAGAATAGGAGTTGTCGAAGGCTCCGAACCTAGTAAAACTTGGTTTGTTAGCATTATTTTTTTTCTTTCGCTGCATACTTGTTTTTAATTCACTCGTAATTTTTATCGAAGAATGCTATTCATCCCCCCCCCCACCCAGTGTCTTTCCGATCCTACAAGATCATATTGTAGCTTTCCATTCGATTAAACTTCCGAGAATCTAATAATGAATATTAATATAAAGTTTTGCTCACATGTCTTCAAGAGACAAAGTGCATAGGAGCTTCCAAATCTTAATTCACTCAAAGTTATAGTTGGTCACTCAAAAGATTAGTGAGACATTTTGAAATCAACAATGACTGGTTAAAGCGATATGCTGAGGCCTTTGAGAGATTAAAAGTGGATTTTCAAGAGATTCTTCTTCGTAAGATTCTCTGAGCTAAGAATCAAAAAGTTGACGAGCTGGCTAAAATGGTTATCTCATTTACTACATGGGTCCTAAATGAGCCAGTTGTTAGGACCTTCGGATGCGGCTAGAGAGGGGGGGTGTGAATAGCCAACCCCAAATTTTTGTTTCTTCCTACAATTTAGGTTAGCGCAGCGGAAATACAATGTAGAAACGAAAGTGGAGAAGATCAAACCTCAAACACGATGATGTAACGAGGTTCGGAGATGATACTCCTACTCCTCGGCGTGTCCGTAAGGTGGACGAAGCCTATCAATCCGTCGGTGGATGAGACCCCGAAAAACCGGCTAATAGAAACTCCTTCTGGGTGGAGAAACCTCGCCACAAACTTCTTGCAACAGCAAGATCGGAATACAAAGATACAGCACAATACAAAGGCAGTAAGAATGTAAAAACACAGCTTGCCTTCTCGTCGACTGTCGATTAGATGAAGCAGCAACTTCACGAAACACCTACAACAGCAGGAACCAGCCGAAGGTAGCTTCCACGAAGCTTCAGGAAAATGTGAGCTCAGCAAAGCTCTGATTGCAGTAAGATCAGTAAGAAAAGAGAGGTCGTCACTTTACTGTAGAGGCACTCGACTCCTTTATATCTCTGAACCTATGAACCTGCGAAGAGGGCAGAAGACATAGCAGAAATCTAGCCGTTGTGACTCAACGGCTAGAGCTGGACCGATCAGGCTCCACCCTGATCGGTCCAGACCTTCTCTGATCGGTCTTGGGACCGATCAGGACCTATGTTGATCGGTCCCCAGACCGATCAGCACGCTTCACAGAGAGTTGCCCAACTCTCTGATCGGTCTGTGGACCGATCAGGACTCAGGTGGATCGGTCCACAGACTGATCCCCCTCTTTCTTCTCCCGATCTTCTTCGCTTCTGTATGATTATTGATCGGTCACCAGATCGATCAAGTAATTCCTGATCGGTCACGCCCGATCGGTCACCGGACCGATCGACCGAAGTTCTGATCGGTCTGGCCGGATCGATCCAGGTTTAGAGCTCCCCTAAACCCTACCGGTCCCGAGAACGTCGAGCCCTCTCCGACCTAGTCCGGAGAACGAGCTGCCGAGCCCTCTCCGTCCGGGTCCGAGAACGAGCTACCGAGCCCTCTCGACTAATCCAGAGAACGAGCTACCAAGCCCTCTCTGACCTAGTCCTGAGAACGAGCTACCGAGCCCTCTCTGACCTAGTCCGGAGAACGAGCTGCCGAGCCCTCTCCGACTTCGTCCGGTCCAGAGAACGAGCTACCGAGCCCTCTCTGACCTAGTCCGGAGAACGAGCTGCCGAGCCCTCTCCGACTTCGTCCGGTCCAGAGAACGAGCTACCGAGCCCTCTCTGACCTAGTCCGGAGAACGAGCTGCCGAGCCCTCTCCGACTTCGTCTGGTCCAGAGAACGAGCTACCGAGCCCTCTCTGACCTAGTCCGGAGAACGAGCTGCCGAGCCCTCTCCGACTCCGTCCGGTCCAAAGAACGAGCTACCGAGCCTTCTCTGACCTAATCCGGAGAACGAGCTACCAAGCTCTCTCCGACTTCCCATGCCAAGTTTCCATACTTGGACTTTTCCCATGCCAAGCTCCCTGCTTGGACTTTTCCGTGCCAAGTCTCCATACTTGGACTTTTCTCATGCAAGCTCCCTGCTTGGACTTTTCACCAGATGTCTGGTCAACCTTGACCTATCTGGATTTCCCTTGCCTGGCTTCACTCACCAGAACTTTCCCTTGCCTGGCTTCACTCACCAGAACTTTCCCTTGCCTGGCTTCACTCACCAGAACTTTCCAACTGTCTGGCTTCATTCACCAGGACTTTCCCTTGCCTGGCTTCACTCACCAGGACTTTCACCTGGCTTCACTCACCAGGATTTCCCGAATCAGGTCGACTCACCTCGGGTCAACCAGGTCAACCTTGACCAAAGATTGCACCCACAAACTCCCAAGTTTGTATTCTGTCAAATATCATAATACAACTTTTCTACTCTCGTCAAACATCAGAATAGAACTTTCCCATTCTCGTCAAACATCAAAATACAACTCGAGTCAGGTCAACTTGAGTCAAGTCAACCAGGTCAACCTTGACCTAAGGTTGCACCAACAATCTCCCCCTTTTTGATGTTTGACAAAAACCATAATCAAGTTAGGTTAACCCGATAATCTAACTTAGGTTTTCCAATGTTCTTCCTTGAATATTCTCCCCAAACTGTAATGTTCTTCCTTGAACATTCTTTGGACATTCTCCCATTCTCCCCCTTTTTGACACACATCAAAAAGAGTGAATCAAGGTCAAAAGTTTCTTCCTAATGAAAGTCCCATACCTTTCATTGAAACCCTTAATTTCCCCTTGATACTAAAGACAACAATCAACTTAGTGATAATCCCATATCACTCAAGTCTTTAGAGTAAAAACTCCCCCTAATAGTCAACTCCCCCTAAAAGTCAACTCCCCCTTGACTAATAGGTAAAACTCCCCCTAAAGGTCAACTCCCCCTTGACCATTGCACCAACAATGTCTTGGAGAGTTTCAATCCTTTAGAACTCTAAAATACCAACTTCCAGCTGAAATTTCAGACAATCAGTCGAAAATCAGCATTTTGGCACGCTCAGCCTTTACTGGATCGGTCACCAGACCGATCCACACTTCCCTGGATCGGTCCAGTGACCGATCCAGACCTCCCTGGACCGATCAGCATCCCCTCTGATCGGTCCACAAATCTCTGATAGGGATTTCTGATTTTTCTCCCGAAATTCAGAAACCCCTAAAAAATCACAGAAAATTCCAAAAATTATAAAATTTTGAGGATACATTCCTCATAACATATATTATCATGGAAAAATAGTTTTCTATGAAAATAACTTCCATTTTCAAATCTTGATATTTTTCCATGAAAATAACTTCCATTTTCAAATCTTGATACAAAGTTCGAAAAACTTTAAGATAGCTCAAGGTTAATCCATCTTTGTATCAACTTGCTCAATGATGAATGCTATCACTAGAAAAGCTTCATAAAGGTTTTTCAAATCAATTTTGAAATGATTTTAAACCATTCAATTTAGGACCACAATCTTAGGGCTAAATGTACATGACTTGTATACAAGCTTTCCCTATGATCCTCAATTTAGAATTAGGCTCATCTAGGTACAAGAGCTATGCACCTTGATCCTAACTCATAATCCTAATATCTCACACACATCTAAGGTGTATCAAACACATCCAAGTCAATTTTGATGTGAGATATGGGTTTAGGTCATCTTAAGCTAAGTTCTCATGCATTTTCTAGACAACAATTTTATCTCCATATCAAATTGAGTTTTTATCCTTAAATCAATTTAATTGATCATTAATGCAAGAGATGATGACATGACATAAAATAATATCATAAGTGAAAACATGTGTCAATGTCATGATGTCATGTCATAAAGTATGAAACTTAAATAAAGCATGACATATACTTAACCTAAGCATTATCATGACATTTCAAATGATAGTAAATTAGATATGATGTCATGACATGGCATATGGCAAATAATATATGGCAAATAACATATAAAGGTATAGAAAATACCTCATTCTAGCTTTAGTTGCCATTTTTGATAATTTTGATCATTTTGCCATAAATTCTATATTCCTAAGTGTAATAGATCTAAAATCATATACTAAAGATTTTTGGATTACTATGTGGCAATTAGATTGACCCTAGAAAATTCCTCAAATGTGGTTGGCACATCCTAATCACCTTAGGAATAATTTTTAATTTCATTTTCAAGGCTTGGTTATACCTTGAAACTTCCTAAAATGCCACCTTTTGCCATGATTAGGTTAACTACCTATCCAAGTAAGATGGGCACACCCTAAATCATCTAGCGTGATGAAATCATGCTCCTAGGAACCCAATACCTATTTGAGCTCATTGGGTTCACTAAATATTCACTTGGGATGACTTCCCTAGCAACCCTTCTAATGACCCTCCTAGGCTTTAAAGCCTTGGTCATTTGGGACTCATCAAGATCAACTCTAGGGGTGACTCCCCTTGTGACCTTGGTGATGATCTTCCTAGCCCTAGATCTTGTTCCATAATCGAATGGAACATTATGATAAGTGGGCTTGACCACTTGAGACTTAGGTTTATGACACAAACCTCTCATGTCCTTGGGCTTTGATTTTTGACCCTTAGACCCTAGAGTTGACTTCTCCAAATTCTTAAGAGTATTTTCTAAGGTGTCAAGTCTTGACCTCAAGACTTGATTTTTCTTCTCTAATACCTCAAGTTTTAATTTTCCATTTTTATTTGAGGTATTCCTAGGCATATGTCTAGTTGTTTTGGGATTCCTACCTAGGTTTTCCTTAACCTTAGATGGGTTAATTCTAGGATTGGTACTTCTAGTATTGTTCTTATCTAGACTAACATGTTTGGCACCTAAGCACATGTATCGGTTTCTATAGTTATCATGCTTATCATTATTGACAAATGCAATAAAGCTACTAGCATGTGTCTTATTAGAATTGCAAGGATATGCCTTAAAGGGTACCTTAGGGTTTGCCTTAGCTCCCCCCATAGATGTGCTTGGTCTCTTGTCCTTGTGAGGTTGCCTCCCCCTCGGACATTGGCTCCTATAATGTCCCCTTTGCTTGCATTGGAAGCACACCACGTGCTCCTTGCCCTTGCGTATCGGGACTCCGGCTTCCTTGACTTTTGGTGCCGGTGGAGTCTTCCTAATCCTCTTTGGACATTTACTCTTGTAATGCCCATATTCCCTACACTCAAAGCACATTATATGTAATTTACTTGAAATTAAGTTGCTTGAGTTACCTAGGGTTGAGGATGAACATAAACTCTCTTCTTCATCCCTTCCGGAGGTAGAGGCTTCTTCTTGCACCAATCTTGATGAAGAACTCTCCTCCTCTTTTTCCTTAGATGTTGAGTAGCCATCAACTTCTAACTCCATACCTCCATGATGTGAGCTACTTGGCTCACTTGACTCCTCTTCATGACTTGAATTGGAGCTCTCCTCATGGAACTTGGCCAAGTTGTTCCACAATTCCTTGGCATTGTTGTAACCACCTATCTTACACAAGATATCGTTAGGTAATGAGAATTCAAAAATTTTCATTACCTCGTTGTTGATTACGGATTGGTGGATTTGTTCCTTCATCCACCTCTTCTTTTCAAGAATTTCTCCTTCTTCATCCCTTGGAGGAACAAAACCTACTTGTACACAATTCCAATTAACTAAGTTAGTCATAAGAAAGTACTTCATTCTTACCTTCCAAAACGCGAAGTCGTCACGATCGTAGAAGGGTGGAATCGTGACGTCTTCTCTAAGTCCATCCATTCTCTAGCTTGTGCTCCTTTGGGTGTTAATCCGACGAAGAGCAACCTCGCTCTGATACCACTTGTTAGGACCTTCGGATGCGACTAGAGAGGGGGGGTGTGAATAGCCGACCCCAAATTTTCGTTTCTTCCTACAATTTAGGTTAGCGCAGCGGAAATACAATGTAGAAACGAAAGTGGAGAAGATCAAACCTCAAACACGATGATGTAACAAGGTTCGGAGATGATACTCCTACTCCTCGGCGTGTCCGTAAGGTGGACGAAGCCTATCAATCCGTCGGTGGATGAGACCCCGGAAAATCAGCTAATAGAAACTCCTTCTGGGTGGAGAAACCTCGCCACAAACTTCTTGCAACAGCAAGATAGGAATACAAAGATACAGTACAATACAAAGGCAGTAAGAATGTAAAAACACAGCTTGCCTTCTCGTCGACTGTCGACTGGATGAAGCAGCAACTTCACGAAACACCTACAACAGCAGGAACCAGCCGAAGGTAGCTTCCACGAAGCTTCAGGAAAATGAGAGCTCAGCAAAGCTCTGATTGCAGTAAGATCAGTAAGAAAAGAGAGGTCATCACTTTACTGTAGAGGCACTCGACCCCTTTATATCTCTGAACCTATGAACCTGCGAAGAGGGCAGAAGACATAGCAGAAATCTAGCCGTTGTGACTCAACGGCTAGAGCTGGACCGATCAGGCTCCACCCTGATCGGTCCAGACCTTCTCTGATCGGTCTTGGGACCGATCAGGACCTATGCTGATCGGTCCCGGACCGATCAGACGTCGCTCAGAGGTCAAACTCTCGATCGGTCTGTGGACCGATCGGGACTCAGTCCACGGACCGATCCCTCTCTTTCTTCTCCCGATCTTCTTCGTTTCTGATTACCGATCGGTCACCGGATCGATCAAGAACACTCGGTGTTTCTTGATCGGTCACCAGACCGATTAGTCAACCAGCGTATCACTGGATCGGTCACCAGATCGATCCAGGTTTAGAGCTCCCAGCCCTAAACCCTACTTGGTCCAGAGAACGAGCTACCGAGCCCTCTCTGACCTAGTCCGGAGAACGAGCTGCCGAGCCCTCTCCGACTTCGTCCGGTCCAGAGAACGAGCTACCGAGCCCTCTCTGACCTAGTCCGGAGAACGAGCTGCCGAGCCCTCTCCGACTTCGTCTGGTCCAGAGAACGAGCTACCGAGCCCTCTCTGACCTAGTCCGGAGAACGAGCTGCCGAGCCCTCTCCCACCTCGTCCCGTCCAGAGAGCGAGCGACCTAGTCCGGAGAACGAGCTGCCGAGCCCTCTCTGACTCCGTCCGGTCCAGAGAACGAGCTACCGAGCCTTCTCTGACCTAGTCCGGAGAACGAGCTACCAAGCTCTCTCCGACTTCCCATGCCAAGTTTCCATACTTGGACTTTTCCCGTGCCAAGCTCCCTGCTTGGACTTTTCCGTGCCAAGTCTCCATACTTGGACTTTTCTCATGCAAGCTCCCTGCTTGGACTTTTCACCAGATGTCTGGTCAACCTTAACCTATCTGGATTTCCCTTGCCTGGCTTCACTCACCAGAACTTTCCAACTGCCTGGCTTCACTCACCAGGACTTTCCCTTGCCTGGCTTCACTCACCAGGACTTTCACCTGGCTTCACTCACCAGGATTTCCCGAATCAGGTCGACTCACCTCGGGTCAACCAGGCCAACATTGACCAAAGATTGCACCCACAAACTCCCAAGTTTGTATTCTGTCAAATATCATAATACAACTTTTCTACTCTCGTCAAACATCAGAATAGAACTTTCCCATTCTCGTCAAACATCAAAATACAACTCGAGTCAGGTCAACTCGAGTCAAGTCAACCAGGTCAACCTTGACCTAAGGTTGCACCAACACCAGTTACATAAACTCTTCTCATAACTCATATTGGCCAACATGCAGAACAAGAAATACAAGATGATTGGTGAATCCCTCTTATTTCTTTTCTCTAGCAAGGAATTATGTTGATTGATCTTGAACAGGCGAGGATACTCAAAAGGAGGGTCATGCATTTCACTATGATCGACAACTATTTATATAAACAAATTTTCTCTCATCCTCTACTCAAGTGTCTGTTGTATCGTGAAAATCGATAGAGGGGGGAGGGGGTGAATATCGATTTTAAAAATTCGAAAAGAAGATCAAGTACGTAGCGAAAAAATTGAAATTAGAACAATGCTAACACAAGTAATTTTTTACTTGGTTCGGAGTCTTGGTCGACTTCTACTCCAAGGCCCGCACTCGTCGAGTGCTTTCGTTGGGCAATCCACTAGCAATTCGAATAAGTTTTTACAAATTGAAAGTACAAGAATGCTTAAGAAGATTAAATACCAACAATAATTAAGAAAGAAAGGAAATAGCGTAGTGTCGGAGAAGCTTCAGCGTCGCATGAGCACAGCATGGCAGAGCAAGCTTTGCAAAGGCTTTGTTGTCAGTTTTTCCTTTGCTCCAGGGTGAATCCTCCTTATATAGGAGGCTCTGGGCGCCCAGATCCCTTTCGGACACCTAGAGTGTGACATAGCTAAGCCAACCATGAAGCTCTACGTGGCGAAACGGTGACAAGGATAAACTTTGCATTCCAGGTGCCCGGATCCCTTCCGAGCGCCCGGACCTTTGTTTTCCAGCAACCCGTAAAAAAACATTAGTCTGAGGCAAAATGCAAAACTACCCTACAAAACAAAGTGTTAGCATAGTACAGTTATAATAGTAATAAAAGCAGTAATTAGATTTCATCTCCTCGAGACCGGAATCTAGTCACGATCTCAACTTAGATTTTCGAAATGGATCTAAGTTGGATCGAAGCCTAATGTTCCCTTCCCGGGAACGCATCCTCACAGTCACTCCCCTCCAATGACTTACCTTAACTTACCTATCAGACGTCCGGTTAGCCCTTCGACTCATCTAGACTTCGTATCAGCTATCAGGTCAGCCCATCGACCTAGCTGGATTTCGTGCCAGGCATCTGGTCAGCCTGTCGACCTATCTGGGCTTCGTGTCAGCTATCCGGTCGGCCCGTCGACCTAGCTGGGCTTCATGCCAGCTTTCCGATCAGTCCGTCGACCTAGCTAGGCTTCTTCTGAACACTCAGTCGTAGTGTTAGATTACAATGAAACTAACTTAACCTACTTTGTCATTCATCAAAACTTGAGTTAGACCGTTAATGTTACCTGCACTAACAATGTCTAGGCCCTAAAGATGTTAATTATGTTTTACAAGAAACTCATTGAGGCTATTGCAGGAACCACATTGGAAAATGAGCACTCGCTTGGAAAGTATTACTGGCAGGGTACTTTTGGTGAATTCTGCAGGCCAACTCTACCTAACTTACGACCACCTACTTTCATTGTTAGAGACATCAAAATATTCTTCACCTCACAATTGAGCTCCTGAAGACATACATTGTCTCTTATCCCTTTGGCCAATGGGGCATAAATATTGTGGACCCATTTTGATTGAACCCAGTCATTAAAAATTCATCTTAGTAGCGATGGATTAGTTATTCAATTGGGTGGAAGTTGAAGCCCTAACCAAGATAACTGGAGCAACAGTCATTTAATTCTTATGGAAGAACATCATTTGTCGATATGGAATCCCCATAAATTTGTCTCAAATACTAGTCGCCAATTCCAGGCTACAAACTTCAAGAATGGTTGAAGATTTTAGTATTCTTCAAGCTTTCACTTTCGTTGTCTATCCCTAGAACAATGGCCAAGCAAAAGTGGCTAATCAGGAGATTGTTTAGGGGCTCAAGGTCAAGCTCGACTATGTTAGAGGCAGCTGGGTGGAAGAATTGCCAAATATTTTATGGACTTATCAAACTATTCTCCACAAGAGCAATGGATGACACCCTTCCATCTAGTCTACGGAGGGGAAGCAGTTGTTCTCATGCAAGTTGATGAGGAATCCATTCGGCAGATTCTCTATGATCAAAGTAATCTTGATTGATGACTCTTAGAATTAGATTTGATCAGTGAAACCAGGGAGAAAGTTGTCGCTCAGCTCACAACCTATCAGCAAAAGATGTTCCAAAACTATAATCAGAGAGTTATCCCTCGTGTCTTTCAAGTTGACGACTTAGTATAAAAAAGAATCAAACTCGTTGAAGATGCTAACAAGTTGAAACCCTAATGGAGTTGGCCTTACAAGGTTATCCAGAAGCTATCTTCTGGAGCCTATTAATTGCAAGATCCTGATGGGAAAGAGTTGAACAGGTCGTGGAGCGTTAACTACTTGCAACCCTATCAAATTTGAAAAAGAGTATCATTTCTATAATCATTTCACTCAATTTACTAACATTGAATACTCTGTATATATCTCTCTTATGAGTTGAATGAAAAAACTCAGGATAAATATCGCCTCTCCAAAAGCCTCTTATGGTATACATCTCCTTCGACAATCTCCCTCCTTAGGGCACAAAGACTTAGTGTGTTTTCGTGCACAAGGACTATGGTCACTCGCTCGACACAAAGAATATGACTGCTCTTTTGAGACAAAGACAATCAGGTTGTCTCGAGTCAAAGACTTAGCGTGTTTCCATGCATGAAGATTATGGACGCTTGCTTAGCTCAAAGACAATCGGGTTGTCTCGAGTCAAAGACTTAGTGTGTTGCCATGCACAAAATCTTTGGCCCTCGATCGACGCAGGTCGCTCGCTCTGCACATCTACTACATTATGAATGATATTCTACCTTACTAGATTCTCTCTATTGGTTCATAAAGACACTAGAGGGGGTTGAATAGCAATCATCACCTTTTCAAAAGTCAAGATTACGTAGCGGAAAATAAACACCAAAATATAAACGCTAACACAAGTACATTTACTTGGTTTAGAGCCTTCAACGACTCCTACTTCAAGACCTGCACTCATTGAGTGCTTTCGTTGGGCAATTACTATTAGTTCAAAAATAAGTTACAAACTTTAAGTACATGAATTATAAAATAAAAAATTATCGACTAGAAGAAAGTAGGAATAGAATTCCTTAATCATAGGTTGTCAGAGCAACTTTTCAGGATCATCGAAGCTTTCTCAGGGCAGCATGCAAGAACGAAAATTGTAGTAATTGTTGTTTTGAACCTGCTGGTCAAAAGCTGCTTTTATAGCCCCGTCCGGGTGCCTAGAGTCCCTCTCGGGCGCCTGGACTATGCTGACGTGATGAGCTCTAATCGAAACTTCATCCCTGAAGTTTATCCACCTCCGGGCGCCTGGACTATTGACGTGGGTTCGACCAATCATCACGCTCTAACTCAGCTTCTGGATTAGTTTTCTCGTCTGGGTGCCTAGACCAACTCCGGGTGCTCGAACTGCCCGGGTGCCTGGCCAGGCACCAGCTCGTGAAGCTTGCCCGTGTACTCGGAGCAACTCCAAGCACCCGAACCACTTTTTGCCTTTCTCTTTCTAGCCACAAAAAGTTAGTACAAGCATAAAAATTACCCTGTAAAATAAAATTAGTACATTAAAAATATAATTAAATTATGACTTAGATCATATCTCCTCGAGACCAGGATCTAGTTAAGGTCTCAGCTTAGGTTTTTCAAATGGAACTAAGTTGGACCGACGCCTACTGTTCCTTCGACCGAAAACGCGTCCTCACTAGATCTCTCCTCCAGTTGCTTACCTCCACTTACCAATTGCAAACTTCAAGTCCCCTGTCCCACCAGGACTTCCTGCCAGATTTCAACTAATTTGGACTTCCTCTTGCAAGATCTCAACCAATCTAGACTTCATGTCAGCTATCAACCTAGCTGGACTTACGCCTGGTGTTTCGGTCCTCTAGACTCATCATGTTCTATATACTGGGTAAAGAGGCTAGACAAACAATACATCTAACTTTAATATATTTGTCATACAACAAAATCTAATTATCAGTGCAACCTGCACCAACAATCACCTCCTTTTTAATGTAATGACAACTTGGGTTAAAGTTAGAAAAAATATGTAAATAAGCATTAAACATGTAATGCAAAATTTAAGTAAGTTAGATTTTTTTTTAACATAACCCGCTATCCTCTCTCTTTGACACACAACAAAAATTAATATAAGTCATTAAGAACAAATTTCTAATGGTTCATAAAAGTTAAAAAACAAAAGTTTTAAATATTTGTTTAACTAATGTTTGAAAATTTTTGAACAAAGTAAATAAAGTTTTAGCAAAATGAATAAATTTTTCAAACTAAAATTTTAAAAAAAATTCAAATAATGATTTCAAGATCTTAAATTTTGAAAACAAGTTTTATTTTAAAAACAACAATTGCAAGTAATATTTTCAAGTAAATAAAATTTACAAAGGTAAAGTTTTTATTCAAAAAAAACTCAAGTTTATTGTAGGGAGGAGTAAATAAAAAAATTAAAGTAATTTGAAAATTATTTTTCAAAATTTATAAAAAAAAAAATAAAATTTTGAAATTTGAATTTTGTAAATGGTCTTCCAGTGTTAAAAATTAAAATTTTCAAGATCAAAGCTTTTTGAAAAGATAAATTTTACAGGAATTTTATAAAACTTTTAAAATTATTTTTGAAAGCATCTCTCAAAATATTTTTTAAAGTATTTTTCGGAAATGGCGAGTATTTTTCAAAGTATTTGGGCTGCTATATTGTTTTTCATTACAACTTTTCAAAGAAAATTATTTAAAGTCAATTTTGAAATATCTATTCAAAACATTTTTCAAAAAAAACTTTAAGTAAGTTTCAAAATCCTTTTGTTTAAACATAGTTTGCAAACAGTAGTAAGAAAAAGAAAAAACAAATTAAAAGTAGTTTTTAAATATCTTTCCCTTGAATCTGATATTATTTTAAAAAAAATATTCATCTAAAAAGTATCCTTAAATGTCTAACCGTTAGTTACTAACTAACTATCAGAAGATAGCAATATTCACTTGGTTAGTTAAGTTAAATATTAATATTCAATTAGAAATTTACTGAAAAGGGACTACTTAACTTGATCAATGTATTGTTGTATTTATATTCTAAACTTATTTTGATGCACTGATATAAACATCTAAAGTCCAGACAAAAGACCTACGCATTTCACGTCATTCTAAATTTTTGAATACACAATCAAGATAGATCTAGTGTGTTTGTGAAATGCTCATTCCCTATATCTATAGATCATGCTTTCAAAGGATTCGATCTAGTATTAAGGCCAAAATAATTTTACAACACTAGAGAAATGGAAAATTTTTTGAAACATAAGTAAATAATTTTTCTCAGATTTGCAATTCACTTGAAAATTTATTTTAGAATAAGAGTCCTAATCTAACATTCTCAGTTTTCTTCTTAGGTTCCTAAAGTTAAATTTAAGTTAACTTCGAATTCGTGTTTCAAGTTTAATTTAGTTTTAAGTTTAAGTTAATTAAATTATAATTTTTTAATTATTTTTTTAATTAAGATTTAGGTTTAAATTAATTAATTTAACTAATTAAACTTTAAGTTTAGGATTTCATTAAAGTTAGATTTTTAAAATAATTTTTGAAGGAATAAAAATATTTTTTAAAATAACTTTTTAAAGAAGTTTTAAAGGATTTTTAAAATAATTTTTAAAATAATTTTAAAATAATTTTTAAGATAATTTTTGAAGGATTTTTAAAATAATTTTTAAATAATTTTTAAGATGATTTTTTAAAGGAATTTTTTTTAAAATTAATGTAATGCATTAATTTATTTTAATTATCTTAATTAATTAAATTTATTTTAATTTAATTTATCTTAATTATTATAGTTTAGTTTATTTTAAATTAAATTAAATTTTAATTTATTTTACTCCTTATTCATCTCATCCGATCTATATTTTAAATCAGGGAACCCTATAATTTTGTGAGATGAATTAAGTTTGAATTTCAGGATTTGGTTTAACTTGTGTTATTTTCAAGTTTAGTTTTAAATTCAATAAACAGACATTCTTTGGATAAGCTTTTAAGTTGTGGTAAGTCACCTGAATATCATTAAAGTAACCACACCTTCGAAATTTTGTAAATAGACTTATCCACTGAACTTAATGTAAAACTTTGGTCTAACCAGCTAGGATTAGTGAGGGATAGTTTCAGTTAGTTTCACTAAGTTAAATGCACTAGATCGAAGTCATATCTTTCTAGACATACATAAACAGAGCTTCCCTAATCCATTATCATCCAAAACTTTTCTGGTACTGTTTATCAAGTTAAACTTTCTGTCCCTATTTAACATAGTCTTAATTATCTAGTCGGATAAATTATTATTTTGGATGTGCCAACTAATTTGGACCCTCCTCCTGAATTATTAAATTTTTGGTTCAGGTTTTAGGTTTATGTCAATTGATTTTATAGTTGTAATTAACTTGATTGTAACTTGTGTTTAGATTAAATTTGTAGTTATTCGATTTAAATTTAGTTTTTTTATTTAAATTTAATTGGTTTGATTTCATTTTACATTTTAGGTTTGGGTTTGAATTAATAGGTTTAGATGGATTTCGTTTTATGTAATGAATTTCAATTTTAGGTACATAGAATTTATTGAGTGCTACTTGCTTGGTTAGACAAGCTTTTGGAACCTAAGCTTTGGTTTATTTCTTGTTTTGGCTTATAAGTTATATAAATGTTTTATTTGTTGAGCTAGACTTATATCTAAATCTGGATTTGTTGTACATAGCTCATTGTGATCCAAGTATCATGTCGAGGTACTTAGATCTTGTTGTGAATTTTTCTAACAATTTTTTTAGATTGGTTACTTTAGTTTTCAATTTAGAGTTTTCTTTCTCAAATCTTTCAACTTGAGTTGGGTTAGTCTTTTCGGTTTGGGAATTAAGTTGTTCCTTAAGGTATTGATTTTCCTAAAGGAGTGTGTCATTTTATTTTTCATATTTAACTAATTGCTCATTAAGACAAGCAATAATTTTAAAGAATTTACAATTAAGATAGATGATACCTCATTCAAACCTTCGAAAATGAGTGCAAACTTGTGACTTGATTCGTATTCGGACTCGTCGTCTTAATCAGAGTCACTTTCTGATTCGGGTTTGATTGTCATCAATGCGAGGTAGTTGTGATGCTTCGACTCGTCGTTGTCTGATTCTTTCAATGACAACTCGTCCCAAGTTGCTTTGAGTGTCTTCTTTCTTTTGGTTGTCTTGGGTTTGTCCTCTTTCAATTTTGGACACTCGTGCATGAAATGACTCTTTTTGTTACATTTAAAGCACGTCATCTTCGCCTTTGCGTCGTTGGGTGTAGATTTGATCACTTTTTGTAAGTCTTTCTTTGTGGAGTTGTTTTCCTTCTAGTGAACATCTTTATGACCATGTTCACTTATTGTTCTTCTTCATTGGCTTCTGAATCAGATTCATCTTCTAACTCAGGCTTGACTTGAGTTCTAGTCTTCTTTTCTTTTAATGGACCTACAAGGAAAGTTATACCCTTCTCAACCTACTTGGCATTAGTTTGTTTATGTAATTCTAATTCACAGAATAATTCATCTAACTTTAGCTTAGAGAGATTCTTTAAAATCTTATAAATATCTACTATAGATGCCCACAGTGCATTTCGAGAAAAGGAGTTGAGAGCGTACCTTATCAGATCGTGGTTCTCAAGTTGATACCCAATTAGGTGAAGATCATTCATGATATTCTTTATTCAAGTGTGGAGCTGACTTGCAGTCTCATCATCCTACATTTTAATGTTAAATAAACTATTCAAAAGTAAGTATCCCTTAGTTACCTTTGAATCGATCGTGCTCCTTCACATTCTCATGCAGGCTGACGCGGTTGAGTTCTTCTTTTATCAGACCACACTGAAGTGTATTTAGTGCCTTTGAGTCAATATAGGCATTTTTCTTGTCTTCTTGATTCCATGTTTCTGGGTTGAGAGGTACTTTTGTTGCTTCATCTACCAACGTCTTATATCCTCATCGGATAGTGAACCATTGACGAATATTCATCTTCAAGTATACCTCCATTCTTCTCTTCCAGTAAGGGAAATCATCCCCACTAAAGAGTGGAGGGTGAGTACTGTTGTAACCTTCACCTTGAGTCATTTAAAGATAGAACCTTACACACAAAAAATAAACTAATGAAAAGATCTCAACACTAGGTCTTGGATTAGTAGTGTGAGAGATGATAAATACAAAAAGAAACTCAATTTGTGTTGCACAAATTCGAAGTATTTTGCAACGTAAAAAACTTGTCCAAAAGAGGTGATTACACCAAATTGAACTAGGTCAAAAAATCTTAAAATCGAAAAAGATTTAAAAAGAAAGAAAACAAAAGAACCCCCTTGGCTCGATTAGTGGTTGCGCCAATTCAGAGTGGTACCTCGCTCTGATACCACTTATTGGATCGTAAAGACACTAGAGGAGTGAATAGCGATCGTCACTTTTTTGAAAGTCGAGATTATGCAATGGAAAATAAACATAAAAATACAAACGCTAACATAAGTAGATTTACTTGGTTCAGAGTCTTCGATGACTCCTACTCCAAGGTCTGCACTCGTTGAGTTCTTTCGTTGGGCAATCACTATTAGTTCAAAAATGAGTTACAAACTTTAAGTACTCAAACTGTAAAATGAAAGATTACTGATAAGAAGAAAGTAGGAATAGAATTACTTAATCATAGGTTGTCGGAGCAGTTTTTCAGGATCGTCGGAGCCTTCTCGGAGCAGTGCGCAAGAACGAAAGTCGTAGTAATTATTGTTTTGAACCTGCTGGTCGAAGGTTGTTTTCATAGCCCCGCCCGGGTGCCTGGACCATGTTAACATGGCGAGCTCTCGTCGAAACTTCATTCCCGAAGTTTATCCACCTCCGAGTGCCTGGACCCCCTCCAAGTGCCTGGACCTTTGATGTCGGCAAGTCATCACGCTCCAACTCAACTTCTGGATGAGTTTTCTGGTCTGGGCGCCTCGACTAACTCCTGGCGCCCGAACTACTTGCCTAGGTGCCTGGCCATGCACCCGCCCGCAAAGCTTGCCAGGTGCCCGAAGAACTCAAGACGCCCAGACCACTTTTTGCCTTTCTCTTTCTTACCACAAAAGTTAGTCTAGGCATAAAAATTACCCAGCAAAATAGAGTTAGCACATTAAAATATAATCAAATTATGACGTAGATCCTGTCTCCTCGAGACCTTAATCTAGTCAAGGTCTAGGCTTAGGTTTTCCCAAATTGACCTAAGTTAGATCGACGTCTACTGTTCCTTCAATCGAAAATGGGTCCTCACTGGATCTCTCCTCCAGTTCCTTACCTCCACTTACCAATTACAGACTTCAGGTCCCTTAATCCACCAAGACTTTCTGCCATATTTTAATCAATCTAGACTTCCTTCTACCAGATTTCAACCAATCTGGACTTCAAGCCAACTATCAACCTAACTAGACTTCTGTCTGGTGTTTCGGTCCTCTAGACCCATCATGTCTTACACACTTGGTAAAGATGTTAGACAAACAACATATCTAACTTTAACCTATTTGTTATACATCAAAACCTGATTATTAATGTAACATGTACCAACACTCTCATCTATCCCCAATCGACTATTGGAGTTCACTATTTTCACTAAAAATGGTGTTGGTAAGATCAACAAATTGGAAGCGAAAATAGATACTCAATTGAAATTGATAAGGAAGCACAAGAGCATTGCAAAAGTCATTATGATTGAACTAGAAAATCACACAAATTATAAGTCAAGCAAAGTTAGGGAAGACATCATTAAGAACATTTGAATAAATCTTTTGTAGACACAAAATGTTCTGGGAATTCAACCCTCAAGTGTTATGTCTCACGGAGTTATTTTATGACCCCTTCAGCTCCATAAGAGAATATTTTTACAGTCCATTCACTGAAGAGGTCACCAAATTCCACCGACTACAAATATTCAATTTTTTTGACCTCCCAGCACTCGACTTCTCTTGCTTTGAAGTTCTCTAGGTTATTCTTTAAGGTCTGTAGCTTGACCTCTCGATTCTTAAGTATTGCATCCTTAGCCACCAACTCGGTCATCTTCCCTGCCATCTCCACCTCATGATTTTTCGCTTTCTCCCCCAGGTTGGCAAATAATGCCTCTACCTCCATAGCCTTTTTTCCAGATTCGCCAGTGTTGTTTGCCTTCGTTTTTCTCCCAAGAAAGCCTCGACTCGGCTATCTTCAGGCTAGACTGAAGTTCAAATTTTTGTTTCTCCAAGTTATTGATTTGAGCAACATTTTCTCATTTTACTGCCAAGTACCTGATCGCTTGGCACAATATATTGTCTCTCTTAATCCGCAATCTTTGCTTTCAGCTTTACCACCTTAGTTTGTATCTCCTCCAACTCTTGATTCGGCTCGGCCCGTTCGGCTTCCAACTCGTCAGATTTTGATTTGACTGTAGGAGGTTGCTGAAAATGTTGTATATAGTCAAGTGTGCAGACAATAACTACAAGCCATAGCCAATCTTAGATAAGTAATTCACCCTATAATACTATGACACTCTTATGAAAATGTTTACCCTAGTTAAATCCTGATTGAAGATGTCCGCTAAACCATGAAGCGATCAGTGTTTGATTCTTTTTGTAGCATCGAGCCAAGCACGAACAAGATTGTCAATCGACCTTAGAGTGTGAACAGATTCGGATGGGTGAACTATCCCTAAGATGAGGGAGGACCTTCCCTAGGAGAAGGCACTCCTAATGGGGCGGTAGGAGAAGCAGGAGCTCTTGGTTGGTGCGAGGAGCTTGGATCAGCCGATCAGGGGACAGACGATGGGTCGGTTGGTTGGATGCTCAATCTTCCCGTCTATTCATCCTACATGATCGTAAGAAGTTCCTCCTAGGAGGATAGGAAAGGCTTGGGAACCACCGAAGCTAAAGGGCAATTAGTTGAAGCTTCTTGCAACGGTGTCTCTTTCGGGAGATCCTTAACGGGTCACCTAACTCCTCTAAAAAAAACTCCACCAGTACCATCGAAGGGCGGGAGGGGGTAGTTCCCCTGTGTTGGTTGCAGTCTCACCAACAATAGCATGGTTGGCGACGGTATCATTAGCAAAGCTAATCAGCTGAGCACCTCTACACCACTCCAATTCAGCCACCCCATGCCTCTCCAGCTCAACTATATCCATATCCAAGGTCTTGTTCATCGAGGCCTTCCAAATAGTTCGAGCTGCATGAAGAAGAGAGAACTTCAGTTAGCCATCATATAAGACCAAGATAGAAGTTTTTACTGAAAGTAAATTACAGTCCAGCTTTGATTGGACTTAGCCCGAATTGGTAGAGAAGACCATCTCCAAGTAGATGATTGATATCAAATTTCAAATCTGCCAAGATTTTAGATGTCATTACACACATAGGATCCGAATGATAATTGTGCAAACCTGGTACCTTGGGCAACTCCATTTGTTAGTCGGTCGTCTATTCAACGAGGGTGGAAGGTTGGATGAATATATAGTGTGACTTTCAACATTAATTAGAAGTCGGCATCTCATCTAAAAAGTCGCACCTCTTGAAAGAAAAAGACCCCCGTCTCCATCATCTTCAAGTAGAAGAAGTAGTCGAAGACTCGGGGTATGAGAGGGATTCAGTACAAACGGAAAATGATGACCATTCTGCAAAGCAATCGGAAGGAATTGGGCCCTAAATGTTCTAGAGGAATATGAAAATATTGCTAAATTTCTGAGAAGAAACTTGAGATTGGGAATCAGAGGCCTCCTGATAGTTGATCCTTGAAAAGGGTAATAAATTTAGTTGGCGAAAGGTGTGGCTGATTAAGGGCATTCGGGATTGTTGGTGCAATCGACCTCTAGGGTTTCAATGTTTGACAATATACCTAAGTTTGATTAATTTGACCAAGGGTTGACCCAAACAGGACTTGATGTTTGGGAGAGAGAAGTCTAGTCAGGACTAGATGACTAGCAAAGGTAAATTCTAACAAAAGGTTAGGCAAAGTGGAAGTCCTAGTGAGTGAAGCCAGACCCTGGTGAGCGAAGCTAGGTGGTGGAAGTCCCGGTCAGTGAAGTCGGGCCCTAGTGAGTGAAGCTAGCTGGTGGAAGTCTCGGTGAGTGAAACCGGGTCCTAGTGAGTAAAGATAGGTGGTAGAAGTCCTGGTAAGTGAAGTTGGGCAATGGAATTCCTAGTGAGTGAAGCTAGGCAATCCTAGGGAGGTAACCCTAAGTTTATTGTACTATTTTATTTATTGTGCTAACTCAGTGTTGCAGGGAAGTCCAACTAAGTCGACGGACTGACCGGATGTCTAGCACAAAGTTTAGCAAGGTCGACGGGTTGACCGGACGTCTGACAGGTAAGTTAAGGTAAGTCACTGGAGGAGAGTGACTGTGAGGACGCATTCCCGGGTAGGGAACTAAGGCGCCGATCTAACTTAGAACTATTTCGGAAATCTAAGTTAAAATTTTGACTAGATTCCGGTGTCGGTGAGACGGAATATAATTACTACTCATTTTCTTTAACTGTGTTAACTTTTGTTTTGCAGGGTAGTATAACTTTTATTTTACCTCGGACTAACACTTTCTTGTAGGAAAAGGACCTTCTGAAGAAAGGTGGTCTGGGCGCCCGGAAGGGATCCCCTTCCAGGCACCCGGAATTGGTCCGAGCGCCCGAAAGGTAAATTTTATTCCGTCGTAGTCGTCGCACGTGGAACTCACTGGTTGGCTAGGCTACGTCATGGTCCAGGTGCCCGGAAGGTATCCGGGCGCCCGGAGCCTCCTATATAAGGAGGGTGAGTCCTGAAGCAAAGAACAACAACAACATATGCTCTACTACGTTGTGCTCCTGCAACGTTACTTCTCCGATAACCTGCAACTCAATTTATGTTTATTATTGTTGGTATTGTTCATTTTTTTTTGTAGTCCTTGTACTCAAATTTGTAAACCTTTTTACGAACTATTAGTGATTTCCCAATGAAAGCACTCGACGAGTGCGGACCTTAGAGTAGGAGTTGACCAAGGCTCTGAACTAAATAAATTGGTTCTTGTTAGCATTGCTCTATTTCTTTTCCGTTGCGTACTCGCTATGATAATATTTCGATCGATATCCCCCCCCCCCTCCTCTATCGACTTTCACGATCCAACAGGGATGATTATGCGATGGTCGGTAGGAATCTTAAAGGTTAACTTGATTTGATATATATCTCCAATGTTGAGATCTGACTAGGTGAAAGTGTACCATAGTGTAGGGACGTCAAAGGGCATAGATCAAAGGGATTCGAGGTAGGAAAGGGAGACGAGGAGCAAGGTGCAAAGGTGGTAAGAACTAGAGGAAGGAAGGAAGAGGAAGCTAAGGAATAACAAAGAGGAACTTATAGTCAACAAACAACCAAGAGGACATGAAGGAATCGTCAAAGACGTTGCAAGGGAAGATGGAAGACAAAGGTGAATGCAGTCGCATTCTCCCTGTGCCGCCCTAATAAACCCACTACCCGTGAATTTCAACCGTCTGATCTGAGAGCAGAAAAGGTGGGCAAATAATCAACGTCGTGGGATTAGGCGGCTAAATCGATAGAATCGCAACTGTCGCCTTATAAAGACAACCTCGATATGGTGGTGCCACATGGTGACTTCCTACAAGTTTGCATTTATTGCGGATTTGATAGACCAATCATTATGTAGATACACCATCATGAGTATTGCCAACATTTATGGTGCCTTACTCGCCTATTTTCGAGGCACTAACTGTATGGCGGCAAGGTTATCAGGATGACATCCGCTCTAAAGAATTATGTCAATTGGTGGATCAAACCACACTGTTGTCTAATTAATCGGGCTCAAGCCTCCTTTGACTAGACTTGAAGGGGAAACTTGTGATATGGAAAATATTGGACCCCTCCACGTAGGATCTAAGAGCCAATCATCTTACGAAGGTGGCAGCCAAAAGTCCATTCGAGTCAATGCGGTTGAGATTAGCCAATCAAATTATCCTGACCCCCAAGGGGTACGCTCTCACCAAACCAATACCCTCTCAGCTCAAAGACATATTGTCAGTTGGATTCCCCCGACCCCGAGGGCTATGCTCCCTTCGCCTTGGTGCCCGGTTCTGCAAAGCTTAAAAGACCTTTAGCAGATATGTTCCCTCTGAATCAGATATGTTCCCTTTGATCCTAATAATTATGTTCCCTCTGAATCAACACACTCTCAACTAGTTCAGATATGCTCAGCCAATCAGATTCTCTCGATCCCCAAGAGTCATGCTCCCTCTGACTCCATGATCCGGTCAACCAACTCTAAAGTCACCTTCCGAGCAAATTCTTCTAACTCCAAGAGCTTGGCTCCCCTCAAATTCCTTATAAATGAGCATACATACAATCAAACCACCTCGCAAGAGATCAGGGGCTTTGCTCCCTTACCGCTTGTATTGTCCCATTAAGGCCCCCATAACTCAACTCCTTTCAGTGGACTAAGCCCTAAAAGCCCAACGGGCTCCATGTTTCATGGGCTAACAATATAATAAATGTCGCACGTGGAGTGTTGGAATCACATGAGACGGTATCATTATACAAATACAAGATATGGGTGATGGGACTGATTGGTTCAATAAATATACAATGATTTAACATTTCTCTTATTATGACATGATATCTAATTAATGAGAAGAGATTATTATCATAAAAGTATTATAAAAGGAACCCTCTCCCGCAGGCACTAGTATGCTTTTCTAGGCACACATTATATTTTCGCAACTGTTCATCTTTCACATCGACTCCATTGACTTGAACATCAAAATAGCTGCATCAAGACACCCCCGGTTATCCTTTAATGCTCCTTTATCCCTCTCTAATTCTTGATCATACAGGTGTCCTTGTTTTGAGGTCTTTTTCCTGTCAACTTAGTAGCCAGTTCATTGGTGGTCCAGCTCTCAGCAATTCCAAAACATTACATTGTCATCCAAGATTTTACCCTTCCTGAGTTCCTGCTCTAGAGAACATTCTTTAGGAGTTTTTTTGCTGGTCAAGTGTACGATAAAAAAGGAGGTACCATGCTATGTTAGATGCCAAGGTCAATGACCAAATCTTTAGACTTGACTCACTTTGTGGCTCAGTTTTTGGCAGCTTTCACAAATGGCGTCTATGGCTTTTAGTTTTCTTGTGAGGCCTCCAACACTTGGTTTTTGTATGTGTTTCTGATGAGAAGTTCAAAACTACCAGTTAAATGTTTTGATTCAGTATCTGACCTTTGTGGCGCAACAGTTCTTCTGGATCCCAAGTGACATTATCAGAGTCGTCTGTGGATGTCATTTCACTCCTTTCCATCAGCCGTGCCCTCTGTAAGATCATATTGGCCCTATAATTACATTGTTAAGAAAACAAGTAAATTGCTTGCAATCAAGACATTTTTAGTGGTCGAGTAACATTGTTCACTAGATAACAGAAACAATGACAAGAATCAACAGTCATAAACACAAAACCATTGAAGAAACATACTGACTATGACAGACGAGACCAAGTTTGAGGAGATCAAAAGTTTAACAGAGAAAGAAACAATCGTCAATGGTTCCCGACGACGAAGCACCAAGCGGTAGAGCTACGATCGTTTACCAGAAAAAGCTTGACGATTGAGAGTAGCAGCCTCAATGTTGAAGCGCCATCTGCCTCCGCCTCCTTCCGTAGTTTCTCCCCGTCTTCTCCAATCTCCTTACCGCTGAAATGATTGGAATTTCATCACTTATCAAGCCTAGGGATTCAACAGATGGCTGAAATGATTGTTGGATAGCAACAAGTTTCATCCAAAGAATGAGGCATTTCATGAGCAAAGAATGAACCAAAGTTTACAAATTCCATTGTGTTTGATGGTTTAACACTTGACAAAAGAAACAAACAAATGAAGGAGAACATGATTGTAGCTAAGTGAGACAAGAAAACATGATTGCAACAAAGAGCCATCTTCAAGAATGCAAATGTTACATCCACTTTCATGAGGTGCTTCATGTTTCCTGAATCATGCATTCAAAATTGCTACTACCTTGAGCCTATTGGAAAATGGCAAGTAGCGTATTGCTAGGGATCAGCCATCTGAGCAACAACCCGCTTTCTTAGAGGCTTGTGCATCGTCACCCTCCCCGATCTTAATATTTCGTCCCTTTGGCACGGCTGAAGGATCGTCACCAACGTCTAGCATCTTCTTGCTGACCACGTGGTAGATCTGAGTGAGCACTTCAGTGAAGGCATTCTCCACGTTCATGGCCTCAAGGGCAGAGGTCTCGACGAAGAAAGCTTTTTCTCTTTGAGCAAAGGCCTGTGCGTCTTCAAGAGGGACAGACCTAATGTGGCGCAAGTCTGCCTTGTTGCCCACAAGCATGATGACTACATTTTGATCTGTGTGATTCTTTAGTTCTTTCAGCCATCTCTCTACATTTTCAAAGGTGATATGGCGAGTCACATCATAGACAATAAGGGCGCCAGCAGCTCCTCGATAATAAGCACTAGTAATGGCACGATATCTACACAAGCAAAGAAAATTTTTAACCAAGCTATCTAAGGATATAGGAGCAAGTTATTGGGCAAGTCAGAGCACAAGTTGTAGGTACAGTCGAGCCATTTTACTTCCAAAGCTGTTAGAAAAAATACAAAAGAACGCTTAAAAGAGGAATTAAATGGAAGGAGGTCTGTCCATAACTCTAATGCTATCTTAAAGGTTGAGTTATTAACAACTTATCTCAAAATTATTTGAGTGATTATGAAAGAATTAAACTAAAATGATTATTGGTCTAATGCAGACAAAATGTTGGTATCAATGGCACATTTATCTGTAATTTTATTATGCTAATATCATCGTAAGGGATGTTGGGATGGCTAAAAATGTGAACGTGTGGTGTTGACCCCATAACCATTCTTACTTCAATGCTGTATATTCACCTATTATCGAGATTCCATTGATCTTTATAAACCAAAAATATTCAAATCAATTGAATTATTTTTTTATTACATTGACTAATGTTTTCTTTGGTTTCACTCTGCCCCTTACACTTTTCAATGCACTATATTCAAACTCTACTAGAACCTATTTATTAGTAGTTTTTTAATGTCTATGCTATCTCAATCTCCTTTTCTCCTTTTATCAATTATTGAAAGTATACCTAATTTTCTTGCAGATATTAGCACTTTTTATCTATATTAATATTTTTTTTATGCATTTAGTAGCTCTACACATCTATTTTATTATTCTCATGTCTGTTATATTAATTTTTGAATATGTTACTTCTTGACAATTCAATACTCATAATCTATAAAGAATAACCATTAACCAAAGTGGCATATGACAAATAAAATAAGATTATTATTCATAGGCTTAAGAAATTATAATGTTGGATATCTAGCTCCCTAACACAATCATCAACCTTTTCACCTAAGCTTAGAATCAACATTGGCAGTTTTATTCATGTAATCTTTTATATCTAACTAAAAAAGCAAGATTTCCTCCAATTTTAGATTGAACCGAGTTAGTTGAAGTATTCTTTTTTTTTTTTTTTTTGCTGCATTTCTCATGCAAGTTTAATTAAATTCATTTTTTTTCAATGTGCAAGTCTTAGGTATAATGCTAAAACAAGTAGATAAACAAAATATGAATTATGAGACAAATGTGAATCGTCCAAAGCCTTGATAAAAAATGGTCAAATAGCAATCACTTGCTATTTTCCATCATCAAAAGGTATCTGTTAAACGTTAATGTATCTGAGCTCTTGCATTATCCATAATGCTGAACAATCTGTTGTCATTTCTTTTCAGGAAATAGTCAGACAATGTATTACTATTCTCATATTTTTGTTGTCAGATGAACTACATAAGAAATTATAGAACGATTTGTAGAGCCCATAATGCTGAACAATCTGTTGTCATTTCTTTTCAGGAAATAGTCAGACAATGTATTACTATTCTCATATTTTTGTTGTCAGATGAACTACATAATTTATAGAACGATTTGTAGAGACTATATACATTCTGGTCCATCAAGTAAATATTAGATTATATCTGATTAATGTATGAAAAACTTTTGCAACTAATTCAATCTCCAAACAAGAAAAGAAATACTGATTATCAAACAATTGAGATCACATAATATAAGAACGATCTCTTAATTACCCTTCCTATACTCCTCATTCCATGTCATTTGATCTTCTCTCATGAAAATCCTTTTGCTCCAAAAAAATATTGCAAGTGGGAGACATGGAACCTTTGCAAAAATTCAGAAATTGCAACCTTCCACTCAAACAATGATGATTTTTTTATAAAAGAGTTTTGTGCAGAAAGAGAGAGAGAGATCAAGGGAAAAAACAAAGAGGAAGAGGGAAAAGTGTTCTAAGAAATCAATAAACAAAACTAAATCACATGCATCAATCATTGCTCGTTTTGGCTTGATATGGAATGCGAGAGCCAATACCTGGCAAAGGAATTAAAATGACTAATAGTTGATTTGAAACAATAGAGCTTATGGAACTGTAACATTAATTTACTCGGTAGTTGGATTATGAAATGCATCAAATGGATTAGATGACACATTGGAAATTCTTAACACATCAAATGGATTAGATGGCACATTAGAATTTCTCATGCATCAATACGGTGTAATCTAAAATCAAAACCTGGTATAAAATGTCCAAATAGAAATTGTTTCAGAAGCTGCACAGTTTTGTTGAGGTAAGCAAACTCGAAACCAAATGACACAGTTTAACACGATTCGCACCTTTCCTGGCCGGCGGTGTCCCAGATCTGCGCCTTGACGAGCTTGTCGTCGACGCTGATGGTGCGGGTTGCGAACTCGACGCCGATGGTGGACTTGGACTCGGTGCTGAACTCGTTGCGGGAGAATCGAGAGAGCAGGTTCGTCTTCCCCACCCCGGAGTCTCCTATCACAACCACCTTGAACAGGTAATCGTAATCCTCGTCCGCCTTATACGTCATTCCTCTTTTCTACACCAATAACAAATCCTCTTCTTCCTCCTCCTCCTTCCTCCTCCTCTGTTGCTACGAACAACCGGATCTTCCACCTCTTCTCTCCAGATCGAAGAAGAAGGGATGGATCGATCGATCGATCAATGGATGAGGAACCAGAGACGATCCAGTTGATCGCTCGTCGCAGAGACGATGGAAAGGGAGAGGAAGAACACGAACCTGGACGAACAATATTTGACAGAGTCCTTGGCCACGTGGCAGACCCCTCTCACTCTACCTCACAATATTTCCCAACATTATACTTCACTGATTATAGCTACCCCTCAGCGTTTACCCGTCTTTTGATTAGATTGCCGTTGTGGGTCGGCAGAATTGCATATCCGAAAACAAGACGCATTCTGATTGGATCCTGAACTGGGGCCCTTGGCACATGGACAATTGATATGTCTATTGAACAACTCTTTCACAATTGTTATTCCCCAACCATGAGATATACCTTTCTGGTGTACCTGTTTTTTGATTGGATCTCCGTTTTTGATTGGATGCCCGTTGTGGGTCTCTGCGTACGAGTCAGACTATATAATATTGGTCAAGTATTGTTCTACAGCAACGCATTCTACCCTAGGTTTTACCGCCTTTCAACTGGGTCGCGAGTGTGGGCCACTGGCAATTAGTTTCTATAAGGACGAGTCTTCAATGACATAGCAATTAAAATTATTATATATTGTATAATTTTAGTTAGAACAATTTAACATATCAAGCATATATTATTTTTTATTTTATATATATATATATATATATATATATATATATATATATATATATTTTATTTTTTTTTTTGATGAAGTTCATTTTATTAGCGGTCATTCATACAGAAATACAACAAAGATATAGAAATAGTCCTCCAAATTTAAGAAATTATACAACCTAAAGAGAATGTTCAATCCAGGGATGAAACAAATCAAAAAATCTAAAACGAATCAAATTTTGCACATGAAGGAAAATATGCTCAGAGTTAGGAGTTTGTCCCTTAAAAATAACATCATTGCGCTCTCTCCAAATCCAATATACAGTAGAGCAGAAAGCAGCTCGACGAATCTGAGAGCGTCTGGACTTAGAAGAAGCATGCCTGGAAAACCAACTGACTTCTCTATTCCAACGTAAAGGGGCTCTTTGGATAGAACAAGAATGTAGTATCTTAGTCCAAACCATAGCTGAAAGTGGACAATCGAAAAAAAGATGAGGAATAGTCTCCCTATGAATACCACACAAACTTCAAAGATCAGAGGAGGTGACCCCCCATCTAAGCAGTCTAGAACGAGTAGCAAGTCTCCCCTTAATTGCAAGTCAAGCAATAAAACTACATTTAGGGACATGAGAAGAGCCCCAAATCAAATTATACCAAGTCACAACAGGCTTTTTAGGCCTGAAATATTCATACGCAGAAGCAATTGAGTATATACCAGAAGTGGTAAGCTTCCAAGAAATAATGTCTGAATCATTAGAACAAGTAAAATGGGCAGTAATAAAGTCCCAAGCTTGAGCAGTAATAGAATCAATAGGATCAGGTAACTGCCAATGATTGTCATGCCAAACATCAGCAACATAAGCCGATTTAGAAATATTAGCATCAACAATACAGATAGATGGGAATTTCTCAATCAATGAAACACCCCGAAGCCATGGATCAGTCCAAAATTTGAAATGCATACCAGAACCAAGGCAGTAAGAAAACAAACCCTTAAACATAGAGCGAAGATCAAGAAACTTCCTCCAACACCAACTGGCATCAGGGGGCTTGATTATCCCCCAATAACTCAAGGTTCGAAGCTTATTTGCCCTGATCCAAGCAGCCCATAAACTTTCATAAGAGGTTAAAAGAAACCATATATTTTTACCTACTGCAGCACAGTTCCAGATTGACAGTGACTTAAGTCCCAAGCCTCCTTCTTTTTTAGGTAGACAAACATCATGCCAAGCAACAGGTCTAGATTTGGAATTGGAATTGCCATGCCAGAGAAAATCCCGACAAAGCCTGTCAATAGACTGAATAATCGATTTTGGAAGCATAAAAACAGAACACATATAGACATAGAGACTTTGTAAAACAGAAATCACCAATTGGATCCTACCCCCATAAGAGAGAAGACGAGAAGTCCAGCAAGTAATTCTAGCAGTGATTTTATGAATAATTTTGTCACAATACTTTTTTTTCAGACCTGAGGATATTAAAGGAATCCCCAAATAAGTCACAGGGAGGGAACCTTCCTTGAAGTTTAACATGGTCAAGATTTCAGCTTTGATATGATCAGTAACACCAGAAAAGAAAATAAGACTTTTGCCCTCATTGATATGGAGCCCAGAAACTTGTTCAAAATGTTTAAGAATGGACATAACTTGAGTGACTGAGTTAAAACTACCACGGCAGAATACCAACAAATCATCGGCAAAACAGAGATGAGTAATTTGAAGAGTACGACATCCAGGGTGAAACCCAAAGTCAGGTGGGATCAAATGGTGAAAACAGCAAGAAAGGTATTCTATAGCAATAACAAAAAGAAGAGGGGAAATAGGATCACCCTGTCTAACTCCCTTTTTCCCATGAAAGTAGCCCTCCAAACCCCCATTAATAACAATGGAAAATGTGGCAGTTCTAACACATGTAATAACCCAATCGATAAATTGAGAAGGAAAACCTAGATTCAAAAGAGCTTCTTCTAAAAAATCCCATGACACTGAATCGAAGGCCTTCCGTAGATCTACTTTCAGAGTAAGCCTTGGGTTACCATTATTTCTATGATAGTTGTGTACAAGTTCATGGGCCAATAAAATGTTGTCTGCTATTCTGCGACCTTTGACGAAAGCAGATTGGTTCAAAGCTATGATAGAAGGCATAACTTGAGACATTCTAGTAGCAAGGATTTTAGTAATGAGTTTATATATGATAGTGCAGCAAGCAATGGGCCTGTAATCAGTAAGGCCAGAAGGGTTGGGAGTTTTTAGAATAACCACAAGGGCGGTGGAATTGAATTGCTTCAATAGACGCCCAGTTCTGAAAAATTCATCAATTGCAGCAAAAACTGAAGGGCCAACAATATCCCATTCTTTTTTTGAAAAAGTAAGCATTAAAACCATCCACACCAGGGGCTTTGTTACTTCCCATACCCATAAGAGTGGATTTGACCTCATCATAGCTTACTGGCCTACAAAGATAGGTAGCTTGCTCAGAAGAAAGAAGCTTACCAGCCTGCCAAATAGAAGAATCAGAATATACTCGAGCATGAGACTCAACTCCCAATAAGTCCTCATAAAAGTCAATCATAGCACGAGAGATAGTAGGATGATCGGAACACATAGAGCCATCCTGAAGACGAAGAGATACAATGTTGTTTTTAGCATATCTAAGTTTAAGGGATTGATGAAAATATTTAGTGTTTTGGTCACCCAACTTTAACCAATCAGCACGAGCTTTTTGTCTGAAATAGCTCTCTTCACAGAATTTTAGAGATCTATAATGAATAACCAAAGCTCGCTCTTGGTCTAAAGGATCTTAATCAAGAGGAGCTTGGTGAAGATTTGACTGCAAATGATCCAAAGAAGCTTTACAGTTAGCAACACGAACAGAGACATCCGAGAATTCTACTCTATTAAGAACACGGAGCTCCTTAGCTAGCAACTTGAGTTTAGACCAGAGCACAAACATATGAGAGCCAGAGATAGGGGATCTCCAAACTGCAGAAACAATCTACTTGAAATGAGGATGAGTGGTCCACATATTAAAAAATTTAAAAGACGAGGCACGTCGAGGAATCAAATTCCTAATATGAACAATAAGAGGGGAATGGTCAGACAATCCTGGACTAATGACCTCATAATCAGACCCAGGAAACACATCTAACCAATCAGAATTGATTAAGCATCTATCCAACTTTCGCCAGATACAAGACTTGGCGTCCTGGTTGTTTGTCCAAGTGAAAAATGAACCATGGTTGCTGAGCTCAGAAAGACCGCACCTAAAAAGACAAGCCTCAAACTCAGATCCACAATTTGTTATATGGGCACCTCCAATTCTCTCAGAATTATTCAAAATGGCATTAAAATCTCCCTGCACTAGCCAAGCACCAGAAGTAGAAAGAGCAAGGTCAACTAGATCAGACCAAAGAACAGAACGCTCTATAGGGGAATTTGAGCCATATACAAGAGTCCACCAAAAAATTTTGGATCCCAAACAAGCTTTACAATGAAGAAACTGAGATGTAATCTTTTCCACAGTAAAAGTGATTTTTGAGCCATCAAAAAGTAATAAAATTCTACCCAGAGCATGCAAATGAAAATTATCAAGGCTGGATCAATTACACAACTTTAAATGAGTGAGGACTTTATCTTTATTATCCGGCTTTATTTTTGTTTCAAGAAGTCCTAAAGCTATCAATTTATATTTTGTAACCAAAGGATACACCTCTGATTGCTTAAGGGGATCATTCAATCCCCTGACATTCCAGGAGCAAATCATTGACCCCTATCAGGGGGCTTTATAATTCTCCGTGGCCTACCTTCCCCAATGACACCAGTAGAAGGAGGGATAATGACAGGAGTAGAACCAGTTAAAGGAGCTGATACAATCACATCATTTTTAGAAGTGAGTGTCGATCCAGATTCACAATTACTAGACGAGGCTACAGTGGGTAAAACATCCTTACCCTTAACTGCAGCCATCTTAGCAGAAGAGATAGACATGGCAGCAATCTCGCAGGCAGAATTAGAGATAACAGAAGCAACAGCATTTGTGGCAACAGGATTAGTAGCAACGGCTATAACAGGATGTTTAACTTTCTCCTTCCAGACTTGCTTAGATTTAGACAATGCAGAAGGACAAAGGTGCATATCATGGCCAAATTGTTTACAAATACTGCAAGGGATAGGCTTCCATTCATACATGACATTCTGGGTGAATTGGGCACCAAACTCATCCTCAAGAATGATAGAATCAGGAAAGTCCCCAGCAATACGCATATCAACCAAAATACGAGCAAAACCAAGCTTATCTCGTCTCAAAGTGCAAAGATCACAGAAAAGAGGCTTGCCTAGAATACTACCAATTCGACTAAGAATGTCCTTTGTCCAAAACTCCCAAGGAAGCAAGGGTAATTGAATCCAGATAGGAAGCTCCTGAATGTCACAAAGATCAAGCTTCATTCGAGGAATCCAAGCTTTAAGAATGAGAGGCCTACTATTAAAAAAGAAAGGACCATCATTAAGAACCCTATCTTTACTAGCATCAGAGTCAAATTGAAATAGAAAAAGATTATCCTTAATCTGAATCACCGAGGAAAGACCATATTGCTTCCATCGATTAAGAGCAAAATTCTCAATTTGCTTATAATGAGGAGAATACCCATAAACACTACCAATCAAAGCATGTTGCCACCGTTGAGTTTCCTCAAGAACTTCTGTAGAACGAAATTTCACCACACGAACACCGTTACTCACTGCAGGCGGGATATAAGAAAGATCACAACCTGGAGCACGAGCACGGTTCTGACGGAAAAGATCAACCCATTTGGAATTACCACCAGAAGAGACTCCATTTTTAGGTTCATTATTGATAGGAGCAGAAACCCTAACCTCAGGGTCAGAAGTCCTAAGATCAAGGAACTTTTCCAATGAAGGGCCCCTAGGACTGAGAGAAGGCCCAGGATCATGAGGAGATTTCTCAAACCCTAGCGCGGACAGATCTAGAACTACATCAGGGACGGGCACAATAACATCGCAAGAAGATGAACTTAGAGAAAGGGAAATATCCTTCGAACATTGCTTTTTCCTCCCCATAGAGAATAGGATTCAGCGTAAAAGCAAAGCTAAAAGGCACTGAGAAAAAGCAAGTTAAGGTTTAGGGTTACCGACCTCCGTGGAGGGTTTTTCTTCCTCCCATCTCCGGTGCTTCCCCCCTTTCACCTTTTCTTGCTCTTGTCGGCCGCCATCGTAAACCTTGGAGACGAAGATCTTCCTATCTTGCCTCACAAACCAGATCGCGGCGTCATAAAGTTTGGTGAAAGAGATCAGCCCTTGATCTGTCGCAACGGGCCGACGTCGCAAGCGGCGAGGGGAAGAGGAGACGAGGAGAGAAAGATTGGCGGAGGGAGGGCGAACAGGAACGCTAGGGCAAAATAAAAAAATCTTTAATTATCAAAATCCTCCTTTTAAAAAAAATAAAAGAACACGTGTACTATATTTCTCATATTAAAAATACTTATTTTATCATACTAAATAAATTAGTTTTTACTAAAAATATTATCTATAGAATACTAAAATTACCAAAATTATTAAACCTTATCAAATCACTTGTAGCTATTAAATTTTATAGTAATTTTAATTCTATTAAAGTAATTTTTACAAATTAAAAACCTATAAATATCGATCAAAGTTGGAGCCCACAACTTAGTCTTCGTCTAATTCTTATTGGATGACAACAAAATCTACCGCTGGCAAAAGAGTGCTAACGCTTTCTGACAGTTGATGGCAGCTTTTTCGATTCCTGAACTGCCACGTCCAGGAGCGACTCATGGCGGCGGGCAGCGAACTCCGTCGGCGCGGCACGTTACTCCTATTCCACTTCCACGTAGCTCATGAACTCGTCGTCTTGCAGCAGGGCCACCATGGTGTCCGGAGCAAGGCACACCTCGAGCTCCACGCTTCCCCCTCCCGCCCGCCCCGGGAAAGCTGACATCTTTCCGTCGAACTTGTTGGCCCGGCCGCTGCGCACCGCCACCGGCAGCCCCCACCCGAAGTCGTTCCCCTCGTACATCGGGAAGCGGTTGGAGCTGCCCATGGTGAGCCCGGCGCCGTCCGGGTTGCCCAGCGGGAAGCAGCGAGGTGTCGCCTCCCAGTCCGACACCCCGCGACGCACCTTCTCGTCGCCGTGCGCGGCCACGCCGCGGTGGAGCAGGGCCGCCGACCAGCGGAGGTCCCGCGTGGACACCTCCCCTACTGTCGCCTGCGTCGGGATGCTTTGTATTGCGTTCCCGAAGTAGTTCGGCTCCACCGGTGGCGCCACACGGCGCCGGCAGTTGACCGCCATTCGGAACGTCGTCGTCGCCTCCGGCGGCAGCCGCTTCCGCGACCGCGTGACCGATCTCCACACCAGCGCGCAGAGTGACTGGAACGACGAAATCTCCTGCTTTTTTACCTCCGCCGCCACCGCCTTCTTGTCATGGAGTTGCTTCCCGCAAATCTCAGCCGTCGAATCGCCTCCGCCGCCTCGGCCACCGTTAGCCCTCGATTTGAGCGCGAGAATCGCGTGGCGGCTAAACCTGAAGATGCGCTCCCGAAGCGGCGCTCCCACCGGGAACGTCACCTCGGGGCCACGCCCGCCGGGGAAACGCAACACCGCCTTCGATTCGCCGAAGTAGCTCCGCCTGAAGTCCGGCGGCACGGGGTGCCCCCCGCGGCATAGCTCCGCCCAAGCATTAAAGAAATTCCAGAACGAGGTCCCATCGACGACGGCATGGTTGACGGCGGCTCCGAGGAAAACCGCTCCGTCACCGAGCTCCGTAAGCTGAAAAGCGGCGAGCGGGCGGAAGTGGCCTTGGAAGCTGACGGCACCATCGAGGGGGAAAAAACTCTTGACAGCCGGAGGCACGTCAGCGTTGGGCGGAAGCGCGCCAGGCATCAACAGCGACGGAGCAACCGCATAGGAAAACTCAACGCCCGCGTCGTTGCACAGGATAACGACGCTTCCATCGGCGAGCGTGGCGAGGCGGCCGGCGAGCGCGGGGAACAGGGCGAGCGCGCGGGCGAGGGTGGAGACAAGGAGGGAGACGAGCGCTGGAGTAGCCATCGGCGGCGGCGTAAAAAAGAGACCTTTTTGGATGTACTGGCAGGACAGCATGGGAAGGTCGGACACCGACAGCCGTAGCTCGCCGAGCGCCGAAGCCCCCTCCGGCAACACCGTCCACTTCGACACGACATCAATTCCTCCGGCCGAATAAGCTACCGCTTTGATGGACAAGGAAGAAGAAGAACAAGAAGAGGAGACAGGCTTAGGAGTAGTAGCGAGGGGAAGGGTGGAAATGGGAGCCATAGCAATGAGTTCCCCGGAAAACTCTGCTACTCTGCTCCGGTGAATGGAAGAAGAAGCAGGGGAAGCGGTTTATAAAGGCCGAAGAAGAGGTGGTGGTGCATGCATTTGGCTGGCATACAAATCCTCCTAATCGGCATTTGGTGGATAAATTCATTGATTGCGGTTGAAGTGACAGACAGCGACGGATTTGGGGACTGCATTCATCAACAATTTCGTCGCATGTCAAGAACAAAAGCAGAGTATTGCTACAAGGTATGCCGCTACATGGAAGACGACTAAATCCTATGTATCATTGCCCGTAAAAGTTACTCTGTACCAGAAATACTTTGCCACAGGGACCCACACAGCCAACCCGGTTTGACCGGATCATCACTCGGTCGGATCTAGACGATCAGCACAAATTGATTAACCCAATTGACTCGTCCGAATGAGATATAGAAGGAAGTTACTATGTAATCATATGAGGTCGTTCTAAAGGGACGACTAAAGTGACAACTTCACCTTTCATCACAAACTATACCATCATGCTCCTCTCCTTGCTTCCTTTCCTTTCCTTTCCTCTCAGATAAACACAACACCAAGTATCAATTCGTACAGCACATTGAAGTGAAACGGCACATGGAAAACATTGCTTGGTAAACAATGGAACTATGCAGGTGTCCTCTCAAACCTTTCACTAGCTTGACAGCAAAAGCAAACAAAAACACACAGAATTGAAGGTCCCACCAATGATACAAGCACAAGATTCACAACTCGTTTAGTTTATCGCAAAAGCCAATTGAACGATAACATATAGCAAGAGGGCAGCCCTTAGGGCTCTAAATGAACTAAATGTTGATGAGTAAATTTGATGTTCTACTCAATAATAAAAGTTTATTTATATTTATTCAATACTCATAAAGTTATTTAAATGAACAGATTTGAATATATATGTTCAATTTATTAATATTCATGATCCAAGATTGTGAATTATTCCTGAATAATATTTATAAATAATGTTCGTGAATAAAATTTCTGAATCATGTTTATCAATAAAATAAATAAATAAATAAACTTTTAAAATGAATAAATAAGTATGTATTATCAATCTTAACAACCAATCAAATAAATTTAAAATTGTAAAAATTTTAAACAATCAAATCATCTTAAACTGAGAACTCGATAACATCTAAATGAATCAACTTTAAGCTCGTAAAAAAGAAATCAAGTCTAATAACAATCATTTCAATAGTTTGATTTATTTTAGACCCTCGTCTAGATGTAAAAGGTGGAAGGGACACATTCTTTCAAAGTCTTTTTAAACTTCGTTTTTTCAAAGCATCAACTAGTAATTGCACAAGAAAAAGATGGAGGATGAGTCTCAACACATCTCCACTTAGTAGACAAAATCAAGGGAGCCCATCCAAGGTCGGCAGAAATTTGGACAAATCTAATCAAACCCCTAAACACTTTAGGTCAAATTGTAAGACTAACTCGATCAACCTTAATCAAATTTGATCTTCTTGTAGTAACTTGGGTTTGGGGTATGATCCCAAATTGAGGGGCACAAATTTGATCTTCTTGTAGTAATTTGGGTTTGGGGTATGATCCCAAATTGAGGGGCAAGTTGCCCGGAGTCCCTAACGAATCACGGTAAGTTAGACTAACAAATCTAAAATGACATGGCCTTTCATTGAGTCGCAAACACATGGCACACAATCTACAACCACAGTCCTTTCAAAGATAAGTCGATACATGAGAAAAAAAGAAGGGGGAAAAAAAGTACCTTATGAGGTCTGCATTTCGGTTGCATCAAAACAAAGCATGGAGTCTTCTCTAAACATCAACATGTGGGAGCCAGTTTATGCTGCAGGAAAAATTTGAACCACAAAGAGGTGGGTCAAGGAGATTTTTCTCACAGCACAAGACAACGATACGAAACAAAAGAATTGAAAACAAAAACACGTTGTTTTGTTCACATACGAATCGAGCAATATTAGATCGGTACAGTGACAGAATACAAGGAAATGCAATGCATGAGGAAGGTAAATGTACAGAACGATATTCATTGACGAGGCACAGCTTGGTCAGAGCTGTGTAAACTAAAAGGGATGAAGCATAGTCAGAGCTACCTACACCATTCGTCTGTGGGTTGAGTAGATATGTCAACCAGCCGTTATCGAGTATGGCATGGGCCCGCTGGAGGGGCCCCATGAACTTTCTATGTCGCGCTCGGTCTAATACGGCTCCAAACGGATTGTACTGAACCATCCCGACCCGAAGCTTGGTCGGGCATGGCACAACGCAATCCAATCTTTAGTGGATTATATTTAGGATGGATGATCTACTTGTTTGACACTCCTAGTGTTGAGGTTATAAGTGTCCCATATACCACTGAATGAGACAAGCTTATTAGAATTTATTGTGCAATCAAAATCAAATCTAGTGCCTTCAAAATGTAGAATAGCCATCACCATAAAATCCAGTACTAAATATGACAAAATGAAATGAGGGATTCCTGATTTCGATGAATCTTATTACACTCAAAAGTTTACTTTTACCAAGTCCATCATGGAAGAATCAAATTAGGATAATATCTATTTCAGGCAACAAAGCCAACTCTCAGTGTTTTTCATGTTTCAGCCATGGATTCTGACCTCATTGGATATCTAGCAATTAGACTCACTTACACATCAAGAAGTGAAAACCCCCCTAAACAAAAGGAAATAAGAGATGATTTCAGGTTCATAACCCTTTAGCCATGTTCTCATGTTCTAAAGTTGTGATAAGAAAAGAAGCCTTCCACTCTTCAGAAAAAAGGTATGATCAATCACACTAAATGCACCAACTAAAGAATGCATGTATCTGAATACTTCCAGGAGTGATATGATTATAGCCCATGCTTACAACTGGAAATTATAACTATTTGACAAATAATATTAAAAAAAAAAGTTCGAAACCATCATCTTTTTTTGGTACCTTGCTTAACATGTTCTATGACATAAGTGTTTGATAGCCCTAATAATGAGATAGTAAGTTAGTAAACATCCTCCTTTTTTTGGGTAAGCTACGTGTCTAGGCTTGGCCCGATTAATCTTGGAGGTAGACAGTCTTCCCCCGTTCACCTACCGAGTAAATCCAAAGTATAGCTTATGCACACTCAAAAGCCAACCTCTAGGATTCTTGTACCATTTGGGATTCGAACCTTAGTCCTCTTATCATTCCTCTGAGTGTTTTACCGCAACATCATCCTCTTCTTTTGGTACCTTCCTTAGCATGTTCTATCCTCCTTTTTTGGGTAATCTACGTGTCTAGGCTTCGCCCTACTAATCCTGGAGGTAGACAACCTCCCCCCTAGATATTTGTCCCATTTGGGATTCAAACCCTGGTCCTCTTACCATTCATCTAAGTGGTTTACCACAACACCATCATCTTCTTTTGGTACCTTGCTTAATATGTCATATCCTCCTTTTTTGGATAATCTACGTGTCTAGGCTTCGCCCGACTAATCCTGAAGGTAAACAGCTTTTCTCCCTAGTTCACCTATTGGGTAAATCTAGAGTATAACTTATGCACACTCAGAAGTCGACCTCTAAGATATTCGTCCCATTTGGAATTCAAGCCCTGGTCCTCTTATCATTCCTCTAAGTGTGTTACCACAACACCGAACTCGTGTGTGGGGGCAGTAATTAGATAGTAAGTCAATAATCATCCTACCTTTGATAGCATACTTAACTTTCATTGCTTAAAAGATGAGCCGCTTCTCAACTAGAGGCTATAGGAAGTTAGAAACCATCCTACTTTTGGTGTCACGCTTACATGCCTTTCAATATGAGTGCTTCTAAGAAGCGTGATGAATCTAATAAGAAAGGAAGTCCACAGTTATCCTACTTTGGTGCCATACTTAACATACCTTAAGACATGAGTTCTTCTTTGAGGATTGATGAATACCTTAAGTAGAACTAGCTCGATTCAATCAAGACAAAACTAGTAATGGAAAATATTATGATTGTTTTCATGACAGATCAAAAGTAAGCCATCAAATTCATAAATTAGGTCGGGACCATACCTATCAGGCGTTCCGTCGAACAGCTATCGGGCAGCATGGATGTTGCCGTTCCGAGAGCCACCGCCTCATACACACGAGTCATACTCTGATACTCATAACCCAACCAAAAAAAAAGCATGAAGTTTGCGACAAAAACCTGCGTCCTTCTCCATCCCCGCGTCCAACTCAAGGCGGGTGAGCAACGTTCCTCTCAGCCATTTCGTCGAACAGGTAACGGGGAGCGTGGGTGCGGCCGCTTCGAGGCTCCGGCGGCGGTGAGGAAGGCGTAGAGCTGGTGGTGGAAGGTTGGGAGAAAAGGTTCATACAGTTGGACCGATGGTTCATGGAGAGCTGGGCTTTGGGTTTTGGGCTTTAAATAACCCTGTTTGATGCGTATCTTATTGGATCGGTTTCTATCTGTCCTCCTCAACCCCTAATTCTGCATCCGCCTACCCGTTTACGACCATCGACATTCGGCTAACTTCTGGTGGTCGGGGCGCTCAGAACCCGATTTTTATCCAGTTCAACGTGGCATTTAAATGTTGCATTGGGGATAGATTTCTATCCCATTCTAGATGCCTGGAACTCTTCCAGGCGCCCCGAGCAGGGTTATATAAGCAGCCATGTTCCTAGAAACTGAGAACAACTGAAAAGTCTGAAACAACACTTGTACACTTTCTAGTTCTTATTTAGCTTTATTTTGTGAGCTTTGAATGTTGTAAGAGGCTTCTCCGCCTAAAGGAGAAATTAGTGCGCTTTAACTTCCTTGGATTAACAACCTCCCCGATTGTAACCAAGTAAAATCTAGGTGCCTCTTTCTTTTTGGTTTCTTCTTTATTCTTACTTATGCAAGTGTTCTTTTAATCAAGCTGTAAATCCGAGAAAGGTTTTTTTTATTTAATTTGTGCAGGGGTTATTCATCCACCCCCTAGCCGGCCGCCAACGGTCCTAACAAGTGGTATCATAATGGGTTCGCTTCAGGAGGACTAATCGCCGAACAAAGCACAAGAGATGGCTGAATCGAGCATCCACCCACCGAAGTTCGAGGGGGAATTCGCTAGCTGGAAAAAGAAAATGGAGGTAGTCTTTGAAATCGATTTTGAATTGCTTTTAATAATGAAATTCGGTTTTGTAGCACCTGAAGATAAGGAAGAATACCAGTAGACGAAGAAGGAGCAGGCTGACTTCGTGGCAAACAGCAAAGTAGAGTTCCATCTGTTAAGCGTCCTACTGCCACAAGAAGTCAACCTGATCGGGCCCTACAACTTAGCAAAGGAGCTTTGGGAGAAGTTCCTTGAGCTACACGAAGGGACGTCAGAAGCTAAGCTCGCGAGACGGGATCTGCTAAGGAACCAACTGAGTAATATAAAATTAGAAGCAGAAGAAATCATTGCACATCTTCACTCAAGAATGAAGGAACTAATCACCAAACTCACAAATCTTGGAGAAAAGGTAAATAATCAAGATTTGCTAAGGTACACGCTTCATGCATTTCCTAGAACTACCGAGTGGGCATCATTAGTAGATGCTTACTATATATCTAAAGATTTAGAAGCTGTCACCTTAGAAGAAATATTTTTAACATTTGAAGTCCATGAAACGAGATGTGTAGATTTGAAGAAGTATCCGAAGCATAATATTTCCCTCAAGGCGAAGATGGTTGAACTAAATTTAGAATCCTCTCTTGACGATGAGGAAACGGCGATGATGGTAAATCAATTTAAAAAGTTATTTAAATATAGAAAATCTAACCATATGCAGGGTAGAAAGAGAAGAAAAATCAGATGCTACCACTGCAATGAAGAATGACATGTTAAACACAACTGCCTTAAATTAAAGAACAAGGACAAGGGCAAGAACAAGAAGCCCGGGAATCAGAGATGAGTCTTTATCTGAACTTGCATTAATGGCAAGCCATCAAGACGATAAACAAGAAACAGACTCGTCCGAAATGAGTATCGAGAGCATCGATAAAGGAGGAGCTACATCGGAAGAAAGCAGCAGTTCAGGGGGAGCTACGGATAACGGGATCGACAAAGTAAGTCAGATACGATCTCTTCCTCTCGAAAATTTATTCAAGTTTGTTAAATTACTATCAAAAAATTGTTGAATGTTGGAAAAAGAAAACAATGAATTAAAATTGATTTTAGAAAAATCTTGTTCAGTAGAAGATTTTGATAAATTAAAATTAGAAAATAATAAATTAAAAATACAAGTAGAAGACTTGACAAAATGAGCATGCTTAAATAGTTAAATGTTAAAACCCAAAATTATAATGGACTAATTTAGCATTTTGGGCCTAGACCCTCATGGCTTTGCTCTTGGGCTCTCCCCAAAAGGCCTCATGCCAATGGAGATATCTTTTTCTCTTATAAACCCATGATCTTTCCCATGTGTTTTCAATATGGGACTATGTTTGCAACCTTGCAACCCCAACAATCCCCCCCTCAAACAAAGGACCATAGGCTTCCCACATCCGATCCTCGACCCACCAGGTCTTCCTGCCCCTCGGTCCACCCGACCTACTAGGACTTCCTTGCCTAGCCGCAACTAGGACTTCCTTGCCTAGCCGCAACTAGGACTTCCTGCCTGGTGTCTGGTCCTCTTGATCCGAATATAGGAGCCCCTACTTTCTTTGTTCGAGGTCAATATTGTACTCACATGGTTCAATCAGACCATAGCTCTTGTGCATAGTCGGTGGTTAAACCTTCTGGCAGTCCGGGCTCTGATACCAATTGTAGGATCGAAAAGAATTTAGATATCTCCACAATAGCATGATATTGTCCACTTTGGGCCTAGACCCTCATGGCTTTGCTCTTGGGCTCTCCCCAAAAGGTCTCATGCCAATGGAGATATCTTTTTCTCTTATAAACTCATGATCTTTCCCATGTGTTTTCAATATGGGACTATGTTTGCAACCTTGCAACCCCAACAGTAGGAACCTATATTGGGTTAAAAACAAAAACCTGTATAAATTAAGTTTAAATTGAACTTAGGGCTTTCAGAGAGTAGATTAAATGTTTGATTTCCTTAAGAGGCTTTATCTAGAAAGTGATTGTTACTCCAATAACCAAGAAGGTTTAGTGCCTCGTCACATAAAGCATTTTATTGTGATTAAATAATACTTTAAAAAGTTACTTAGACATTTTTTTAACTTAGAAAATTTAACAAAACTTAAAGTTTTTAAAATTTATCTATCTTACAAGTTTTTTAATATAAAAAAATTTTACTTTACCAAAATTTAATTTTAAAGCTTTTTAACTATTCAGAGTTTTTGTTAAAAAACTTAAACTTTTGAGGTACCTCATTTTTTAATCCGATCAAAGGGTGAGAAGGAAAGATTAAGTTTAGAGGGAGGTAGCTTAAATTCTTTTATGTTTCGCACTTTATTGTAAAATTTATTACTTTTACTTTATGTTGGTTTACCATAACTTAACTTGGGTTGCTCACATCAAAAAGGGGGAGATTGTTGGTACCCCAAGGTAGTTTTGATGTGATCAACCAAGTTAGGTTAGGTCCTGTTGTGTTTAACCCTGTGTCTAAGTGTGTAGAAACTTAGGAGCGCAGGGCGTCAAGCAAAATACATAGCTAGTGAGAAGGACGACACGGGAGAGAGCTAACGGGCTCGGTGCATCTGAGGGATGAGGTGTTGCGGAAGAGTACATGGGCGGACGAAAGGAGGCGCGCAACATTTCTGAGGGATGAGAAGCTCGAGCGGAAGCTTGCTTGAGAAGGCCGGAAGTTGGGTACGGGTGAGCCCTATTCCGGATGGCCAAAATCACCCAAGCGAGCGGAGCCGGAGCGAAAAACCCGGACCGAGGCGAGCGGAACCGAAAAAGGAGGATCGGACCAAAAGTCAGCAAAAGGCTGACTTCTGGTGGTCGAGGTGCCCGGACCTGGTCGGGGCGACTGGACAGTCAAGGGCGCTCAGACTCCGTGCGCCCGGAACCCGATTTTTATCCAATTCAACATGGCATTTAAACGTTGCGTTGGGGATATATTTCTATCACATTCCAGGCGCCTGGAACCCTTCCAGGCGCCCCGAGTAGGGCTATATAAGCAGCCCTGCTCCTAGAAACTGAGAACAACTGAAGAGTCTGAAACAACACTTGTGCACTTCCTAATTCTTGTTTAGCTTTATTTTGTGAGCTTTGAATGGTGTAAGAGGATTCTCCGTCTAAAGGAGAAATTAGGGCACTTTAATTTTCTTAGATTAACAACCTTCCCGATTGTAACCAAGTAAAATCTCGGTGTCTCTTTCTTTTTAGTTTATTCTTTATTCTTACTTATGCAAGTGTTCTTTTAATTAAGCTGTAAATCCGAGAAAGGTTCATTTTTTTTTTGTTTAATTTGTGCAGGGGCTATCTCCCCTCCTCCTTTAGCCGATCGGCTACGATCGTAACAATATCAAATTAATATTTTAAAGTATATATATAATCAAGAGAACAATACAAATACATAAGACCTTGTTTCATATAACTTCAAACTCTCGAGGTCCATCAGTCGATTTTAGCCAAAATAGATAAACCGGCTGATGAACCTATAGAGTTCAAAATAACATGAAGCAAGTGTTGTATTCAAAAGAATTTATATATCTCCACAATAATATGACATTGTCCACTTTGGGCTTAAACCCTCATGCTTTTTCTTTTGGACTTTACCCTAAAGGCTTTATACAAGATATCTTCATCCTTTTAAACTTATAATCTTTTTCATGTCTTTCCAATGTAGGACTTTGATTGTATTCTGAATAATCTTCTCTATGAAGGATCATCATTACTTTCATGGTTCGGGCCTCCCCTCAAACATCTTATCACTTTTGACCTGTTCCAGGCCTCTTCGTAAGCATCCTGTCACTTTTGACCTGCTCCGAACCTCCCCTCAACTTCATTCAAGGTCACCCCACATGACATTCGGTCTGAATCATGCCTCTGATACCATTTGTTGTGTCCAAAAGAATTCACATATCTCTACAATAGTTTGATATTATCCACTTTGGATATATGCCCTCGCGATTTTATTTTTAGGCTTTACCTAAAAGGTCTTATACAAATGGAGATATTTTTATCCTTTTAAATTCATGATCTTTTCCACGTCTATCCAACATGAAACTTTGATTATATTCCCAACAATAAGATTCTATATGGCCATCTAGTTTTTTTTATTATATCCACATCCTCAAACATTAATTCAATACACCGTATTAAGAGCAACAATTTTTTAAACAAAAATCAAATTTTTTTCAATTGATTGTTATAGTGTAGGAATCAATTCGGTATGTCTCTGTAACCATGAAGAGTAACTTTAATTGATTGCTATAGTGTAGCAATTAATTAAAAAATCTTATTTGTATTTAAAAAATTACTAGTCTCAATATGGCATATGAAAGTAATGTTTGAGGATATAGATATAATCAAGAGAATTAAACAAATACATATGATCTTGTTCTATCATTCCGAGATTTTTATGTCTATCAGCCAATCAAAATCAACTAATAGACCTAGAGAGCTCGGAATGATATGGAATGATACTCTATGTGTTCATGTAGTTCTCCTATTTATATCTATACCCTCAAATATCAATTCAATGTACTATATCGAGAGCAGTGAATTTTTTATTATAAAATTTTTTTTAATTATTTTTTTATTACAAAAATTAATCAATTATTACATTATAACAATTGATTAAAAAAAATTATCACAGAAACATACTATACTGAATCAATTGCTATACTATAACAATCAATTTGACAATCGAAACTAATGAAGAGAGGGCAAAATGGATATCTTGTTACCTATGCAATTTAGGTAATACAAAACTCAAACTACTAGTTCAGTAATTTACCAATGAACATTCATTGTTTATGCAAAATAGATGAATACTCAATTCATTTAAGTTTGATTTAGATTAAATTAAGTGAGCTTACATATGAGAAACGGAATCAAATGCACTAATAGATGTCCATAGCAAAGTTCAAAATCTCAAACCGTCTTAAAATTGTAATATTTGATAGAACTATACTATTTCGATTCCAATGGTATTTTAGACATACAATGCAATAGCAAATTTACAGAGAAAGGAGATAAAGGAAAAAATTCATTATTATTTTAATTCATCTTTTAATCGGCGCATACTCATGAGCAACATGATTGGCACATATATGATAAATTACTTATTCGAGCAATAGCAAATGTCAATAACTTACTGAGACGAGATTTAATGGAAGATGTGGAAATGAATGAAGAACATTGAAGGGCAAAAGTTAAAAGGAAGTCCTTTTTCCCTAAATCACGGGGGTTTTATCCAATTGCCCCTCCACTATTATTCAGTGTTGTTGGTAATATTATCTCATGTCTAAATCCTGAGCCAAGTGTATTGTAATAGTTATTATAATATATACTTAATCTTTAATCTATTCAAAAATATTCATATTGTAGTAATTACGTTTTCATAGTTACTATAATGTAAATTCAACCTACTCATCTAATATTCACATTGAAATAACTATAAATTATAGTTGTTATAATATAGATTCAACTTAATCATCTAATATTCACATTGTAGCAGTTATAAAATCATAGTTGTTACAACATGTGTATTAGCTACAATTTTATAATTATTATAGCACGTCCAACCGGTTCAGAATCTAAACAGGAGATTTAGCCGAGAGATAATAATGGAATCAATATTGAAGAGAGAATTGAATATTGGAGTGTAGGGAAAAAAAAAATCAAAAGGGGCGTTCAATTCGCTTCACTTTGTTTTCATGATTTAGAATATTTTTGCCCAACATTGAATGATAATCTCAATTCTCAACTACAATGATCAATGAGCTGGATTTGGCCATCACTTCACTTCCATTTATCAAATCGCCATTAAAGCATGTTGCTGCCATACAATCGACAGCTCATGATCAATCCAAATCATTCTAATTGTTCTGAAATATTCTGAAAGATGAATGCATTCTTCCATCAATGAACTGAAAGGGATGATACATAGAGGAGAGAATCCAAAGACAATAACTTGGTCAATGGTTTGACTCTCAACCAGATTTCACCAGACTTTGATTCTTCGCAGGCTCTTCCATCAGCAAATAAACAAGATGTGTTCATAGAACACAAAGAAAACCACCAATCCATAGTAGCCATATTCACCAAGACAGTGTTGCTCGATGTAGAAGTATAATCTTCGGCGACAAGACGAGATGTAGAAGTTGAATGTGCATTCTCATCAGCCTTTGGAAGTTCAGATTTCATTCAGTCTTTGAACTCTGAGGTTGTGTTCTGAACTGAGTCTGCACCAACTGATTGCTCGATGGATGACTTGCTACTTCACCGAGCTGATCTGAATCGACAACGGTAGAGAATTGGCTCGACAAAGTCGGTGTGGTGATAGTAGTAGATGGCTGAGATGATGGTGAGGGAGGCCTAGTGTTATCGGGCAAGTCCACGGTAGTGATGTCGTGTATGCTCGACCTCTTCTTGTCTTTGCTGCCGGAGTTGAGCCGGATGAAGTACTTTTGCGCGTGGCTGGCCACTTGTGTAGGGGTCCTGGTGACGACGAAATTGCGCGATATGTTTCTCCAATCGCCTTTGCCATACTTCTTTAGGCCAAGCAAAAACAACCTAAAGAATTCACATAGAGATTTACATTGAAGGTTGGTTGAGGCGTTGATACAAACACATTGTGAGCACCAAAATTGAAGACCCTTGCCTGTGCTCCTGTTCAGTCCAGGGAACTCCTTTCTTCCTCTCCTGATCGGATCCTCTGCCACCGGATCGCTTGCCGGCGACGAAGTAGGGTTCATAATGCCTCTCCCAGTTCAAGGTAAAAGACGAAGAAGCGGCGCCGGAGAAGAGAGGGCAGGGGAAGCGGCCGGCCTCGATGTCGCTCACGTCGTCGACCAACTCCCGGTAATGGCTGACCACGTCGCCGATCGTCTTCCCGGGGATCAAAGCCGCCACCTTTTCCCACCGGTCGGGCACGTCGGCGTCGAACTCAGCCAGGGCGTCCTCGAACAGCTTGTTCTCCTCCGGCGTCCACTTCCCGTTCCTACCATCACCATCCTCACCGACCAACCAATTCGGAAGCACATCCGCCCACCTTCTGGCCATCATCTCCCAAAAACCCTACCGCAAAATCCCAACTCGATGCGATGCCTTCTCAAATCACAACGACAATTCAATCGGAAACGAGCGATTCGATGAACAAGTAGAAGAATGATGATCGAAAGCGATGAAAAAAAAGGCAAAGGCGAAAGATTCGACCTTTGTGGTGGATCTACCAATCCATCGCTTTCGATCCGGCCGCTCAGCGATCGAGGAAGAACACAGGCCAAGAGGCGAAACTTAAAGCTTACTCTTCCATCGCCACTGCCATTGGCGCATATCAAAATCAACAAGCACAATAATGATCTGACCTAATTGTTCTTGTCTTTTCTTCGCTAAAACCAGCCAATCACTTCTGGTCCTCGAACAATCAAACAAGCCTATTTGTCGATTTCATTGTTGTGTTCTTGATCTGAAGCAGTAAAAGATTGAATCGTGCAGGGCATTGAAAGAGACTTACACCTTGAGAACAGGGGAATCCAGTGTCTGTTTGGGAGTGGTGAGGGAAGGGTGGGAAGGGGAAACTTTGAACTTGTTTGAAAAGAGGCAAGGAACTGAAATTCTGAAAATAAACATAGAGATTGATGAGCTTGCCCGTGAAAAAGTAAGATTTTCTTGTAACCGAATTTAAATGATAAATTCAGTTAATTTTATTCACTAGCCTTGGATGATTGATCTATCACATAAAAAAAATTTTATTAATCATCAAAATAACGAGACCAACAAATTTAGTATTTAGAGTAGGAAAGATGAAGGGAATTAATTTTTTCTTTACTTCAATCTTATTTCTATTTTAAAATATTAATTTCTAATCAAATAAATGTGTAACTTCTAATTTAAAAAATAAAAATATTTTTATAACTTTATATATTTAGCTCTCTTTCCTTTCAAACAGATTAATTTAATTAACATTCATCTCTCCCAAATAAAAAATATATAAATATTTAATTTCCCTCACTTCTCTTTCCATTAATGAACATTTCTCTCACCCCATTAAAGCAGGTGGGAGGCTTGTCACATGAAGTCGCAGGGTCGAAACTCAGGGTAGTCGGGACATAAATCCTCGGTCCCTGTGCAACTCACCCCACGTCCCCACCTGTCACATGCTCGCTCAGGATGCTGTGATTTACCTCCCTCGTGATAACCTTGGGTCAGGGGCGTTGGGGGCGAGCGATTTCACCTTTTACCACATTAGAGACCCAATTAATCGGTTCCACATTAGAGACCCAATTAATACTAAAAGTGAGCAGTCCTCCCCCAGATTTGTCCATCGAATATATTGGGAAGCATTCATAGTGTTAGCCGACAATTGATCTCCACAATTTATACATGACTATAGAGATCCCCAAATCCCAAACCGAGTACTCGAACTATGAATCTCTCGTCTTTTCCTCCAAAGTAGGTGTCTGCGCATGTCACAATTGAAGATTGAACGAACCATGGTGCTCTGAGTATCCACCTAACATTTTGAGTAAATCTTGTTGGCCAGAATCTAGCCAGCTAGAATTTTCTATCTCCCAATTATAATGCATGTAATTAATATATACATATGAAATTACTAAAATACTCATACATATACATGCATACATATATTCTAGCTGGCTAGATTCTGGTCATTTAGTAATACCCTAATATTTTACCGTTGCATCATGCCCAAGAACTCATCTTAATCTACTTTTCTTAGTGTGTGGTGGGACCAGCTATTGTTCATCATTAGCTCTATTTATGTCAGTTAAATATTTTCATAATTGAATCAATGTTTTGATGGGTCACACTAATTTAACCATGGAATTGATAGAGAAATATACTTAGCTTGTGTCAAATGTTCATGAGAAAATTAGTGTTCAAACTTGGTAATAAGTTGTTTATATTAGTTTAATATACACAATGTCAATTAAATAAACAATCTTAAAAAGTTTATTAAACTAAATGAAAATTTTAAATATATTTATATTCATTTTATTAATATTCATAAATCAAGATTGTGAATTATGAATTGTGAATTACTCATGAATAATATTCACAAATAAAGTTTATGAACCATGTAATTAACAAAACTAAATAAATAAAAAAAACTTTTAAAATAAATAAATAAACTTATATTATGTAGCTTAACAACCAAATAAATAAGTTTAAAATATAAAAAAAAAAAAAAAACAAAACAAGCTTGATTTAAATGTTCGATAATATATAAAAGAAGTAAGCTCAAACTTATAAAAAAAGTCAAATTTACTAATCATTTCAATGACTTGATTCATTAGATTCTACTCAGTTTAGCTTAGTTATTTTACTAAACAAACTTGAACATTATAAAGTTTGGTTCAACGAGATTCATTTACTTATTATATATTTAATTATATTTAAATATTATTATTATTTATTTATTTTTATTTATTTAATATGTATATTATTATTGTTCATGTTCATTTTTTAAATATAAAGAAAAAAAATATTAGTTAATGAAGTGATAATAATGTTGATGGCTAATTATTTAGTGCTTCATGTGGAAGTTCAAATTATTGAGAATTTTTAAGGTAAAAAAAACATGTCTCATTCAAGACAAATGAATTAAATAATATTTTTTATTTAAAATAAAGCTATGTGATAGAAACAACACAAAGAACAAAAGCAAGCTCATATTTTTAAGAAAATAATTTAATTTAAAAACTTTGTCGAAGCTTTATTAATTGATTAATAGTCGGAATATAATAATAAATTATCTATAAATAGTAAGAGAATTTGCTGCATGAAAGCACGAGGAGTGGGCCCATTCCATAAAAGGAAGGCATCTTTCAAAGCCTGAGCCCAGATCAAATATTCAAATCACTCCATTTAGTTGGGAGACGAGCACAATTAATATGTAAATTTTCATGTTACCTCAGTTTATTTATTTATTTATTTTTCTCAGCATTACTCTCATAATTTTAAAATTATCAAAGTATCCTCAAAAGATATTATTTTACCCTCGACCACTATTTTTTTTTGACCAAAATAACAATGTTATTGATCACTGAAATGTTAAATTTTTTGATAAATTTAAAGAATTTCAAAATTGACGAAACTCAACTGTCAACTATCTTTATATAGCATTCTTTGCGGTGACTAATCATAGAGATAATCATTCGGTTTTATAAAACAATTTCAATTTAAAAAGTATAAATGGATCTTCACAGACTATATAATATTATGAGTGATTTAAACACTATAGACATATAATATATAAGGTGAAATATTCGAACATTCATTGCATGAGAGCCAGTCCTATTACAGGGAGGGGGCATAACTATTTTTATATTTTTTTTAATTTCATAAAAAAATTTTATCGATCATCAAAATAAATTAAAAAATATTTATAGAGATCCATCTAAGCAACTAGCGTTGTTAGAATTATTAGATTCAACCCTTCATTATTCCAGGGCAACTTTCTCTATAATTGATGAATATGAATGTTAAGAAAATCTTTAGATCTCTCGGCCCAAATTACAAATTCAGTACTTTATTATAAAAAATTCAATTATTAACCCCACCTTCACCATTAATACCTTGTATATCTTACTTTGTGCGTGCCCATTGCCCATCCTACATCTCTATTATTAAATGTAGCGTGGGGATGACCCTATATTTATAGGGCTCCCCCACATGAGGGAAGGAAAAGTAATTTAATCAAAAGTTTAAAACCATAAAGCATAAAAATAATCTAACCAATTTCCCCCACTTGTTTTCTTTATTATATTGTAGTTTTAAAAGTTAGCCATTGGAACCTTGCTCACAAACAATTTATCAATAATTCATTTTATAAAAACGCTCTTACTTTATACAATTTATTATTTATCAAATTGAAGGGTGAAATTGCTTGATGGGCCGATCGAATGAACACTGGTTCGGTTTGTTTGATTCTGACTTCGTGACATTATTAATGGGCTGGCTATTTGATTACATATACTAGATCGGATCAGAATCGGCCCAATTGAGTCTATCATTAAGGCCTAATAAAGATTTCTTTGGCCCATTTAAATTACACAAAAGGCCCATTGATGTATCAACGCTACATGATCATCGGGGGGCCTGCACTTTTAGGGCAGTAGCCGCGTAGGGCACAAGAGCGACGAGCAGGAGGATGGCGGTGAGCATGGGGAAACTTCGCTGGGGGGAGCTCGAGGACGACGCCGAGGATCTTGATTTCCTGCTGCCTCCGCGGGTGGTGATCGGGCCGGACGAGAACGGTGTGAAGAAGGTGATCGAGTACCGGTTCGACGACGCGGGCAACAAGGTGAGGGTGACGACGACGACGCGCGTCCGCAAGCTCACGCGCGCACGCCTCAGCAAGCGCGCTCTCGAGCGCCGGTCGTGGCCCAAGTTCGGCGACGCCGCCCATGAGGACGTCGGTGCCCGTCTCACCATGGTCTCCACCGAGGAGATCCTCCTCGAGCGGCCCCGCGCTCCGGGTTCGACACTTCCTCTTACTTTCCTCGTCTTCTCTTTATTCCGTTTTAATCGCTTTGGATGCCCACTGATTTGCATCTCTTGGTGAACCCTATTTTTCCCCCCATTAAGACAAGGAGTTGATTTACTTTTACTTGCGGTAAAGTTAGGCCATGCCAGTTTCCTGGATCTACATACAATGCAAGTTCGCATCTTTAGGTCTCTGCTCTGTGCCATCTCTTGAACCTATTCTTGGTGTTTGTTCAAGAGGTCTGGCTGATCGAAGTAGATTAACCAATCTTGAGACCTTGATTTCTGCAAAAAAGATCATCTTGGTTCTCCTCTACTTAACCGGATTAAAGTTTTAGTATTATGGTAACAATTTTAGCAGACAATTGTTGGTATGCAGCCTTTAGAATCAGTGCTTACTAGCAATTTTAACTTTAAGCAGTCTTTTTAAAACCCGAGGCCGCTTAAACCGGAACCGGAGGCCAATCTAACCCAGTTGAAATTGTTCAGGCATTCTGATTGAACTAGATTGATAGCCAGTTCAATTGGAAAATCTCAAGCAGGGGCGTGGTCCAGGTCTCCAAACACACTAAAAAATATGATCATATCAAGTATCTTTGTAGTGATTTGGCATTTATTTGAAGGAGTGTTTCTTAATATTTCTACTGGGAGTTAGTATTAGCATGTATATATGTTAGCTAACATGATGTAGTCTGTTATGTGTTCGGGCTTTTCCTCGTATATTTAGAATGATATGAACAACACTAAAGTTAGATTTTCTTGTTGGCAGTAGCCAATTGGTCATGTTTATCATCTATAGCTCAGAAACATTTGTTTGGTTAGACTCTGAAGGTTCGTGGCTTAAACATTTTTTAGCTCGCTTGTCCATGACCTAGTAAATGGGATGTTCAAGAGGATACAATCATATCTTGTTGGATGATTTGTTGTAGTAATCAGTGAGTTGTGTATATTGTTTTTCTGTCAGCAGTATTAGGGTAGCTTCAAATGTTTTCTACTTTTCTTTGTTTATATGATCGTCTTCCTAAACAGGCAGCAAAGCGGACGAACCGAAGGCTGCAGGTGATCCATTTGCTGCCATGGGCAAAGCAGGAGCTGTTCTGATGGTTTGTAGAACTTGCGGTAAGAAGGGTGATCACTGGACATCCAAGTGCCCATACAAGGACCTGGCTCCGCCGACCGACACCTTCCTTGACAAGCCCCCAGGTGCTGAAGCTGCAGCCTCTCCTGCTGGCACTGGGAAGAACACTTATGTGCCACCCAGTATGAGAGCTGGTGCAGAGAATCGTGGGACAGAGATGAGGCGCCGTAACGATGAGAACTCTGTTCGTGTGACCAATCTATCAGAAGACACCCGGGAGCCGGACTTGTTGGAACTCTTCCGTACTTTTGGCCCCGTGACTCGAGTCTATGTTGCTGTGGACCAGAAGACCGGAGCCAGCCGAGGATTTGGCTTCGTCAACTTTGTCAACCGGGATGATGCGGAGAAAGCTATCAACAAGCTTAATGGCTATGGCTATGACAATCTTATCCTACGAGTTGAGTGGGCAACTCCAAGGCCAAATTAATCGGGTGAGCCAGGTGGTTCTCAAGAGGTGAATCTCGTTAGCTATCTTCTCATGGAAACAATGCTAGTTTGCGACTTAATCTTATTTCTAACAATCTTTAAGTTCTCCTGGCTTATACAATTCATTATCGATCGATGTTTTTTACCATGCTTGCAAGCTGCATTAGACTAACCACAGTTCTTCAAACTCCAAGGACATTAGACTAACCGCAGTTGAATTAGGAAGTTGGGTATCAATCGAGATGCTAATTAACCTTAATTATTCTTTAAAGCGAAGGGAAAGACAAGTGATTAATTTGGAGAAACTGATAGAGATTAGTGTGTAATTAGGTGTGAGGAGTTAATTACCTGATTCCTTCTTGCCAGTGGTGGTTGATTGGGGGAAGAGAAGAGACATTAAACCTACCCCACTGCTGTGCTTTAGGGCAATGGAGAAAGCAACTCAACTTACCATTTTTAGTCACCTCCCAGGAAATGAAGGGGCTCACAACCCATTGAAAGGCCTCCACGATCATCTTCTCCGATCTCGATTCGGTAATACTTTTGAGGTTCACCACTGCATTATTGAGTTGCCACTCCCGGATGCATTTGATTTGGTAATACTTTAGAGGTTCACCACTGCATTATGGAGTTGCCACTCTGGGATGCATTTGCTCAAGTAAAGAACACACATTCATTCGACAGTCTGGTGCTCATCGTCGGTTCCGTAAAGATCCCACAAGGCACTCATGAGAGAGCTTCTAAATGTTGCACCGGCTAGCAAATCCGAACCAGGAGCTCATGAATCAGTCATCAACAAGCTCATCTCTGCAGTTTACTCCGGACCGACAATCCAAGACATAGAAAGCGCATTGTCTGCGACCTTTCAAACCGAGCATTCCTTTCCGTCTCCACGGTGAAGATACCTGAACTCGATGCATTTCCATTTTGATCCGAGTTTGTGTCTAGAGGGATGAATGCCTGCAGGTTGCCTGCACCAGAGAAGAGCTTCGGGAAGACGGAGAACAAGCGTACGCTTCTGACGAAGGCTTGCGGAATAGCGGACGATGGTTACAAGTGGAGAAAGTACGGGCAGAAGTCCATCAAGAACAGCCCCAATCCAAGGTGTGTTTCCAAATCGCTTTAGCTCTTTTCGTTAGGAACAGGTTGGCCATTTACCTCATCCAATTTTTTTTTAGATAAACCAAAACAATACTAAGAGAATTCATAGGAGTAAATGATCTATAGGATTAAACTACCTTGTAAAATGTTGGAGAACAAAATATATCGATATATAACATACAACAATTCCTGACTAAATACTCAATTTTCATCTCGATCGAATCTGAAAACCTTTTCGCATTATTTCAGTTTTACGACTCCTCATCATACAAGGCTTCTTTCAACCCTTTACTCTTTACTATTACGACAAACATTTCCTCATCATAAACTCGCAAAGTCGGCACTTATACAAGGATCCTTCCTACAAGAATTTACTCGGCAATATCTCCAAAACGATACATTGCTTATAAGCCTTTACTCACCATTACTATATCGGAAAGCATGCCCCTATCGTCAAAACTCATTAATTTCCAAATCGATACGAGGCTTCTTCAGTTCCCTGGATGTTCATTTCCTTTCACCTAGATTTTGCATCGACTCCCTTGAAATAGTAACATTCTGTTGACATTGATGGAAGATGAAAAGTAAATTCTAATTCCCTCTATCGGTGGCTACAGGAGTTACTATCGATGCACCAATCCACGTTGTAACGCCAAGAAGCAAGTCGAGAGGTCCATGGAAGATCCAGAGATGCTCCTAGTCACCTACGAAGGTCTTCACCTGCATTACACCTCACATTACCTCCTACCTCCGCCCCAACAATGCACAAACAAGCCAAAACTCCGGACGACGAGCATTCCTGCTGAGGCTCGAGATCGTGCTATGAAGGAGTCCCCGGCCCTGATCTTACCGGAACACAAGAGTACCCACATTGCAGATAACAGTATGCAGACACTCTTGGAGGATGGCACGCGAGCGTCGGAAGGGCTGCTGGAAGATGTTGTGCCCTTGCTGGTGAGGAAGCCATGCGATCTAGCCAACTATCCGCACGAGTACAATCTTTCATCGGAAGAATATTCCCTGTTGTCTTCCACCCCTACATGGAGCCCTAACTCTTCTTACCTTGACTTCGATATACTTTCAGGCATTCTGTGAGCTATGATATAGACTATATATATAGCAAATTGGATATCAGAAGTCAGAATGTGATGTACCTGTAATGTAAATCAGCAAATGTATAATATGCTTATATGAATTACAAATTTACGATATACATATATAGTTTAAATCCTTTAGTATCAGTTTAAGACATTTACTCATTTACACATCCATCTTATTATCCTTATCTCTGTTAACTGTTCACCAATTTCTTGATACTCAGATCCATAGTGTAAGTTTGATACAAAATTGAGGTTGAAATGTTTATGTATTGATCAATATCAAATTTTAAATAAGAGTTTTATAGGCTCCCTAAAAGAAACGGCAATTTACTGAACCGTGAAGAAGTTTCACTATTATCCAAATTTTAAAATACCCAAATCTTGTAGTGTATTTCTGAAATATCCCTCCTAATTTTCTCTAGGTCATTATCCAATTTCAAATCTAGAGAAATTCAAATCATACCCTCATATCTGAATTCGATAGATACTCATATCTGAATTCGATAGAACAGTAAATTTTTAGACATCTAAAAGCTTGATAGAATTTATAATAAGCTCATTAAAAAGCCTAGGACAATGATACCGACTAACCAGCACCATCAACAGGTTTCTATGACTTCCTTGATTTGAAAAATATCATATTTTTGAATTTTCAAACTAGCAAAATTTGCTGAAAGATCCTAAGAACTCCAAATCACTTAAAACCAAAACTAATATACTCCTGAAAATCTTCTTTATGCCCTTTATATGAATTCGATAGCATTAATTGAGAGCGGTAAATTTTTTAATGGGTATAGTAAAAAATTTGAAGATGTGTTCTTATTTAATTCACTATTTTATTAATTTCATATCCGAGAGCATAAATACATTAACGAAGTTTCTAGGAGTATATTAATTTTAGTTTAAAGTGATTGACAAAATAGATTGGTGGACTTAAATAATGAAACTTGCTTAAATTGCCGTAAAAGAGAACAGGAACTAATAAATGACAACTATTTGCACAAAGTGGTAAGTGAGTAACTCTTTGAAGTTTGAAGATAATCTCAAGGTTCTTTGTATGTAGTGCATAATGGTCATTCGAAGAGGTAAATTATTTTTCCCGCCCCCTCTGACAGCCCACCCCCCTCTCTCTCCTCTATTAAATGACATTTTCACCCCTCCTTTTTTAAATAACAAGTTTTTTTTTCTAATTTTATTTACTTCTTTAATTTTTTTCAATTTTATTTACTTCTTTAGTTTTATTTTTTTAATAAATTTTGTTTATTATTTTTTCATCAATTTTTTTTTATCCCTATTTTACTTTTAAATTTTTTATAAATAATAATCCCTAAAATCTACTATTAAAATAAATAAAAGATTACAAGAGATCGAATTCTCTATTCCAATATCACCTGTTCTTGTTCCCACTCGTCGTCTCAGCCCATCGTCGGCGGCACCGTCGGAGGCTCTCGGTTGCCCCCTTGATTAAAATTATATCCTAAGGAGAAGGTGAACGTAGTGAGGTCGCATCGACGCGATCAGCGCCAAAATTTGGCCAGATCTGAGCAGACTTTCCTTCACCGTCGATCTGAGTCCCTGCTCAGATTCGGTCGAATACCGATGTCGATCGTGTCGATGGCGATCTCCCTGGGTTCACCTTCCCCCTAGGGTATAGTTTTGATCGGGACGACGACCAGAGGTCGCCGGTAATGGACTGAAGGCGACGAGTAGAACACGGGGACAGAGAAAATTACGGACATAGAATCCGATCTTAGATTACAAATATGATATTCTTGTCGAAAAAATACTTAATAAAAAACAAAAAAACAAAATAAAAAAATAATATAAAGGTAAATAATATGATGGAACTAGAAGAGAGTGTGTGGAATGTGAAAAAAATAAAATTAAAAAATAAATAAAATATTAAAAAATTATACTATTTTTTTAATATTAAATAAATATTATTTATCATGATAAATATATAATAAAAAATTATTTAAAAAGAATAAAATTGATAAAAAAATGATAAAAAAACTGATTAAAAAATAAAACAGTTAAAAAAAATTTGATAAAAAAACTGATTAAAAAGAAATATAAATGTGAAGAAAAAAAACGTGGAGTGAATAAGGGGTATAAAGGTCAAAACATGGGGGGGGGGGGGGGTGGGAAAGCAGGTCACTTCGAAGAATCGAACATTCTTTTCTTTATACTGGAATTCAACTAAAAGACAGCAAAACTCTCAATTTTGCGATAGATTGAGCAGGGACCATAAGAACTCAGTACACGGATGGAATTAGTCTATACCTCAAAGACTCCGACATGAGATCTTCCTCCAAATCCGCGTTTTTCCCATCGGCGCCCTCAAAGTAATGCGCCGCCTCCGTCGTGCCCAACCAGGGCAAGAACGGCAAAGCCGACCTGCTCAAATGGCGAGAACGGAAAAGACTCGAAGAAGAAGAAGAAATAGTGGTCAACAGAGAAGAGACCGAAAGGCCAGCCCTCCAGGAAGCCATTGAGGCGGGCCGGAGGCACGACGATGAGCCAGGCGAGGGCGATCTGCTCCAAGGGTGCGAGGCAGGATCAGCGGAGCCAAGACGCGCCTAATGAAGGCCGTAGAAGCTGAGACGGGCCGACCTTCTGGGCAGCAGTCAGCGCGAGGGCCAGGACGGCGGCCCATTTCCACCTAAGTCCACGTTCTTCGCGCGACGTTTTTAACGTGGATATTTGTGGGGTACGTCAAATTTGACTTCGTTTTGGTAGGATCGTTAAGGCAAAACAATTGTTATTTTGAGGGGTCTAATGGTCAGCGTACGAAATATTATCATCATATCATGAGATATGAAAAAATCTTGACAAAGTCAAGATAATATCTCTTTTATATGTTAATTATTATTTTTAAAATTAATAATTGTCTATGATTTATTTCCCTCGTACTGATGTTGAGACGGATTCACGGATAATTACTTTCTTTCAGTAAAAAAGTAAGTCTCGAATGCTAGCTGTCGAGTGATAAATAGTTCATACTTTTAAATTTATTTTTACTGTTGGTGGAATCGTTAGAATTAATCAATTCAAACAATTAGATATCTATATTATTAAAAAAAAATAAATTAATCTTAAACTAGAGGCCCCAACTATGGTGCAGTACACCCAGAGTTCAAAAATTAAAGAGCATGAGAAATTTGTCCTTCACAATGGAACCACTAAGATTGTTGAGTTATTATATGGATTATCATTTATTCTCTTAGATTTATCTTGTGGTGGATAAAAAATTTTTATGGGATCGAAAAATGAATCATTAATTGGATATGTAAGATATGATCATATGATATCTGATTTTTTTTAAAAAACTCAAACTACAGATTTCTTTAATTTTACCCCATCGTATTTTCTTATATTTCACCTCTCAACCTTTTTTAATCCCTTAGGGCTTCCATAATACTACAATGTTATAACATCCATCACCTCATCAAAAAAATATGGGACCCACTGCCACATATTCATTATAACAACATCCTTCTTTCACCACATCTCTTTTAACATTAGTACTCATTATTTATGGATCTCACAATCCACTCAACCATCTTAAAATTATATCATATCAAATAAATATATTTTAAATATGTTTTAAAATATTTAAATTACTATTTTAATTTTATAATTTATAAACTATTTCATACTCATTATTACTTTTTTTTAATTTTATAATTTATAAATTATTTAAAAAATAAAAATTTAAAATTATATTTATAACATGGGGTGCCCACTCCATGAAGCTTGAACGCGTTCAGAACACTGAACACATTCAAGAGATTAATTTTAACGCTGCGTTCTGCAACGTCGCGTTAAAGCTACAGTGACATTATAACACCGCTTTAACATGACGTTACGGATGCTCTAACCCTGAAACCTTTTCATTAATACACACTTTCTTTGACTATATTTTACTTAAGTTATCCTTACCGGTGATAAATAAAATAAAAAATAGTATATAATAAAATACTTAATAATAATAATAATAATAATAATAATAATAATAATGATAATAATAATAATAAAAGATGAGTAGGCCACAATTGTGTAGGCTCCTGTGCTAACTTTCAATTTAAATAAAGGTCTTAATCCACCTTTTACTAATTAAATAGATTTGATTAAGTTAATGAGAAGAGATAAGATGCAAATCTTTCTAAAGTTAAAATCAACCCAACTCCATTTCATTATCACTAAACCAAATAAATGTTGAAAATTTGAAATGAATGTGGACGTCCTGGTAGACCGGTTAGAGAGGGGATAAATAATCCAAGAATTAAAGTTAGAATTTTTTACTTAGAACTTTAGAAATACATAAATACTAGATAAATAAAATAATTAATAAGAACATAAAAAAAATAATAAGAGGTAGAGATTTTTTCTTGGTTACAATCTAGATGATTGTTAATCTAAGATAATGAAACCATTAAAAGAATCTCCTTCGTTGTAGGCGGAGAAGTCTCTTATAAACATTTACAGCTCAAGAAAATAGGTAGGAATTGATTATAAAAGTTATTGTTCTAAACTCTTAGGACCAGGATTCTATTTATATCTTACTGGTCGAATTTATCCGTTGGCTGACGTGGTAGCTCCGAGTGCTTGGAGTGGGTTTGGGCGCCCCAGCGGTGCACCGTATCTACTTCTCAATGACTTAGTGATCAAACTTTATCCTCGTTCAAATGCATGGATCAGTCCGGACGCCTAAAGTATTCCTGACATGGACTCCAAGACTTATCCTCGTCGCAACAATCAAAGAGGCGTCTGTTCTTTACTAGGGTGGTCCAGGCATTGTAGTCCAGGCACTTGAACTTGGTCCAACCGCTTGGACAAGTCAACTTCGTGTTCACTTGTCCGGTTGCTTTTCTGATCGTTTGGGTGATTCTTCGATCAATTAGAGTTGAACTCATCCGAACTCAACTTTTACCTTCTCCTCGAATAATCTTCCGCTTAACTTCTTTTATTCTTAAATTTGTATACATTTAAATATAACCATCAAATATATAACATAACTTAATATACCCATATCAAATTATCTCGGGATACATTAAAAAAATTGTAAATTGTTTCGACTTATGAAACATTGACCAATGCCACCTATCAAAATTAATTATTTGTATTATTCTTTTTCCTAAAGCATCCCTTGTATTTGTAAAATCATCAAAGATACCTTTTAAAGTTTAAAATAGAGTATTAATATTTGATTAGTTTTCATATTAAATTGTGTGAAATGATGACACCTACTTACAACTTATTCCTTAATAATAATATTTGGGGTAAAATGAATTTTAAAGGTTTTAAGAGAAAAAAATATAACAAGTGATCTAAATTGTGATAATTTTGATCATTATAATTATAATTTGTCAATTATATTAATAATTAGAAGATATTAGTTATGTATCATTTTGATAAAATAATAATATTTTTAATAAGTATTTTTTTTAAGTGAACCCTTATTTTTTACTAAAATATTAAAATAATTTTGATTAAATTAAAATAATTTTACTTAAATTGAAATAATTGTTAATAAGTTATAATATTTTTAATATTGAATCATTTTAACTGATATTAGAGTTTTTTTTTATTGAAACTACTCTAACTAATTTTATTGCATTTAAAAAAACTAATTTGATATTTTTTCGATATAAGACATTCTGTTAATGATGAAAATAAAGAAAATTTTTTTCAGCCCAGTATAAGTTTCTCTCCCGTAAGAACAGGCCTAAAAATTCTTAATCGGGATAAATCTCCATTAACAAGTAAAAAAACTTTATTAATCAATTTGAAAAGTTAGATATAGGATTGTAAATAAATCAAGTTAAGTTAAGTACAAGTCAATCTAGGTTAAAACTCGACTTGGCTCAATTTATACTTATTCGATTTGAGCTTGAACTCACTTAGCCGATATATAGAATTGAGCTCAAATTTAAATTATTTTTTAATAAATATATTAGTATATTATATATTAAAAAATATATATTATTATTAACCCGTTTATCGAGTCAATAATAATTAAATTCATATTTAACTTAATTTTTAATTAAACCGATTTAAATTCAGTCCGAACTCAGTTAAATTTAAGTTCACATCGAGTTTTGATTGAACGGTTCACAAACAATTCACGAATAATTGTACTCATTTGACTAATTTGCATCTCAGTCGAGTATCATGTGTCAATAAAAATTGATTCATAAATATCCTCTCATGACGATCTAGTGATTAACACATAAAATCTTACCATTGTAAAATCTTAGATTCAAATCTCAATAAAACATTCTAAATGCTTTCTTTATGATTTTATAATAACAAACCATGTTTTTAATCTTTATTTATATCTTTAGACGATATGTTGAAATTTTAAAAACTTTCAAAGGTCTATTCACAAATCAGGAAACCTTGTTATTAAAAAGGGCGGCCGGGAATATGCTCTAAGATGCGCCTATTTTTTAAGAAACACACTTTACCCGTGGCCGAGTCTTCTGTGGGACATTCTTTGGGTCCCATGGATATCATCCAATGGATATGGCGGGTCGGGCATGAGGTCGACGATTGGCGAGATTACCTACTCCTCTCCCCATCCACACGCGTCAGTAAAAAGGTCGAGCTCGAGCTATCTCCCATTGCTCCCTCCTCCCCCCTCTCTCTCTCTCTCTCTCTCTCGCTCTCTCTCTCTCTCCCCTCGCGCTGTGGGAATCAATGGAGGTGTTCTGCCCGTCGCCGCCGCTGAGCCCGGCGGTGGAGCGGTACGGATCTGGGCAGGACGCGGCGCTCCGATTCCTTCTCCGCCGCGCGTCGCCGGGGGTCCGGGACGATGGCGGGAAGTTGTATGTTGCGGTGGGGCGGTTGCCGGAGAAGACCCTGAGCTTGCTCCGATGGACCTTCCGCCGCTTCGAGTGCCGGGAGATCTGCCTGCTCCATGTTCACCGGCCATCGCCGTTGATCCCCACCCTCTGTGAGTCCCCCCCGTTCACATCTGTCTGTTCCGTTTTCGAGATTTCAAAACATTGTTTGATTTCTATCTATTTCTTTATTTAAAATGATACTTTTCTTCTTTAATCATTTCTCTCTATCTCTGCAACGTTGTGTCCTACGAATCTTGCGCTACCTTGGAATGGAGCTCAATCATTCTTTGTCTCGTCTTGTTCTTGTGGTCCGGAAGCAAATGAAAGACCCCAATGCTTGATGCAACCCAATAAGATTTGATTAGGAAAGGCAAAATATGATAAAATTCATGTTAAAGGCTTCGTTGTTATTGTTGTTGATGATGATATGTAACTGTTTGTTCTTGAAATACATATATTTTTGTTGGATGAGATGATAAGATGTTACTTTTGGATTTATTGCAGGCATGTGAAGCAATGGATATATTGGTTTTTCATAATCATTATGGATTGCTTAGCTGAAGTTTCTTAAATAGAGTTTATTGCTACTGTTGTTTTGCACTCTTTTGTTATCTCTTGGAGTGGATATCTTTTTGTTGGATAAGATCATAAGATGTTACCTTGGATTTATTGCAAGCATGCCAATCAATGGATTTACTGATTTGTCTTCTTGGGCATTATGAATTGCTTTGTTCAAGTTTCTTAAATAGGTTTTATTGTTCAAGTTCAATTGAGACCATGTTGTTTTCATATTTTGCATGTTTTCCTTTCGTTGGCTTTGCCCTATGATTTCTTTGGTTCTGAATTGATTCTATCTAATTTCAGTAGGAAAAATTCCTGTGAGCCAAGCTAACGAGGAGCTGGTGTCCGCATATAGAAGAATTGAGAGGGAAGAGACGAAGAAAATCCTACTAAACTATCTTAGGTTCTGCGATGAAGAACAGGTATGTTTTCCCATATCTTGTTAACTTTTATGCATTGTAGGTGGAAATGGAATCACTCGATGTTGGCATTTTGACTTTTCAGAGGAGCTCTTCTTCTCTAACTCATGTTATTTTTGTAGGACTTCCTAAATGCGATTTTAAAACTGTAGTGTCTCTCCCATTGTAGTTACCTTAGAATTATAGAACTATAGTTCCAGTTCGATCGCATACAATGAATTTGGAATTCTATGCAATGTCTTTGCCAAGTTATTGCCTTTTTCACTGTTGGTTAAACACTTGAATAAAGCTAAACTTTCGCTTAGCGATATGCAGGTGCTTGCGAGAGTTGTGGTGATTGAGACTGATCAACTATGGAATGGAATCGCTAACATAGTATCTCAATATAGCATTAGGAAGCTTGTTATGGGATCGAGTACAGAGAAGTAAGTGGCAGTTTTAATTGTTGGTTTCTAGATGTCCATGTTCAGGCATATGCACAAAATTACTTAAAAAGTGAATGCTTAATCCAGGGTGTGACTGATATAAATGTCGGTAGATGTGTTATTCACACCCTATAATCTACGTGTATTAATTAGCCAACCAACATGGATTACCACGCCTGATATCTGGATTTTATGCTGGAATCACTGCAGTTGCTTCAAGTTGAAAGGGAGCTTCAGCAAAACATTGTTTAGCGCAAAGAGTGTGCCTCCATTCTGCGAGATATGTTTTGTTAGCAAAGGCAGACATATCTGGACAAGGGAAGCCAGTGAACTTGCAGACAGCATCGTGCCAACTTGTTGTTCAGAGAAAATTTGGTCAAGTCCACAAAGTTGTAACGGTGAGCTACTGTTCATTTCAGAGCTCACGATGCATAGTATTCTCGGCGCTGATCTTCAAGGGATAAAAAACTTGGAGCTGAATGGATACAGGAGCACAGTTGGGATCCCAACTGCTGACTCTAACATAACTAGTAGCATGAAATTTGAATTACCAGAACCTTGTGATAATTATATGGCTTCATCTTTTGATACAGAGCAGCCAAATGATATCAACTCCAAGGAAGATGTATGAAAATGATTTAGCTTTGTTGCTAGCTTTTCAAGATTCTCAGCAATCATTTTTTCAATTTGATTTTGTTTAATAGGATGAGTTAGAGAAGGATGACTTGTATTGTCAGCTCGAGGAAGTAACAATGGAAATTGAAAAATCAAAAAGAGAAGCATTTTTGGAGCTTTCAAAGCGGAAAAAATTGGAATATGAAGTTGCAGAAGCTATCAGCACGGTAACTGATGACATATTTATCTTTCCATACTAATTGTTCACGGTGGGCTATTGTGTGAAACGTTTGCTTAGTTCAATGCATATGTATCTCTATTAGGTTACTGAGGATAATATATACTTGAATCATGTTTATCTTCTGGAAGCTTAACTCCAATGTTTGAATTTGTTTGATGTGCTAACCAGGTCGAGACTTATGAAGCTGCACATGAGAATGAAATCCAAATTAGAGAAGAGCTTGAAGGTCTTCTGAAAACTATTAAGCAAGACTGCCAAGAGGTTTTAAGCCAGCGGGATGAAGCTTTGCAGGAATTACAATATTCCATGAGAACCATAGAGATCCTTATTGCTCATGCAAATGAAATGGCTCTTCTGACTGAGGAAGCTGCCGGGGAGTTGGAGCTCATCCAATCGTCAATTGAGATTCTCAAGACACGAAGGGAGGAGAACAACGGGCCAAAGGAGAGGCGGCTTATTAATCACAGTAATGGTTGCATTGAGTTTACATTGGCAGATCTGCAAACCGCCACGTGTGACTTCTCAGAGAGCTTCAAGTTGGGACAAGGGGGTTATGGTTGTCTTTATAAGGGTGAAATTAGGAACAAAACTGTGATGATAAAGCAGTTGCACGGCCGTAATGCTCAAGGCGAGGTGGAGTTTCTACAAGAGGTACGCCCTTGGTCAATGGACACATACAATCTTTTCTGGGCTGTTAAAATATTTCTTTGTTATAGGATAGTGTAATGAAGAGAGACATTCAGTTTCGTAATTCAATGACCTGATGCAGTCACTTTTTTTGTGAGACGACAACATTCTTTCTAGTAGGCTTTTTTTTCGTATGCTAAATTGCTAATGCAATGTAACCTTTTATGTGTTCCAGGTCAATGTTCTGGGCAAAATAAGGCATCCACATCTGCTGACTCTTATTGGAATGTGCCCTCAAGCCCTGTCCCTCGTTTATGAATATATGCCAAATGGAACACTCCAAGATTGCCTCTGCAACAAAAACACCACACTGCGAATGACCTGGAGGATCCGAGCTCGCATAGCAGCTGAAATATCCAGTGCACTTCTCTTCTTGCACTCATCTGAACCTGAACAAATCGTCCACGGTGACCTGAAGCCTGAGAACATCTTTCTCGATGACAACTACACATGCAAACTTAGCAATTTTGGCCGATGCCAATTTGCGCAGCAGGATGAACACGACCCTTTCATATCCCGACACTTCGAACTTTATAGTGCATCATTCTCCTATGATCCAGAGTACCAGATGACTAAAGAGTTGATGGTAAAATCTGATGTGTATTCTTTTGGCATCATCATCCTCCAGTTGCTCACTGGGAAACCAGCAAGGGGATTGGAGAGTGAGGTTCGTCAGGCTCTATTGTCTGGCAACTTGGTATCGATATTGGATGCAGGAGCCGGAGATTGGCCACTTATTGTGGCAAGAAGGCTCGCAGAGGTCGGCTTGCGATGCCTCAACCCAAATGCTCAAGATCAACCAGAGCTGACACCTGAGCTTGTAAATGATTTAGAGCAACTGCATGTGACAGAGGAAAGACCAGTACCCTCATTTTTCCTGTGTCCAATCCTTCAGGTAAGATAAAAACAACTTTAATTATGTTGAGCCGTGTTTGTTCCATCCTTCTATTTGGGATCGGATATGAATTTTATTCCATCATTGAGCTTACCAAGTTTAGTTACCATATGCAATAGGAGATCATGCAAGATCCTCAAGTTGCAGCAGATGGGTTCACCTACGAAGGTAGAGCATTGCGAAAATGGTTTAGCAGCGGACAAGATACTTCTCCTATGACCAACCTGAAGCTGAAAGACCGAAATCTAATGCCCAATCAGGCTCTCCGTTTCGCGATAGAGGATTGGTTGTGTCAGTCTTGAAGTTATACTGGTGTACATTTGCTTGTGCTCTTGTATTTTAGTTGTACAGACCCTTAGTTCGAGACTTCGAGACCAGATACTGAGTGGTATGAAGTGTTACGACTAATTTGAGGATATCTCTGTATCAGATGACTCGTAACTAATTTATTTATTGATTGATTTTTTGTTTAATTTGATAGTATTGTCAATTAAATGCAAATTATATGGATGAAACTGGATTTAATAATACAACACGAATTAAAATAGATACCCATTTCAGGAAATGATAGAGAATGGTACCGAACATGGCAAGAGGAAAGCTGCAGCTGAGGGTGCCGAATCCGGCAACTTGTTCCAAGAAAAGTACTAATATTAATAGTAAATGCAAAAGATGTTTCGAGAATTAAAAAACCATGCAAATGACAGTGACGAGATAATTCAAAGAAGTATCAATTCAAATCTTACCACAAAACAAATGCGAAAGCAAACTCTAGCAGCAGCGGAACAGCGCACTGTCAAAAGGAGAAAGACAAGGCTTAGTCTACTTCCTCAATCTTCGGCCCCGCACCACTTGAGCCAGCCGAAGGCCCATCATCGTCGACTCCGCCAGCCATGTCAGCCCCGGCGCCTTGGTACATTTTAGCAATGATGGGATTACAAATGCCCTCCAGCTCCTTCATTTTGTCATCAAATTCGTCCGATTCAGCCAACTGGTTGGCGTCGAGCCACTCGATGGCCTTCTCAATCGCATCCTCGATCGTCTTCTTGTCGGCCGCGCCAAGCTGAGATGCGATCTTGTCGTCCTTGATGGTGTTCCTCATGTTGTAGGCGTAGTTCTCGAGCGCATTCTTGGCTTCCACTTTCTTCTTGTGCTCCTCATCCTCAGACTTGTACTTCTCGGCTTCTTGAACCATCTTTTCAATCTCCTCCTTGCTAAGCCTGCCCTTGTCGTTGGTGATGGTGATCTTGTTCTTCTGTCCAGTCGTCTTATCCTCGGCAGAGACATTCAGGATACCGTTTGCGTCGATATCAAAGCAAACAGTGATTTGGGGAACGCCACGAGGAGCAGGGGGGATTCCTGAGAGCTCAAACTTACCGAGCAGATTGTTATCTCTGGTCCTAGTCCTCTCACCCTCATAAACCTGAATCAAGACGCCAGGTTGGTTGTCAGAATAGGTCGAGAAGACTTGCTCTTTCTTCGTTGGGATGGTGGTATTTCGGGGGATTAAGACAGTCATGACACCTCCAGCAGTCTCCAAACCAAGCGAAAGAGGAGTGACATCGAGCAGGAGCAGATCCTGGACTTTCTCATTACCCTCGCCGCTAAGAATAGCAGCCTGGACAGCAGCACCATAAGCCACGGCCTCATCGGGGTTGATACTCTTGCAGAGTTCCTTACCGTTAAAGAAGTCCTGCAACAACTGTTGCACCTTTGGAATTCTGGTGGATCCGCCTACGAGAACCACGTCGTGAACAGAACTCTTATCCATCTTGGCATCGCGCAAACACTTCTCGACGGGCTCCATACACTTCCTGAAAAGGTCCATGTTGAGCTCCTCAAACCTAGCTCTCGTGATCGTGGAGTAGAAATCAATGCCCTCATACAAAGAATCAATTTCAATGGTGGTTTGTGCGGTTGAGGAGAGGGTCCTCTTTGCCCTCTCGCAAGCAGTCCTCAATCTCCTAAGTGACCTGGGGTTTCCACTGATGTCTTTCTTGTTCTTCCTCTTGAACTCCTGGACGAAGTGGTTCACCATGCGATTGTCAAAATCCTCACCTCCGAGATGAGTGTCACCGGCAGTAGCTTTGACTTCGAAGATACCCTCCTCGATTGTGAGAAGAGAGACATCAAAAGTACCACCACCAAGATCGAAGATGAGAACATTCTTCTCACCCACGCTGGTTGCTTTCTTGTCAAGACCATAAGCAATGGCAGCAGCAGTAGGCTCGTTGATAATTCTCATCACATTGAGACCAGAGATGACACCAGCATCCTTTGTGGCCTGGCGCTGTGAGTCATTGAAGTATGCAGGGACAGTGACAACGGCATTCTTGACGACAGATCCAAGGTAGGCTTCGGCAATTTCTTTCATCTTGATCAAGATCATAGAAGAAATCTCTTCGGCTGAGAATTGCTTTTGCTCTCCCTTGTAATCGACCACAATCATGGGCTTGTCACCCGGGCCAGAAACAACTTTGAAAGGCCAGAGCTTGACATCACTCTGAACAGAACTGTCGGTGAAGCGCCTTCCAATCAAACGTTTAGCATCTAGATAGGAAAATACAAGACAAGGAAAAAAGAAGTCTTAATGACGAGTAAACTCACAAATAGAAGAAAAAAGTCAATTTTAAATCTGCACCAATAGAACAATAAAATATACCCATCAACATTAGGCAGCCAGGAAATCCTCTCAACGTTATGTACCAACCAAACATATACAAATCATTGAACAAATCTGAACTACATCACACTAGAACAGTCAACAAACATAGATAACCATGACAAAACAAATTAACACTAAAATCAAACAGCAGACAAGTAATACATTTATTACTTGTAGCAATAAAAATTACTCCTCTAAATCATGACGATTCTAAACATGCTAATACTTAGGCATGGGTTGCAATTCTTTCAAACAATTGCAATGTAAGCCACTAAACTTCAATATCTGAACATAAAGATCCCTACCCCGCTGAATATAAATGTATTTAATTATTAAATGGGACTCATTAAGTTGAGGCCAGAACTTTCTAGCACTTTGGGATAGAACATAAATTAATATAAGGACAAAATCATAACAAAAATGTGAGATCTAAACATAATAGTTGTAAATCACTATATACTCACACATACACAAACACCTCGATAGGATCAATCATATATCAGAAAAATAACAGGATCAAATCAACAAACCTTACAGAAAAATATAATGAAGCATGATATCGTAGATAATTGTAGTTGACGAGGAAAAATCTAGTAGACAAAAGTTAAATATAAATAGATCTTGCCAAATCCAATACAAATAAAACGATAATGCTTCGAGAGCTTCAAGTGAATCATAGATCTTATGGAAACACATAATCAAGATTTCTAATCTATAAACTAAAAACAGATCTATAATAGTAATAACTCGAATACAGATCCGTATCACTCTCTATCATAGCAACATGGATAAAAGATCTCACAGATGCGAAACACAGTTCTTCAGTTAAACACATAACGGCAATCCAGATGTGCAAATAAATCCAGATCCATAACAAAAATAGCTAAAATTCGGGATTCATATCGCTGGGTATCATAAAAAAAATTACTACACAAATTAAATGCCAAAAACGAGATGAAGATATAGATCCAGAAGAGAATGCTCACCGAAGACGGTATTGATGGGGTTCATGGCGACCTGATTCTTGGCCGCATCGCCGATAAGGCGTTCGGAGTCAGTAAAGGCGACATAAGAGGGGGTTGTTCGATTACCCTGATCGTTGGCGATAATCTCCACCCGATCATGTTGCCACACGCCGACGCACGAGTAGGTGGTGCCGAGATCGATCCCGATCGCAGGACCTTCACCCTTTCCGGCCATTACCTTGACAGATCACAGAAGATAGGTATCGGCAAGCGAGAAGAACGAACTCCGCTTCTAGGGTTCGTAAAGTATAGAGGAGGAGAAAGCATAGACGGGAGAAGGGTTATATAGCGTCTCCAGGTTCTAGAATGTTCCGACAGCGTAATGTAAGTCGTCCAATCCGATATGGACGGGCGAGATTGGCCCGTCATGAGGCGGGAGGAATTCAAGAACGAGTCGTTCTCGTGGGGTGAAGGCTCGATCAGATCCAGCGCGTTTTAAAATTATTATTATTATTATTTATTAGAATTATACTTTTTTCCAAAAAAAAAGTTTTAGATATTCTATGAAATTAAAAATTCCCTTTCATATTTTTTTCTTAAAATACAAAAGTATTTCTCGTGCAAATCTATTAATGAAAAAATAAAATAAAAACTCCTCTAATCAAAGCAAAAATCTCCTTAATTATTTATGCTCCTAAATAAAAATGATCTATTAAAATAAATTGTTCAAATACAGTAGAAATTGCAAACATCAGAAGTAAAGAAGATAAAATTAATCCAAAGTCTTCAAATTTGTACAGATTTTCCACAAGAACAACGAAATTTAGCTTACAGGACCTGAAGAAACCTTCCACTCTATCTTTCTCACTTTAATAGAACATGCAGGACACAGGGACCTCAATATGCAAGAAAATAAAACATGGTCACTGGATAGAAGTTTGGAAGCCTTTGGACAACAATTTTTTTTAAAAACATAATCCTCTAAAGCTGGCCGAAATCGAAACATCAAAATGAGAGTTGTTCTGTGAGGACTGTCAATCGACAGACCACCTAAAATTTCTGTTGCCTCGCCAGCGATGTCACAGCCTTGTGGAAACTGACTTCTACAACCTTTTGTTTCTGACGTATCTCAGCTATATACATTGTCTAGGCCTGAAATTATCAGGATGAAGAAGTTTCACCAACAATGCCCACAGCCTTCTTGAATTTAAGGTTGGCCGTATGGTGTCGGGTCTTCCATGCGCGGAACAAGGATCCCTACTGAGCTGGGGATCACCCAAGCACCAGCCACCGGGTGTAAATCCCCCTATGGATCTATGCAGAAGCTCGCGGTCAATCCTTTCAAGAACAGGATCATCCTCAGCAAAAGAATGTGCAAAAGGGGATCCACTCTCAACCATCAAACCGAAGTGCTGTGATGTCAGATTCATCGGGTACAGCCGAGGTGGATTATCCCACACCATGAAGCGTAGATCGTCATTAATTGTTGTGTTTTGAAAATCTTTGGAGTTGCACATTACAGTATGGAAATAACCCTCTGAGGATGACAAAAAGTTTGTATAATACATAAGCAAAGTCCTAGGAAGATTATCCCATCCACTGATGCAAAAATCAAGAAAAGGTCGTGATAGAATCACCCATGAGGAACCTAGAAAAGAGTAGACCAAAATGTAAAAAGTTCGGTTAAAAAACACAAGATACAAAGACGGAGAAGAAACTTAGAACAAAACCGATTACACAGTTCATAGTAAATGGAAATATCACAAAAAGGAAAACTAATATCAGTACCATCAATATAGAAACTAATCTTCTATAATTCAACTAATGACAATGTTTAGGTAACAAGAATGATTAACATAAGCATTGAAACAATGAATATAAACACTTCGAAAAACTGAATGAAAAATTTTCAATCATGTAAAGATATTCAATTGCTAAGTTCTTCATGTAAGATGGTTAATGGTAATGTACTTGCATTAACATTTAACGACAATCATTGTAAATTGATGATATATAAAATGTATCAGACTCACCATCAATTGATTCTACGTAAGGAACTGTGCAGTCTAAGTTGTTGTTCAATGTAGTTATTGCTGGATGAAAGATTAGTAATGGCACCTGGTGCTTTGGCAGTAATAATAGCAATTTGTTGATCAAACTTGTCAATATGAAAGCAACATTGAAATCATACGGTCAAAAAGATATACATTAAAATTTTAAAAGGATAGTAGATAGGAGATAGTTAAAAGAAAAATGACGCATCTCCTGATAATCTGTTGATGCAAACTATTCCAAACCATTAAAGAATAAAATAATAATAAAGGATTTCTTGAGTAAACTGCCAACAGTGACCTATGCTTACAAAGGAAATAACATAGTTTTGCCAAAATCTTAGTGTTCACAAAGCATGACAAAATGCAGAAAAAATTCATCAACCAAACTGCTACACCAATCATAAAAGAATGTTAGTCGCCACTAAAGAGCATCTCAAGAGATATGATCTGAATCACTACTGATCCATCAAACTGTGTTAATCATGTAAAGTAAGAAAAGAATAGAGTCACCACTTGCTAGTGTACCACTTCCAACGTATAGCAGTGTTCCAGCTATCCTTAATTGAATAAAGAAGAAATCAATACTAATCTTAAGTAGTCATATCTGAAAATTAACCTCATATACTTTGCTGCTGTTGGCCTACTTTAATTTGGATAAACTGAGGAAGATCACTGCATAAAAGAACATAAAAATAGGAGGAAAAAAACCTAAATTTTCTTTGCAAAAATACAAGGAGAAGCCATCTAAGCATCAGCTTTGAGGTCCAACGAGTGCATAAGTTTGTGAAAGCACAAGAGTGTCTACTAAATCCAATCACTATCTTTCTCTACGACAGTGCTTGTGTCTTCTGATGAAATAACTAATAATAATTTTTCAAACCATATAGAACAAATTCCTAGATATGAAACTAACATAAAATTCTGAATACTAATAAAACATAGGTGGAAAAAAAAATGAATCTTAACCTGTGAATATTTTGAAAGCAGAAGGAATGCTCCTCTTTTCTTTAGCCCAGAAGACAGCAGTTTTATTTGGCTTATAAAACCCTGGATCTATGATGATCGGGCGTGCCCTCTCATACCTGTATGAACCATGTCAACATAAAAAAAAAAAAAAAAAAACTGATAATCCTACAAGAACAAATCATAATAATAATTTTGGAGATTTTGATCTTACTCCCTCCAACCAATATCGCTCGTGTGCCTAATGAAGTTAAAATCTCTAGGCAAGTATGAAAAAACATGAAGAATATCTGCATACAAGAAAAGGAATAAGGCAATAAGAAACAAAGAGAAAGACCAACAAATAAAAAGTCATTTTTTGGATCGAAACTCCTTTTTTTCGCCACTATGGAAATTCCGAATCTCTGTCGAATCAGAACCCCGAAGTGGAAGTTTATGACGAAGACCGAACCGATGAAGTGGTTGATCCAATGAATACTACCCGGTGAAAGAAAAGTAGGCAAATAAAAAAGGATGGAATTTTTTGTAAAAGTTGAGGAAGAATACCGTCTTGGGGCATCAGAGGATAATCCGCAGCGCTGAGATTGATAAACCAGCTCCAATCCTTGAATTCCCTCAGCAGAACGGCAACAGCGTGGAGGGTAGAAACCACCACGGTCGGCCCCTTTTCCGACACCGGATTAGCGTCCTTCACCACCCGGACATTGCCTAACTCGAGGAAAGTGGCCACCAACGAGGCGTAGGCCACCAGATCCGCTCGCTCCTCGGGAGGCGAAGCGAGGTCGAGGTGGAGGACATAGAAGTTCCATGGGTGGTACAGAGCCTGTAGGAGCCTCTTGACGCGGCGTCCGTCGCCCCTGGTGCCGGAGATCAGGTAGGCGAGACGTGGAGGTGCGGGAGGACGGATGTGTTCGTGGGATCGGTCGAGATCGGAGGCGCGGTGGGGTTTGAGTGGGCCGAGGGGTCGGACGAGGAGAAAGAGCGCGAGGAGGGGGATTGCGAGGAGGAGCACCAGCCACTTCTGCTGGACTAGGAAACCGTGGGAGGTGCCATGGGGCCTCCTCATCGTAGCGGAGGGAGGCGGGGATTAGGGTCCCGACATGGGCGCCGGCGACGCGGCGACGGAAAGGCCAAAAGGGAAAGAAAAGCAAGGGGCAAGTAGATTATAAAATAGAACCGGTTTTCAAATAAACCCCTAAACTATTGTTAAATTAGATATAGCATATCTACCGTAATGATCAAACGTTCGTGAATAAATTTGATGTTTGACTTAATAAGAGCTTGTTTATGTTCATTCAATATACATTAGATTAATTAAACAAATAAGTTTGAACAGCTCGTTAAGCTAAACAAATAAGCTTGGACACATATGTGTTCAGCTCGTTAACGTTCGTAAAACAATAAAATATAATATAATAAATAAATAAATTTAAATTATCAATCTTAATAACTAATTAAACAATTAAAAGTTTCACACATTCAAACAAGCTTAAATTGAGAGCTTGATAACATCTAAACGAACTAAGCTCAAACCAAGCTCAAGCTAAGCTCGAATCAAGCTCAAGCCAAGCTTGAATTGAGAGCTTGATAACATCTAAACGAACTAAGCTCAAATCAAGCTCAAGCTAAGCTCGAACCAAGCTCAAGCCAAGCTTGAATTGAGAGTTTGATAACATCTAAACGAATCAAGCTCAAACCAAGCTCAAGACAAGCTCGAATCAAGCTCAAGTCAAGCTCGAATTGAGAGCTTAATAATATCTAAATGAACCAAGCTCAAGCCAAGCTCAAGCTCATAAAAAATAAACCAAACCAAGCTTGAACACTCATTTCAAAAGTTTGGTTCATTTTAAGCTCGGCTCGGCTTGGTTATCTTATCAAACAAGCTTGAACACCCAAAACTCGGCTCGGCTCGACTCGGCTTGGCTCTGCTCAGCTCGGCTCATTTACAGCCCTAGTGAAGGCCTAATAAATTTACTATCTATATCAAACTGTACTCTTAAAATAAATAATTATTTATTGCTAGCCAAACATTAGAGAAGAAACAACAAGTTGACGAGCTTTGGCTAAAACTCCAATCCCACAATAGGACTACTTGTAGACTTGTAACATCCTGCCATAAGTAAACATCTCATGTTACATGTGCAATCACTCTCGGATTCATTTCGTGATAGTAAAAAAATGAATACGTTTGTCTTAGTGCTTCTGTCAATTCGTTCCAGACGAACACGAATCTCGTATCCGTTCCATAACTCTACAATAGGGGGCCATCCAAAGAAGATGTGCAACCCTACATCTCCTCCTGAAATCATCTCGTGGGTAATCTTCCATTTGTCGTCATCCAAAATATTATAGAAGCTCTTCGAGATTGTGCTAACCCAAGACTTCCTTGGACTCGACCGTAGAAAAAACTCATAAGCCCTCCAACCCATCAGTCTCTTCGTCAAACCAAGCAACCACCTCCAAATTCCTAACAGCAGCCAATAACTCATATCTTTATTTTAGCTTTATAGTAACAATTATCTTGGTAATTTTTACAGGCAAAATAAATTGACTAAATTTGACCAAATTTAAAATTTATCAAAAATAATTTCAACTTGATCAAAATTGTTTTAAATTTGAATACTTTTAATAGAAATAGTAAAAATATTTTAATATAATAATACTATCTATAGTAAAAAAATTGACAACAATGATATGAAGGGGTGCATTTTTAATTTTTTTAAATAAGGTGTTTATGAAGAAAAATTAAGGCACTGATAATCCAAAATACTATTTTTCATTAGAAAAATGAAGATTGTTGATTGGTCTTTATCACCGATTGATTTTTTTTATCAATAGGGATATTTCTCATTAATCATGTATGAAATAAATAAAATAATTTGCACATTTTTTTTCAAAACGCTCCATTATAATTTTAATCTACACGGAGATAGATCAGGAAAAGTTTGTTCTAGTTATAGCCCAGTTCAATTCTGGTTGTCTCCATCGTGCAATCCCCGTCTTCCTAATCTTTGTCGGCCAAAATCGATGGGTGCCTAGGTAATTTTTACTTATTTTGAGTTTCCAAAATTTAATTTTGTAACAATAAAATGAGGAAGATAATTAATAATAATAAAATAAAATAAAATTTATTTAAATATAGATAATAATATAATAAAAAATAGTACTTAATAAATTAAAAATATTCATATAACCGATGTCATTGGATAATACTTATTTCCAAAGTTTGATTTTGCACCGTGAGGGAAGGTGGAGAAAAGAATATACAGATTGATTAATTAATTAAATGTTTTAGTTTAAAAGGATATCAAAAGTTTTGATGGATTGTTTGAGAATAATTTGAATTTATTAAATGAGAATTAAAAAGATAATTAAAATATGAATATGAGCTGTCAAGTAATAAGTGGTAAATGATTTAGGGCCAATGATTTAATAATAAGAATATCCGGTGGTAAGGATGGGGGACCCTCGTTGGCGGGAGGTCAACGATACGTGGAGGTCAAGGGTCAAGAGGGTCAACCCCGAAGTCGTGCCGAGTGGACTGAGGTCATGCCGAGCGGACTGACGGGCCGACCGAGCATTCGGCCGACTGAGCAACCGGCCGGGAGGCTCCCAGGCCGGACGAAAGACAACCCGACCAGGAGTCGGGTTTCCGACGCTAAGGTAAAAGAGTCTTTGGGTCTAGCGGACAGGCCGCTCGGCCGAACCACAGGATAATAAAGCGCAATCCCATCCGAGCACATGAACAGGGCTTCTCCGCCTAGTCCGAGGTACGCGCATTCCCGAAGGCCATGAGCGCCGAGCGACCAGTCCGCTCGGCTCGGGAACAGGCAAGAAGCGCAAAGGGACAAAAGGGACAACTGGTAACATCATCCTCGAGACACCTGCCGCCGACAAACAGCATGGTCGGCGGTCGGAACGGACAGAGTATCGTACGGTGGAAGTTTCCACCGTCACATCCGGGATATGCTCGGACAATTGCAGAATAGAATCAGACATGCTTTTCCGACACAACCCTACTGAGGTATATTTGGGGAAGCGTGCACGCATCGAGAAGTGTGCCCCGCGCCTCCCCGGGATCCTATATAAGGACCCCAGACTTCGACGGAGGTATATTATTCTCATCATTGTAGTCACAGTAACGTTGCCTTTTTCTTCTTCTTCTTCGCTGCCTAACTTAAGCGTCGGAGGGTCGTCGTCGGGAAATCCCTCCCGGCTCGGCTTCTTTGCAGGCCCGCCGTAGATCCACATCACCAGTCGAAAACAGCGGAGAGTGTCACGTCCCGAGTATCTATCGACTCAGCACTCGGACAGGATCAAATAAAATTAATAATTTAAATTAACTAAATCATTTGCTAATTAATTTAAATAATGTTGATGATTATATTAAAATGTAAACTGTCATTTTTTATAGATTAAGTTCTCGAAAACCTCCGTAGTATAAAAACTTTTAGGATAATTTGCAGCTCTTTTTTTTTTACTTCTTAAATTATTTTTAAGCATGAATAAATAATTAAATGGATTATATATATAATTGATATTAAATATAGATTTATATTGAGATTTATCTAGTGAGATTAAAATGAGAGGGTATGGGCACTCTATATTTTTCTTTCGTTGATACTTATCATTTTAGTTGCTTAAGACCTTATATGCTTATTTGACGTCTTTACTTACTATTTTTATTACCTTTCATATCATTTTGATGTCTTCCCTTCTTGCATTTTGTTTATGGGCATATTTTACGATGATACAGATAAACTAGTATAATTTTACTAATTATGAAACTTGAGATAGATAGGAAGCTCCATGCATTTCATAATTGTTCTTTGAACTTATGTGGTGTTTAATTTAAGGGTTTGGAAATGAGGGAATAGTTTGATTTTAAAATTTTATGTTTTGTTGATGGAAATATAATTAAAATTTTAAAATAAAACCTAAAAATTTAGGTATTGATAAAATTCACCTCCCCCTCGGGGTTTGATGAGAATGGAATGAAAATTAAGTTTGGGACAAAAAAACTCTTAATATATTTATTCAAATTTTCTTTCATGTTAATTTCTTTCATCACATTCTCTCTCTCCTCATTCTATCAACATACTTTCTCTCTTCTCATTGCCCCCACGGGCTGGATCAGCTGGTTAGGTGCCTACAGCTTGCCACTGAAGTCGTGGGGTCGAAGGTCGCCAGTTGCACTCGGGAATAAAACCCTGGTCTGCTGCCCAAAAATTCCTTCGACCCCCAGTCACCTATCCTGCCCAGCATTAATCGTGATTTACTCCCTCTGGAATCTTGTGGGGCCGGGGCCAGGGGGCCGCTAGGATGGCGGTTCCACCTTTTTTGCCACTTTCTCTCTTCTCATCTCTCTCATCATATACTTTCTCTCCTAATTTCCTCTCATCACTCTCTCTCTTAATTTTCTTCTATCACACATCTCTTTTATTATACTTTTTCTCTCATCGCGCTTTTTCTCCCATCACTCTGCTTCCCTGCGAGTATCTGGTCACCCTGACTTACTTCGAGATCATTCCCACAAGCATCCGGTCATCCTGACCTATTCCAGGCCTCCCCATAAGTAGCTGGATCCGGTCAATCTTGACCTACTTCGGACATATCCACGAGCATCCGATCACCCTGACCTACTTCAGGTCTCTGTACGAGCATTCTGTCACCCTGACCTACTTGCCTCCCCGTAAGTATCCGATCACACTGACCTGCTCCAGGCCTCCCTGCAAGCATCTAGTCACCTTTACCTACTTTGGGTTCCTCATGAACATCCGGTCATCTTGACTTACTTTGAGCCTCCCTGTGAGCATTTAGTCATCCTGACTTACTCTGGGCCTCCTCGCAAGTATCCGGTCACCCTGACTTACTTCGAGTCTCCCCGCGAGTATTTGATCACTGTGACCTGCTTCGGGGCCTTTCCCACAAGCATCCAATCATCCTGATCTATTCTAGGCCTCCTCGTAAGCAGCTGGATCTGGTATTTTCTCTCTATTCATCCTCTCTCATCATGCTTTTTTCTCCCATCACTCTCTTTCCTCATTTTTTTCTCATCATACTTTCTCTCTCCTCAATCTCTCTTATTACACCTTTCCTCATTTTCTCTCATTACATACTCTTTTTCTTTATTCTCTCCATTCACACTTTCTCTCTCCGCATCCTCTTTTATCATACTTTCTCTCTCCGCATCCTCTCTTATCATACTTTCTCTTCCATCACATGAGGTGCTGTCATCATGAGGTCTAGGGTTCGAATCTCGGTAAAGCCGAGGTAAATTCCTCCCTTATGTGCTAGTCACTATTCCAAATGCTAGTAGTCATCCGTGATTTACCTCCTCCGTGTTGGCCCTGGGACAGGTTGTTGGGGGCGAGCGTATTCGCCTTTTGCCATCATCATACTTTCTCTCCTATCACATTCTCTTTTCTTATTTTTTTCTCATTATATTTTTTCTCGCATCACGCTTTTTCTCTTACCATACTTTCTATCTCCTCAATCTCTCCCATCACACAGAGTCTCTTCTCATTTTCTCTCATCACACTCTATTTTTTCATTATCTTCCATCATACTTTCTTGCTCATCACATTTTTCCTCTCCTCATTCTCTCTTATCATGCTCTCTCCCATCATACTCTATTTTCTTATTTTCTCTCATCATACTTTTCCTCTTTTCATTTTTTTTCCTATCACATTTTCTTTTTCATTATATTTTTCTCTCACATTCAACTTTCTCTCACATCGGATTTTTTCTTTTATTCATCTAAAGGTAAAAAAAAATATTCCGATAAAAAATATTTAATTAAACTAAATATTATTTTTAAAAATGATAAATATATTCATACTTATTTCTATTTTATAATAATATAATCCTTATTTCAATTCTAAAAACAGATCCAACACCTCTAGAATCGAGTAATCAACCATCCACAGAAGTACATGGCAGCGAGATATTGCCTTATAAGGTATTAGAGGCACCTTGATCACCCACAATAGTCAAGTTAACGCAATATATATTCACCAGTGACGTGTCGGATAATAATATTAAATTATGTAGATATTAGCTCTACATTTTTTCTCATTTTTGATGATGATTATCGTAGCGACATTGTTTATAATCAGAAAATTGCAAGTTCAAGTATTCCATACCTGCCGACTGATCCGTCCTATATTTATTTTAAAAGGATAAAAATTTAAATTTTAAATGGGATTACTCATTTACTCTTTTAGCGTAGGAGGTAAATGAATCAAATGGTTTATAGATTATTTAGAGCTGAATTTGATAAAAAAATTATTTGAATTTGTTCGTTTATCTTATCGAGTTGAGCTTGAGTTTGATTTCAAACTCGACTATTTTATCCAGCCGAGCTCGAGCTTAAGGACATTCGGCTTGTGAATTTACGAACATGTTCGTTTATAGATTTATGAGTTTAGCTCATTTAAAGGACTCGAGAATATGTTCATTTATAGGGATGACAACAGATCCGGGTTGAGATAGATTTGGTCAAACTCAGGACTTGCCCCGCTTCCCTTTGGACCCGCCCCACCCCACGAATCCAGTGGGACGGATCCGGATTAGATTCACTAGACCCGTCATATTTTATTTTATTTGAAATACAAAATAATTTTTTTTAAAAATTAATTAAACATTAAATTTATTTTCAACATTTATATTAATAATATTTTTTAACTAAAAAATATTATTACAAATTAAAATCTATCAATTTTAATTCAATTAAAAATTAATTATCAATTTATATTTAATTAATAATTAATAATAAAAAATATTATACGGGACGGGTCTGGGGCGGGTCTGGTTAAACCCGTGACCTGCCCTGGATCCGTCTTGAGACTCGTTTAGGTGGATCTAAACTTGCCCCGTTGGGGCGGGTTTGTTACGGTGTCGGGTTTCAATCCACCCCATTGTCATCCTTATTCGTTTATAGGCTCGTGAACTCGAGTTCGACTCGATTAAAGGACTCATGAACATGTTCAATGATGTGTTGAGTTTGGAAGTTTAATGTAGTAGTTTGGGATGCTATGCGTTCAATTTATATTTTTTTAGTTGTTAGATTCGTTGTATATTTATTCAAATGAATTTTTGAACTCGCTTAACAAGTCTGCAAAATGAGCTCTAAAATGAACCTTAACACGAGCTAAAAAAACGAGATCTAGAACGAATCCGAGCTCACTTAACGAGTTAGGCTAGTTAACTATGATAATCGAGTTAATAATGAGTCGAGCTTGAACTATTCGCGAGCCTGGTAATTCTAAAACGAGCCGAGCTTAAACCTTGTGATAAAAGTTTGATGTAAGTTCAAGTCGAATTTGAATTTAAAGATAACTTAAACAAGTCAAACTCGAGCCTAATACGATTCGATTCGATTCGATTCAGCTCATTTACATTGCTATTTTAGAGGTTTAACTTCTGTGTATGTATAAACGAAGGTACGGTGTGATGGCAAATCACTCAAGGAGGATAAATTAGACGATCAAAGTTTAAATTCCAATAACGACAAATATTCTAAACATTGATTTCTTAGAGCATCCACATCAGATACCCTATTTAAAGATTTTACCTTAAATTTTGGATAAGGTAGCTAAAAAATCTTTGCATCAGCTACCCTATCGATTTCCTAAATTATGCATTTATGAACAGTACTTCTCTAAATTTAGGGAATAGATTATATTCTCTAAACATTATAGAGGTGAGAGAAGAAATAGGGAAGCTGATATATGATATATTAAAAAGTGGATATCCAAATTTAATAAAGTAACTTTTTTACCCTAAATTATACATTTTGGATAGAGAAGCTGATGTGGATGATCTTAACTATTTATAAGTTCTATTTCAAATTTACCCAAAAAGTAAACTAAAGAAGAAGATTATCAAACCTGTTTGGAAATGATATGGAATTCAATTTCTTTTAGAATTGGAATTGAATTCCATACTTTGGAATGATTTTTAGCTAAGAATTGATATGGAATTCAATTCCAATTCCATCCAAAAGTAAATCACACCTCTTTATGTGTGATTTAGATAGGGAATTTAATTCTCCATATTATGTTCATTGTGCCCTCATTCTCTTTTCTTTATAAAAAAAGAAAAGAAAAAAGAGAGAAGGATAAAATGGTAAAACATAAGAATTCCATAACTTAAGTTGCAATTCATTCCAAACATTAGAATTGAATTCAATTCCTTATGAAATTCAATTCAATTCCATGACTTAAGTTATTTCTAAATAGGGGGTAAGTTTAGTGGTTAAAGCCTGGATATCTACTTCAAGATTAGCAGGAAAACACCAAGATGCTATGAATTTATGACCAAATAAGAACCCGTAAAATTAGTCGCTAAATTTCAAACACAAATGGTGAGGTGTGCTTTTACAATAACAAATATAAGTGGATTCTTTTGTATTTTCATTACACTACTCCAACAAACGTTAGTCCGCAGGATCAATATTATAAACCCACACTTAATCGCATCGACCATCCATCACACTTTACCAGTAAATCTAATCCGTACGATCATGTCGAGTACGATTACTAAACATTACCCTATAAACAATGGAATGCAGCTCAGGCATCATCAGCCTCCTCCGCCCAGGCCACATGGCGGAGAGAGAGAGTGACCGATAGGGAGCCTCTTCGTCGTCGGCGCAGAAGACTCGAAGGAATCTTTCGCGATCTCGTCGGCGATCGCATGGCCGCCGGGGAAGAGGCTTTCGATCTCGAGGCCAAGCGCTGGGCCGACGGGTCTTGGCATCCTTGCCGCGTCTCTCCGAGGTCCCCCCTCGCTCTCTCTCCCCCACTCGATCTCTCTTCCTTTTCGCCTAAATCGTAGCGGCTACCTGCTTTCATCTTTTATGAACATTAAGAAACCCATTACACCAATCGATCAACTAGGGAGTAGAGAGTAGATCGGTTTGTTTTAGATCGATTCTACGCGCTTGTTTTCACTAGTGATCTTGGGTTTTGAAGTTCCACTAGTAAAACAGAGGTAGAATATCTTCCACCGCTTCGGGTAAACGGACGTAACGCCAAATGTTACTCCAGATCTTCAACGAACAAAACTATGGTTTTATAGTCGACATGAAAATTTCATTTGTTTGTATATATGCATAAATTCGGTAGTATATATGCATAAATTCGGTAGTAAATATGCAGTGTGTTTTGCAATACATCTACAACTACTTGTTTCTACATGATTTATAAGTTGAAATGTGGCCTGCTCGTGCAGTTCATACAATGGTAATTTTGATATTCGTCTCAACATGGAAAGTTGTGGTATGGAAGATATCGTCTTGACTAGGGAAGACGTGATTGAGCATCTACGATTTCGTTCAAAGCCTCTGCAGGACGGAGACTGCTCTCATCTCAAACAAGGAGAAAAAGTTCTTGCCATGAACAATGAGCATTCTGAGAGCTTGTACTTTGATGCCGTTATAGAACAGGTAAATTTCCTCCCCGTTAAAGAATGTGTACCCTTGTTTTAACTATCATCCATCCTTGAGTGTTAATGTAACTGTGGCTAAATAGAATAGACATAATAGAGCTTTTACAACTGTCCAAATTTTTATCTTGTGCGAGATGAAATCGCCCTTCTTGCCACTAGCATCCATTTTCATTTTGGGTAGAAACTATCCTTCTATGAAAGCATTTTCATCTGCTTCTAACTGTAAAACAATGATGTTCTATCGTCACTTTATTTACATTTCCAGGGGAAATTTTCTGGAGCCATTTAAAACCAACACTTTTTAAGGAAACTTCTCTTATCAATTTCGGCAACATATAGTTTCATTGAAACATAATACCTGAAAGGCTGAAATTCTGCTCAAACTCACTCACATGCAAATAGTATGTTAATTAATGGAAAATGTATGATTTGCTAATGCTTGGAGTTTGGGACTCTGGAATTTGGATGCGGAGAGTTACTAGGAAGATTAAAATTTAAAATGTTAATATTACATGACTATTAATTATATTTAATATATGAGAAAATTGGAGAAAATATGTTGAGATCCTATGGAGATATTCATAGTTGATCATAGATTCTATAGTTGAAGAATTGAATTGATTAGAATGGAAGGTGTAAGGGGTAGTAAGAATCAATAAAAACACTAATCAATCTAATAAAATAATATAAAAATAATTTAATCAATTTGAATATTACTAATAGTATTTCCTTCCATAGAGTTCAATCAAGGTATAAGATTCATTTAACCCCAAACGAAAATGGCTTGCTAATGATGGGAACAATGATGATTAAACAAGACAATTATTTTAGGAAATTTTCTCCTTTTTATGACTATGGGCAAAAAGTATAGCAGTATAATAAACATATTTACATGCCATGCCCTCAGGTGAGTGAGCATTGGATAAGTTGCCGTGTTGACGAACTTGTTTGCTACATCCATATAAAAATATGACAAAAACAAATAATGATAAGCTCTCCGTTTATTTTTTTTTAGAGTGAAAGAAATGATGAATTACTCCATGTTTTTTTCATAGACAAAGATATTTAACAAATCTAATCCTTAGATTCTTTGAAACTATTATGCTATATTGGTCGGTAAGTTAAGTTGCCTTCTGAAAAACTTATCAGAGTTACATAATTTGGCAGGTACACAAGGTGAGACACTCAGGCAGGCTGCCATGCAGATGCACTTTTCTGGTCAAATGGCTTTCGCCTATGCTGAATAGGATAACTACGGTTCCATTTAAGTCAATTATGAAGCTTTCTGATGAAAACATCAATAGCCACCCAGTTATATCTACATTCTTGGCTGCCATGCAACCTCCTCCCCTTGGTTCATTAGAAAATAATACTGGTGAGGCTAAACTCTATCACATACTGGAAAAGCAAGTGGAGGAGATAAGCAAGCTGGCAGATGGATCTGTATTGTCAAACAATGTCTTTTTAGGTACAACTTCTTTAATTCTTAGTTTGTCTATGCAAAATATCAGAATCTTTGATACTTTGCTAACCTTTGTCACAAGGAAGTAAATATAAACTAATCAGATAGTCAGTTAGTGACTTGAATATAGTTATTAGGATAACTTAAAAAGGAGGCTTCTAAACATTACAGAATACAGTAAATTCTGTTTTAAAGAACTAGTAACTAAAGGATTACTTTCTTTAGAAAGTTACAACTATACTGATAGTTCTCCACGTATATAATCACAACCCTCCTCTAAAACTCACCCTTGCCACAAAGTGCACCTCCTTATTCTTACCCCTATGAACATGACACCAAGAAAACACCATATCAGCCCCTGGCGTTTTAATGCTCTCCACAAGTTTAGTTACCCTTGACAAGATTCAACATGTGTGCCTAGTTTTTCTGGGCTAGTGCGGCTGTGTGTTTATCATACAATAGAATTTAGACTTTTTATGTACACCATTGCTTATAGAAGATGATATAACTTGTTTCAATAGAACTTTCATGGTAATTTTCCAATTTGTAGCATCACACTACTAAAATCAATTATATTGCAGCTAACTCGATTGAACAAAATGAAGTTGAGTCTAAAGATATCACCAGGAAGCAGAACAAAGGACGGAATGATGTAGTCCTTGTGAATCATTTTGATAATACTTCTTTACTCAGTCCTCTCGCAGCCCGTGCAGCTCTTGCTTCCTTGGTGCATGAAAAACTTTCAGATAACATTTGCTTACAAGAAACTGTATTGGGCCTCCTTCCGAAAAATGAAAAGCGCAACTCAGATCAATATACATTAGTAGAAGCCAGAGTGATCCAAGTTGATGCCATTGCCATGGATGACAACACTGAACTTCCACATCTTGTCCGACAATCAGCTAATGCCAGATTTACTTGTGAAGGACACAGTTCGGTCACTACTAGTAAAAGGAAAGTTAGTAAGTCTCTTTCTGATGATTCCCCATATTCAGCTACTTCCCTCAAGAAATCAGCCAGAGCATCTAAAGTACCAAGAAACAGGAACCTGGTCTCCTCTGCAACTGCAAGTCATTCAGAAATATCAGCAACCATTGCAAACATAAATTATGGAGTCACAGCTCGGTTAACCCGTTCGGCAGCAAGAAAGAAAATGTCCGAATTAGCTGATAAAGGGCCTGTAGCAGAGCTCTCCAGCTCAGTAAACGCAAGGCTAATAGTTTCTGGACAACAAGTAGCAAGGAAACTTGTGTACAATGGTCCAGCATTTGTAGAAAGAAATTATGAAAATCTTACTCCAGCTCAGAAGATTGAAAGCGAGAGTTGTGCAGTGGTCTCAACATATAAAGAAATCAGTAGTGATAGCAAACCCAAAAAGAAGAAAAGGACCGAGGAGTCCATTTTTGGCATTGTTGAAGATCAAGGTGACAAAAACATTAATTATTCCTATACTGTTATTGTTAACATGCATAAGCTATCATTGGTTTTGTAGTTATAATTGCAATGTACGATTGTGAATTTCCTGCAGGTGTGATCTCAAAAGATGGAGAGACCTCAAAAGCTAAGAAAAAGAAGATACCTTCAGAGAAACCTGTATTAAGGTTTTCACCACGGCTTAGAACTCTTTCATCAGCCCACGCAAGCTGAACAATCCTTACTGGCTTTGAACAAGTAATTCTCTGAGGACTTTCTTATTGCTTTTGATTTCTTAGTAGTGCAAGTACATAGTCACACAGTATAGAAATGGATGATTCTTTTATGTTTGGATTGTATCCTTGTTATCCTGCTCTTATGTTAACCATACTGTTTTTGGCTACCATGAGAACCTTATGAGGTTCGTGAACACTACCAGGTCGCCCAATTGGATCTCTCCTGAGGCGACCTCTCATGGGCCACCCTACCTCACTTGGCTTTTTCTTCTTCTGATATTACTGAACTTCTGCTGAAAGGAATTCAAGTGAATTCATGAGAACATGCTCTTACGATGAGAAATTCCCTTTCAATTTTTAATAAAAATATGCCTTGCGTATTCATTTTATTTTCCAAACTACCTACAAAAAAATTTCTGGTTCAACAGCACAACCTGATTTGAAAATAGTTTTTTTTTCAGTTACATAGAAAGATTGATAGCTGATCTTACTTGGTGGGATAAAGGCTTAGTTGTTATTCTTAGAGAAAGCTTTATATGTTTGAATAGGGTGTATCAAAGCTTAGAATGCTGTAAATTTGTAATTTTTGTCAGTTACGTCTTATTGTCATAATTCGTGCTAATGTGTTCCTCTTGCCTCTTGTTGCAATTTTTCAGGTCACTTTTGAAGGATTATAAATCAGGGTTTAATGCTGCAGTTTGGAACACACCCTTTGCAGGCGAGAGAAGGGGAATCAGAAATAGCAAGGTAGCCTCTATTTTCTCAGTGCATGCCTATATTTGCATTTTTGTGATATAAACCTTGCAAAAGTATGCATGTTGATACTAGTTTAGTTAATATTTATCTATTTTAAGCTGGACTGCTTTATTGTTAATATGAGTGAATCCTCTTTAAGTCCTTCAGTATAAATATTTTGAAGCTTGGGTAGGATAAATAAAACTTGTTAATTAAATTCTTTCTAGCTTGAGCTTCCACTTCCTAAACGAATAGTTCATAATTGCGATTGGTAATCAATGCCAAACCAGATATCCAGATTCCAATTCGTCATTATTTTAGTGTTTGATATTCTCTTAATGGTTGGACCCCAAAAATAATGAAATCAACTATTGATCTTTGGCATTTTAATTTTCAATTATTTCAACAGCACCTCCATCTATTGAGAGTTAATGGACATGTCCACACCGGTTCTAGGTTCGCTTCGTTCTAGGTTCGGTGTTATTTAGTTCATATGGTTTTTTCAAACTTGGTTGCCCCACTACCACAGCCATCACAGTTCGTATCAGTTTGGTTCAGGTCTGTGTGACTCTCCTATTTCAAGGTTCCCGATCCAACTGCCTCTATGTACTATATCTCTCTTTTATTGTTTAATAAATAGGTCCCTAAGACTCTTTGAAGAGTCCTAACCCAAGCCAACCCCCCGCTATTTACAATTTCTCTTTGATTGTTAAAGCAACATGTCTATATGATGACTCTTCTATTTGAAGATTCACCACGATCCAACCCTTTCTATGTATATACCTTTCTCCTTGACTGTTGTATAAATAGGTCCCTATGACTCTCATATTCAAAGATTCCTAATCCAACCTCCCTCTATCTACTATAGATATATTTCCTCCCGGAGCATGGTACAGCAGGGTGTTTTTTCAAGTAACGAGAGTTTAATTTTCATATAGGGTATATTTATGATAATTTTAGTTAATTTCATTGCCTATTCCTGAAGATGATCGATTTGGTCTCATGAAAATTTTCTACTGATAATCAGGATAAATCGAAAAATACATCGGGCACACTTCATGAATCATGATGCTTGAACTAATGGTAATGTTTGGATGTCATGTCAAGATAAATCGAAAAGTACATCGGGCACATTTCATGCTTGAACTAATGGTAATGTTAGGATGCCACGTCAAGAGTCATCTATTGCACTGGAATCGTCAACTTAGGATTAGACCATATCTTTCTCTTTGATTGTTCAATGAATAGGTTTCTAGAAGATTCATTGATCCTTCCCTCTCAATGAGACTATAATACAACGGTAAGGGATCAATTGTATTTCATATATCCATGATTTGATTTTTAATTACGACTTATTTATAAAGATTTTTTTTTTCTAAATTAAACTTACAATTAAGGGATACTGAGTTTTTAACCGTCCAAACTAATCTTATAAATAATGTTTTGCATAAAAATTTGTTAAAACTCACATAAATTATGTTAATATGTTCGAACATCCTCGGCTATCATTGCGTCATGTACGGACAATCAACTATTTCGACGCCAAATTTGAAATTAGTAAATATTTAATTTCTTAAGTTGTTCCAACAAAGAGATTAATAAAATTGATGAAAGAAATATTAGGACATATATTTGGGAAAAATTAATTTGAAAGTTAAGAATATCAATAAAATAAATATTTAATTTTAGTCTTTTGACATATTAAAAATTAAAATTTTTAAAGACAAATAATGGGATAAATATTCGATTTTTTTCTAACAAATGACGCCTCAAATTTTGATCTAATGCTTATTATTATTTTTCTTTAGATTTCAATTGATTGAACTTTAATTATATAATTTTAATATTGACTTTAAATGTTTTATGTTATTTTTCTTATTTTTAATTATTTTTTTAGATTATTGAATTTATTTTATTTTCCAAGTAATTAAAATTTTCCAGTCCACGTTGTACGTACGAACGACCAACTGCTAATCAATTGAGGCAATTTTATTTTTTCAGTCAAAACATTTTCATTACACAATTCAACCTTTTAAATGTATCATTAATTTTAAAACTTTTATAATAAATGACACAATCTACTTATATAATCCATAAAATCTTCAAATCGAAAATAAAAAAATAGAATAAATTAAAATTTCCTCATTATATATACGTATATTAAAACAAAAACAATAAATAATTATCAAATTTAATTGATATTTTGGATTTGGTAAATTAAAATAAATTTTTAGCTATTATTTCACGGTTTATAGCATTAGCATTATATAAAATTAGTTTTCTTAGAGGAGACAAAATTTTATAAGTTGAAAATTTAAATATCCGTCAACTATATTTGTACTTGCTGGGGCCCACAACCCGGCCCCTCTCGCCATCTCATAATCTCCACTCGCTTCCATAAATACCGCTCCCCGCACCCACCTTCCGCATCTCCCTCTCCCCCGCTCGCCCGCCGGCGACCATGGGCCTCTTCCGGCTGGTGATGGGCATCCCCTGCCCCAGCGGGTTCGGATCCGAATCGACGCCTCCCACCTCACCGCCATCTTCACCGGTGATCTCCTCCCCATTCCTCGTCCTCCCAAAACTCCATCAAAGCTCAGATTTCGACCCCCTTTCCCCACCAACACTCAAATCCCTAATCTCAAACTTCCGATCTCTACTCCAAATTCCACCCAAAAAAAATCTCATCTTGATCTGCTTTTTTCCCTCTTTGATCAGGAGGAGCGAGGCGGGGTCGGAACAGAGACCGCGCGAGTGCTTGCCCTCCGCGGAGCTCTAGTGATCATCGCGGCGAGGCCGCGAACGCTGCCAAGAAGCTCGTCTTGCAGAATTCGCCATTGGCGAGAGTCGACATCTTGAAGTCAGTCACAGCGTTCGCAGATGAGTTCCTTTCCATGGACCTTCCTCTCCATATCTTAATGTGAGTTAATCATCAAGTTGTGTTTGTCCCAACTAGCTTAGTTAATCTAAAAAATATTAGATTTGGATCGGGAGTTTTCAAATTCGAGAAGGATTTGAATTTGAGTTCGAATTAAGGTGTTTTCAGTTGTGTTAGGATTGACTTAAATTTAAAATTTAGCTGATTTTTTTTAGATTAAATTAAATTTTATTATATATATATAATTATAATTAGTATAATGAATTATTAAAATAAAAGTAGAAGTATAATTGAACTGAATGGGACAGTAAAAGGCTTGAGCTTGGGCTTGGGCTTGGTTCGTTATCCCTAAGCTCAAGCTTAACTTGAACTTTAGTTCCTAAGCTTGAACTCGGCTCGTAATAAAATTAAATAGCTCGAGCTCGACTCGAGCTCGGTTCAAAAAAAAAAAAACTCGTTTAAAAATTAAACGAGCTTAATCCGAGCTTGACTAAGAAAAATAGTTTAAAAATTAAATAAGCATATATATATATATATATATATATATATATATATATATATATATATATATATATATATATATATATATATATATATATATATATATGATGCGGTGATAAAAAGGGACCCTCCCAACTTGGGTCAACTATAGAGATGGAGGTCAAAGTTAAGGTGACCAATGTCAGAATGTCAAAGGGCTTGTCTATGGTGGTCGAGCGGAGGACAACTACAACGGTCGATCGGGACAATCAGTGTTCGATCGACGAGAGACGCTTAGTGGGTAATGGCAAGACGCTTAGTGGAACCTGGCCATCAATGTAGTGGGGGATTCCCGGCCGAGCGACTACCTCGCTCGACCAAACAGCGGGACCATTGTCATATCTTTTGATATCCTTCTGGGAGATAGTACCGCTGACACGAGGCATGGTCGGCAGGCGGATCGTACGACGGAAGCTTCTACTGTCTTGTTAAGGATATGCATGCTCTGTTAAGGTATGATATCAGAAGTACATTCCTGACATGTCCTTTCATAGGACATTTTAGAGAATGTACACATATCTCAAGAACTGTGCACGTCACCCACTAGAGCTCTATATAAAGGGGGGTCAATTTCCGACGGATGTACGCGTTTTTCATTATTCACTATTCGCGCTTACGTTATTGTTGCTCTGCTTTCCACTATAATTCTAGTGATTGACTTGAGTGTCTGAAGGCCAACGCCGAGGACCCCTTCCCTGGCTTGACACTGACGTTACTTGTTTTGTAGAGCGGAGCGCTGTCTACAGCCAGTCAGCGCCACATCCTTAGCTTTCCACCTTCCCATTTTCGGATAGGATCATTTTGGTGTCATCTGTAGGAACGTAGCCTATATCTGAATCGCGAAGATGGAGGACGCTGGACGACTCACCACAGTGACGCTGACAAACGAGGAGCTCGATATGCTTATACAAGCCCGAGCGACAAGGATAGTGGAGCAACAGTAATAACAAGTGTTGGCCGAGCGCCAAGTGCATGAGCCTACGACATCAATGGTCGGACATCAAGCGGGATATGTAGATCGGGCGGAGCATGCATCCGTTCGGGGATAGGACAAGGTTGTCGTCCGGCTGATGGTGTATTGACAGTGCATGAAGCAGAACTACAATCGGAGGGTAATCCCGAGGTCCTTTTAGGTCGACGATCTCGTGTAGATAAACATAAAGCCGGTTGACGACGTCGCCAAGTTCAAAGCACCGTGGGGTGGTCCCTACAAGGTCATTCAGAAACTCCGTTCAGGAGCCTACTACCTGTAGGACGAGGACGGAAGAAAGCTCGATCGACCTTGAAGCGCGAACCATCTCCGACCCTATAGGGACAGATGAGAGGTGCGTGGTTGAATATAAATAAAAATTGTAATAGAGTATGTCCTGTAAACGCAAGTGAATGATGAATAAATTCCCAAGTGTTCAAAACTCTTGCGCCGATCAGCCAAGTTAAAAGTCGAGCAGCGACTATAAACCCTAGTCTTCACTAACAGTCGAGCGGCGACTATAAACCCTAATCTTCATCAGTAGTCAAGAAATGACTATAAACTCTAGTATTTACCAACGGTTGAGCGGCGACCTTAAACTCATGTCTACACCAACAGTTAAGTAGCGGCTATAAACCCTAGTCTTCACCAACAGTCGAGCGACAACTATAAACTCTAGTCTTCACTAATGGTTGAGCGTCTACCTTAAACCTGCGTCTATGTCAACGGTCGAGCGGCAACCTTAAACCCTAGTTTTCACCAAAAGTTGAGTGGCGACCTTAAACCCACATCTATGTCAATAGTCGAGCGGCGACTATAAACCCTAGTTTTCACCAATAGTCGAGCGATGACTATAAACCCTAGTATTCACCAACAGTCGAGTGACGACTATAAACCCTAGTCTTCACCAATGGTTGAGCGGCGACTATAAACCCTAGTCTACACCAACAATCGAGCAACGACTATAAACCTTAGTCTTCACCAACGGTCGAGCGGCGACCTTAAACCCACATCTACGTCAACAGTCGAGCGGCGACCTTAAACCCATGTCTACATCAACAGTCGAGCGACAACTATAAACCCTAGTCTTTACCAATGGTAGAGCGACGATCTTAAACCCACGTCTACATCAACAGTCGAGCGACAACTATAAACCCTAGTCTTCACCAATGGTAGAGCGGAGACCTTAAACCCACGTCTATGCCAACGGTCGAGCGATAACCTTAAACTCATGTCTGCACCAATAGTCAAGTGACAACCTTAAACCTAAGTCCACGCCCGAGCGTCGATTATGAGACTGAGTTTACCATATTTAACGACTGATCAACCGCTCTACAACTAAGTCTACGACAAATGCAAAGGATCGACGAATATATATAAGCCGAGAATAAGGCCGATCGGGAAATGTGTTGCACCGAGATGCATCAGTTTTCACTAAAATGATGCTGTTAATTTGATAGAGTTGAAGTGATCGCTTGGGCATCCCAGCGACTCATTACATCGACGATCAAGAGGACATGAAACCACACTTAGAGATTTTTCACAAAATGGTAAGTGGATTGTAGTCCTACTCGAGCCAAGGGTCAATGCATAAATGAACAAGTGCGACAACCAACAAAGTGGCAAAAGGAAGTCGAACGATGTAGACAGTTGTGCTGATCAGAAACTTTGGAGCATATGTTGTCTGATTGGACAGGGAAAACATCGAAAACTTTACTTATACAGTCAGTCGGACTTGTAGCCTCCTTCGACTAGACTTGAGAGAGAAGCTAGTGATGCAATGATAAAGGGGGGCCCGCCCAGCACGGGTTAGCTGTCGAGGTGGATATCAAAGTTAAGGTGGCCAATGCCAGGGTGTCAAAGGCTCGCCTACGGTGGCCGAGCGGAGGACGTCTACAACGGTCGATTGGGGCAATCAGTGTCCAATCGAAACCCCCGCCTTCTTCCTTCTCATCCGCCAACGTACTCTTCCACAGCACCTTGTCTCTCGGACGCACCGAGCCTGTCGACTCTCTCCCATGCAGTTCTTTTTGCTAGCTGCGTCTTTTACTCATCTCCCCGAGCAATCTTCCGCTCTGACTTCTCGTCCCTCAAAAACACGACACGCTCCTTTTCGTTCGCACGCGTACTCTTCCGCAGCACCTCACCCCTCGGATGCACCAAGCTCGTCGGCTTTCTCCCGTGTCATTCTTCTCGCTAGCTGCGTCTTTTGCTCGACTTCTTGTGGTCTTAAGTTCCTGCACACTTAGACACGGGGGTTAAATGTCAACAGGACCTAGTTGACTTGGTTGATCACATCAAAACTACCACCGGGCAGTTACAATCCCCCCCTTTTGATGTGAGCAAACCCAAGTTAAGTTACGGTAAACTTACAAAAATACCAGTTATAAAATTTTTGCAAGTACAAAAATTAAAAATTGTACTACCAAATTAAAAATTATACTACCCTCCCCCTAGACTTAATCTTTACTACTCCCCTATTGATCACATTAAAAGTGGGGTACGTTAAAAATATTACTTGGAAAGTTTAAAAAGTCTAAGGGAAAAATAAAAAAAAAATAAGTTTAAGCTTCGAAAGTTCTGGATTTATTAATAAAATTTTAAAAAATATTTAACCTATATAAGGCAGATAAAATATTTCATATAAAGTTGAAATTATCGTTAAGCAAAAAATAAGGTCTTCTGCACAGCAATAAAGTTATCTTTCTCGGAAATATTAACTTCTAATTAATTTTTAACTAAATTTTTTACAAACAATTTAAAATATTTTTATAACAACTAATTATTTAACAGTTAGTCAATTAAATGCTTATTTCAACAATTACCTTCCAAGCTATGGCGAGGTACTAGGTTTTCTTCGTTATTGGAACAACAACCACTTCTAGACAAAGTCATTTAAAGAAATTAAACATTTAATTTTCTCTCTGAAAGCAAAAAAAAAAACACTTAACTTAAGCATATTTTTAGAACCCAATATAGGTTCCTTCTACTAGGTTAATTAAAAATTTCTGAGGAATATATTTTCTAGATAATTTTCTAGTTTTCCCCTTGTAATATCTAAATAACTAATTTAATCCTTTATAGTTCCTGAAAATTGTAGCATACAAATTTAAACATGCAGAATTTTTTAAGTTTTCTATTTGATTTTTTAAATTTGTATTCTCAATTTTCAATTTCTCAAGATTCTCTATTTCCGTTTTCAGTTTTAATGTTGCTGAGATCTTCTAATCGACAAGATACAACTAAGGTTGATTTTAACTCTTTATTTCTTTTTCTAACTTACTGTAATTTTTCGATAATAGTTTTATGAACTGAAATAATTTATTAGGTGGAAGAGACTGTACCTGACTTACCTTGTCGATGTCAGAATCTGATGCTCCCCCTGTAAAGCTGCTTTCTTCTGATGTTCCTCCCCTTCATTGATGTTTTTGTCCGCAGACTCTCCCCCTTCATCGATGCTCATCTTGGACGAGCTTTCATTATCTTCAAGTAGGTACTCAGTTATAAGAGTTGTTCCGGTAATTTTCTCGGTCTTAGATTCTTCTGACAATGACTCGGAGTTGGATTCGACTTCTTTAGGTTCTTCGTAGAGTTTAAAAACTTTTCCCAAAGTTCTTTTGCACTATTGTATTTGTCGATTCTGTCGAGATCCTAAGTAGACAGAACACTTAGAAGGTGGAACTCAGCTTTACCATTAGCCAAGAAGTTGTTGCGTTGCTCTTCAGTCCATCGATGCTCCTCAAGTTCTTTTCCTTTTTGTTTTTGGGCATATCAAAATTATACTTAATTGTTAGAAAAACATTAAAATTGGTTTTAAAATATACCTCCATTCGACGTCTCCAAAATGTGAATTCCCCTTTGAATTTCGGTGGGTTGATGCTCGGTTCAGCCATCTCATGTGCTTCGTTCGGCGGTTAGTCCTCCTAAAGCGAAACCGCTCTGATACCAATTGTAGGTCCCTTGGCAACCGACTAGAAAGGGGTGAATATCCCTGCAAAATAAAACGAACTTTTCTCGAACTTTATAACTTAATAAGAATCAATACTTGCATAAAAGAAATAAGAGAATTAAATAAAGAAAGGAAGAGGCACAAGCGATTTACTTGGTTACAACCGGGAAAGTTTTTAATCCAAGGAGAGTTTAAGTTGAATGCTCACTAAACTCTCCTTCAGGCGGAGAGACCTCTTTACAACAATTAAAACACTAGATTACATAACGGAACTAAATAAGAATCAATCACAAGTGTTATTCTGAACCATTGGGACCAGGATTGTATTTATAACCCTGGTCGGGGCGACTGGATGGGTTTCAGGCATCTGGGGAGAATAAACTTATCCTTGTCTCAATGAAACGTGTCATGTCCTGTTCCGGATAAATTTCTACTCCGGGCACCCGGAAGGGTTCCGAGCGCTCGAATTCAGAAAGTCAACATTCTTTTGACTTTTCGTCCCGACCTTCCGCTCTAGTTCCGCTTGCACTGGTCTGTGCCTTTCGCTCTGGCTTCGCTCACTTGGGTGATCTCGGCCATCCGGAATAAGGCGCACCCAAACCCAACTTCCGGCCTTCGAGTAGTCTTCCTCTCTGGCTTCTTGTCCCTCAGAACTATCGCGTGCTTCCTTCTCGTCCGCCAGCGTACTCTTCCGCAACGCCTCGTTCCTCGGACACACTGAGCCCGTCGACTCTCTCTAGTGTCATCCCCCTTGCTAGCTACGACTTTTACTCGTCTCCCCGAGCAATCTTCAACTCCGACTTCTCGTCCCTCAGAAACATCACACGCACCCTTCTCATCCGCTCGCGTACTCTTCCGCAGCACCTCGTTCCTCGGACGCACCGAGCTCGTCGACTTTCTCTTGTGTCGTCCTTCTCGCTAGCTGCGTTTTTCGCTCGACTTCCTGTGCTCCTAAGTTCCTGCACACTTAGACACAGGGGTTAAATACCAATAGATCCTTGTTAATGCAATCAACCTAGGTTTGATCGGTACGATCATGGTTTTGATGTGTGTATCAAAGAGTTTAAGTTAGACTTTCATATGTGTTTGATATGTGTGTTTGAGTCTTGCATGACTTGGTGAAACACACATGAGGAGCTTGGTGCAGCTAAGCTTGGGAAGCTCATTCTAGGGCTCGGATCCTTGAGTCGGTGAAGGCTGGTGTTGAAGGCATTCGAGGGACCGCCGGACGAGGAGTAACGGAGTGGAGCCGAGGGAAGTGGACTTCAAGGCAACGTGAAGGATGGCACGGAGAGGAGCCGTGGGCTCGGGTGCATTTGAGGGACGAAGGCCGAGGAAGAGGACTTTAAGGGAGACTCCGGAGAGGATGAGTGTGAGTGTGTAACAAGGTGCAGTCCAGTCGGTTGCAACTTTTAGCAGTCAACTGCACCAGTTGACTGCATGTTTTAGCAGTCGACTGGCTGTGAACAGAAACATTCTGTTCGCTCAGCAAACAGCTACCAGTCGACTGGTAAATGGCCGTTGGCAGACCGTTGGTGCTGCAAAGTAGCCGTTGGCTACCTCCAACGGTAGCACCAGTCGACTGATGGTTTTGTCAGTCAACTGGTGTCGAGATGAGTTGATATGATAATTAACTCTCTCCTCTTATTTATAGGAAGCTTTGGGGCTTGAATGAGGTTACTCATACTTGTTGAATAACTCCTTAGCAATTGTCCAAAGCTTCCAAGCCATTCTCTTCCTCCTAATCTAAGTCTTCATCTTGTAAGAGGAAGAGAGCCTTGTGAGAGGTTGTACTCCACCGAAAAGGAGTAAGAGCTAGCCGGAGATTGCCGGAGATTGATCCACCGAAGGATCAAGGGTTCGTCCACCTCAAGGACACACCGTGGAGTAGGAGCAAGCAATCTCCGAACCACGTAAAGGATTTGTGTTAGCGTTTGTGCTTTCTTGCTTGTTCTTATTATTTTAGTTAGTTGTATTTCCGCTTGCGCACTAACTTATAGGAGAAGAAACGCGATTTGGGGGTGACCTAGCTATCCAACCCCCCTTCTAGCCAGCCACCAATTCTTTACAAGTGGTATCAGAGCAAGAACGCTCTTCAACGGACTAATCACCGAGAAGAGCACTTCATCAAAATGGCCGGCTCAAACATTCATCCACCCAAATTCGAAGGGGACTTCTCTTGGTGGAAGAAGAGAATGGAGGTATTTTTTGAAACTGATTTTGACATAATGCTAATCATGGAAAATGGTTTTGAAGTGCCTAGGGATCAAGACAATAAGATACTTGAGAAAACAAGGTAGAGCAAGAAGCAAAGGGAAGAACATTTAGCGAATTCTAAAGCCATATATCATCTACTAAATGTCCTTCCCCAACAAAAAGTAACAAGGGTTGGAACCTACTTAAGCGCCAAGGAGTTATGGGAAAAGCTAGTGGAGCTTCATGAAGGAACATCGGAAGCGAAATTGGTAAGAAGAGACCTCCTTCGAACTCAACTCACCAATATTAAGCTAGAAAAAGGAGAAAAGGTATCAATTTTACATTCTAGAATTAAGGAAATCTTAAATGGACTAACAAGTGTAGGTGAAACACTTACAAACCGAGACATCATAATGAAAGCCATCAATGCTTTCCCAAGAACCTCGACATGGAGCTCCATTTTAGACTCGTTCTACATTTCAAAGGACCTAGAGAAGAGCTCTCTAGATGAATTCTTTTCAACTATGGAGTGTCATGAGACACGAGTTGAAGGGATAGATGGAGAAAGATTAAGAGGAGTTGCCCTTGTGGCAAACAAGGGAAAGGGGAAGAAGAAGAAGAAAGCTCCATCTCAATCATCTTCCGATTCCGAGGAGTCAAGTGCCTCAATGGATAACGATCAAGAGGCATATATGGTAAGGAAGATGAGAAAAGCATTTAAATCCTTTTCTACTAACAAATCTCACGCTAGGAAAAATTCAAGAAGCAAAAGTAGGACAAGAAAGATCATTTGCTACAATTGCCAAAGAGAATGACACATAAGAAATGATTGTCCTCTCTTGAAGAAGAAAGAAGGAAAGAAGAAGGAGGAGAAGAAGTCAAAAGAAAAGGGGAAGAATGCTCACAATCTAAAAGCAACATGGGATGATCCATCGTCATCGGAGGAAGAAGAGCATCATGTGTCCCATTTTTCTCTAATGGGAATTGATGATGTTGTTGGAGTGTATACTGAAAGCCTAAGCTTTGTAAACATTCATTATGAATAAAGAATCACATTTGGTCAAATTATCTACTTTTGTTTGTAGTTGTTCATATAATTTATATTGTAGATAACATAGTATGTGGTGTCACATGCAGAAGATGATGTTATCAGTACCTTATAAATTATAAACAGTTGCTCACGACTAAAATGGAAAGGAACAAACCATTAGAAGGTCGTAGTGTAATTAGGTATTAGTTTATCTTGACTATATAATTACACTAGTACACTCAGAGTGTATTGAGTAGGACCATTTGAGGTCGTTTCTTTTATACTGACTTTATAAAGGAACAAAGACATCAGTTATTATGGAAGTGTATGCTCTTAATCCTAATATAATAACAAGCACATATATTTGATATTTATTTCTTTAATTTATCAATGGGTGAGATTTAGTTCGATGAATCAATAAACCCGATAAGTTGGGAAATGATATCACTTATAGTGTGTGTTGTTGATTATAGAAGGAAACTGTGTCCTAGAGATACTAGGTTGATAATGTCCCCAAGAGGAGCTCATAAGGATTGTCATGTTAAACCCTGCAGGTGGACTTAGTCCGACATGACGATAAGGTTGAGTGGTACTACTCTTGGACTTAGATATTAATTAAATGAGTTGTCAGTAACTCACTTAATTAGTGGGCGTTCGATATCTTAAACACAGGGAGACTAACACACTCATAATAAGAAGGAGCCCAAAAATGTAATTTGGGATTGGTGCGGTAGTTCAATGATAGTTCTCTAGTGGAATGAATTATCATTGATAAAATTAAGTTGTGTGTTCGGGGCGAACACGGGATGCTTAATTTTATCGGGAGACCAAAACCAATTCCTCCTCTCGGTCCCTATCGTAGCCTCTTATTTGTAGAGTTCTATACCCACCTATACCCACCTTCTATACCCACCCAATAGGGGCCGGCCAAGCTAGCTTGGGAACAAGCTAGGGCCGGCCTAGGTATGAATTTGGGTGGCCGGCCCTAGCTTGAACCCAAGCTAGTGGGGGCCGGCCAAATTAAATTAAAAAGGAATTTTAATTTTAATTTTTATTATGTGGAAGAAATAATTTATTAAAGAGAATTTAAATTAAAATATCTCTCTTATAAAAGATCTACAAAAGATTAAAGAAAGAGATTAGATCTCTTTCCTTATTTGTAGATTGGTGAGATATTTTATTTTCTCTTTAAAATTATTCACATGTTAATAAAATTAAAATTATAGAAATTTCCTTTTATTAACCATGAAGAGATTTTTAAAGAGAAATTTTATTTTTTAAAATTTCCGGAAACAAATTAGGAAGTTTTAATTTGTTGATTGAAACTCTCCTAATTTGCTTTTTTGATTGTGGCCGGCCATCACAAGTTGATTGGGAAATTTTATTTTATTTTTCTCAATTAATTCATGTCAAGGAAAATTAAGGAAATTTTATTGTAATTAAATTTCCTAATTTGCCTAGGCCAAGGAATATAAAAGAAGGGGTGAGGGTGCCTTCATGAGACATAACATCTATTATTTCTCTCCCTCTTTTGTTCCTTGGTGTGGCCGGCCATCCTCTCCCTCTCTTCCTCTTGTGGTGGCCGAACCCTTCTCTTCCATTGGAGCTCTTGTGGTGGCCGGATACTACTCGGAGAAGAAGAAGAAGAAGGAGAGAAAGCTAGCATCTCTTGGAGCTTGGTTAGTATTTTGGTTTTTCTCCTTGGTGAAGTTTTCCTTTGTGGCCGAACCTTGCTTGGAGGAGAAGAAGGTGGTTGGTGGTTTCTTATCTCCGTAGATCGTTGCCCACACAACGTCCGAGGTTAGAAGAGGAATACGGTAGAAGATCAAGAGGTTTTTATACAAGGTATAACTAGTAATTTTTCTTTCCGCATCATGCTAGTTATTTATGGAAATAATACCAAATACAAGAGGCTTACATTCTAGAATTTCGAATATGTTTTTCGAAGTTGTGTTCTTTTGTTTTTTTTTCCTTGTGATTTGATTGTTCTCTTTGGTTAACCTAAAGTTATTTTAGGAAATTAAATATTAGCTTTCTATAAAAGGTTTTGTCTAGTCGGTGATGGTTGCTCCCATATCCAAGAAGGCCATGTGCCTCGCCACGTCAATACTGGGAACCAATTATGGAAATTAATATTTAATGGAATTAATAACTTAAGGAGACTTGGGTCGAACGTGTTAAGTTCCGCAGGAGATCCAAGTCAAAACCTAAAAGAACAAATAGATTAAGTTTTGGATCAAACGTGTTAAGTTCCGCAGGCGATCCAAAATTTAATTTAAAAGAACACATGGTAGCTAGGAAAAGGTTCAGACCTTTGTACAAAATTTTTGTACAGTGGAACCTATAGGTTTTCCGAGTAGCAACCAACAGATGTAGCCTCCACCTCATCCGAACAAGAAGATGGAAGGAGCTCAAGTGAAGATGAAGAGGGGAGCTCAAGTAAAGGGGGAGGTCAAACATCGAATTCGGACTTCTCAGTAAGTGAGGTACATAATCTTTCTTCCCATATTTTAATTAAAATTATTACAAGTGCAAATGATGATTTGTTTAAGGCAAAAAGAAAGAACAAATCTTTGAAAAATAATATTTGCAAGCTTAAGGAAAAATTAGAATCCATGTGTTCTAAGGACAATGATATGCATGTTTCTTCTATAATTTCAAATGATTCATGTTTATTAGAAGAAAGTAAGGCCTTAAGGGAAAAGGTAGAATATCTTACAAATGTCCTTATAAAATTTGAAATTAGCTCTAAAACCCTAAATATGATTATTGGGAGCCAAAGGGCCAGTTTTAAGAAAAATGAGTTAGGATACAATGAACCCAACAATGAAAAGACCTATCATTGTCTACTTGCTAGGGGGTAATCAAAAACCAAAACTATAGATAAAAAATAGATCCCCAAGGAATATTTGGTTAATCCAATTAGAAAGAATTACTATTGGGTACCAAAATCAATCCTTAAGGGTTAGAGGATTTTAGGTCAAGTCAACCATGGAAATCATAATTCGAATCCTTGAAAAATGGTTGACTTGAGACCTTAAGAGGGAGAATATTTGGTTAGCCTTGATAGAAATTCATGATCAAAAGGGCTAAGTAGAGGTTACCTTTATCTCATAATGACTTGCACTATTTTCTAACTATAAATGTTAGATGATAGGATGATACGAATAATTCACTTATGCTTATGACATTTTGATGAGTTATGAAATGTATCAAATTTTTAGTGATCATAAGCCAACTATGGGGAAAGCAAATATTTAATTAATGGACATTTTGCCCATAGATCATAGTTGGACATTTCAAATGTTTTGAAAATAATTTTATATTTGATTTACTGTGGTATAATTATGTTGAAACATATGATTGCAAAACTAGGTTAAATTGATACATAATTATATATTTTCAAAGTGGTTGAGTTTTTATCAAAACTTCAAAAATATGATGAATTTCATGGAAGCATATTTTTCCTTGTTAAATAACATTATAAGAAATATATTTTCAAAATTTCAAGATTTTTCAAATTTTCTAGAATTTTTTATGTATTTCTGAAGTTGACTTCAGAAGGCTGAAATTCAGATTACTAATGTGTCAGTCGACTGCAACAGATGGCAGTTGACTGGTACCTATTTTCCAGCACTGTCAAGAGCTAGTTTTGGGTATTTTTATGTCCACCTTGATACCTGGGTATATGTACTTGTTTGGTACGAGTTTTGATGGTGTCAAAGGGGGAGAAATGGGAAGGTTTAAGTTAGAAACCTAATTGTGTGCAAAACTTGAAAAATAAGGTTGAAGAGCATATGTTAAGGGGGAGCTTGGGAATTATACTTCATATTTACATATTGCTTTTAATTTTCATGTTGTTATTAATGTCTAACTTAAACATATTGTCATACATCAAAAAGGGGGAGATTGTTAATGCAATCGACCTAGGTTTGATCGGTACGATCATGGTTTTGATGTGTGTGTCAAAGAGTTTTAAGTTAGACTTTCATATGTTTTTGATATGTGTGTTTGAGTCTTGTAGGACTTGGTGAAACACACATGAGGAGCTTGGTGCAGCTAAGCTTGGGAAGCTCATCCTAGGGCTCAGATTCTTGAGTCGGCGAAGGATGGTGTGGAAGGCATCCGAGGGACCGTCGGACGAGGAGCAACGGAGTGGAGCCGAGAGAAGTGGACTTCAAGGCAACGTGAAGGATGGCACGGAGAGGAGCCGTGGGCTCGGGTGCATCTGAGGGACGAAGGCCAAGGAAGAGGACTTCAAGGGAGACTCTGGAGAGGATGAGTGTGAGTGTGTAACAAGGTGCAGTCCAGTCGGTTGCAACTTTTAGCAGTCAACTGCACCAGTCGACTGCATGTTTTAGCAGTCGACTGCACCAGTCGATTGCATGTTTTAGCAGTCGACTGGCTGCGAACATAAACATTCTGTTCGCTCAGCAAACAGCTACCAGTCGACTGCTAAAACATTCTGCAGTTCAGTCGGTAAATGACCGTTGGCAGACCGTTGGTGCTGCAAAGTAGTCGTTGGCTACCTCTAACGGTAGCACCAGTCGACTGATGGTTTTGCCAGTTGACTGGTACTGAGATGAGTTGATATGATGATCAACTCTCTCCTCTTATTTATAGGAAGCTTTGGGGCTTGAAGGAGGTTACTCATGCTTGTTGAATAACTCCTTAGCAATTGTCCAAAGCTTCTAAGTCATTCTCTTCCTCCTAATCTAAGTCTTCATCTTGTAAGAGGAAGAAAGCTTTGTGAGAGGTTGTACTCCACCGAGAAGGAGTAAGAGCTAGCCGGAGATTGCCGGGGATTGATCCACCAAAGGATCAAGGGTTCGTCCACCTTAAGGACACACCGTGGAGTATCTCCGAACCACGTAAAGGATTTGTGTTAGCATTTGTGCTTTCTTGCTTGTTCTTATTGTTTTAGTTAGTTGTATTTCCGCTTGCGCACTAACTTGTAAGAGAAGAAACGTAATTTGGGGGTAACCTAGCTATCAAACCCCCTTCTAGCCGGTCACCGATCCCTTACAGAACCTAACCTAACTTAGTTGATAACATCAAAACTACCATGAGGTACTTACAATATCTCCCTTTTTGATATAAGCAAACCCAAATTAAGTTATGGTAAACCTACAAAAATAATAGTTATAAAATGTTTGCAAGTACAAAAATTAAAAATTACACTACCAAATTAAAAATTATACTACCCTCCCCCCTATACTTAATCTTTACTACTCCCCCTTTTGATCATATTAAAATTGGGGTACGTTAAAAATATTACTTGAAAAGTCTAAGGGAATTTTTTTTTAAAAAAATAAAGTTTAAGCTTTGAAAGTTCTGGATTTATCAATAAAGTTTTAAAAAATATTTAACCTATATAAGGTAGATAAAAAATTTCATATAAAGTTAAAATTATTGTTAAGGAAAAAATAAGGTCTTTTCCACAATGATAAAGTTATCTTTCTCGGAAAGATTACCTTCTAATTCATTTTTTACAAACAATTTAAAACATTTTTATAAGAACTAATTGCTTAACAGTTAGTTAATTAAATTTACTACTTCTTGGTTATTGGAACAATAACCACTTCTAGACAAAGTCATTTAAAGAAATTAAAATTTAATTTTCTCTCTGAAAGCAAAAAAAAAAAACAACACTTAACTTAAGCATGTTTTTGGAACCCAATATATGTTCCTTCCTACTGGGTTAATTAAAAATTTCTGACGAATATACTTTCTAGATAATTTTCTAATTTTTCCCTTGTAATATCTAAATTACCAATTTAATCCTTTATACTTCCTAAAAGTTGAAGCAGATAAATTTAAACATGCAGAATTTTTTAAGTTTTCTATTTGATCTTTTAAATTTATATTCTGAATTTTTAATTTCTCAAGATCCTCTATTTCTGTTTTCAGTTTTTCATTTTTAGTTTTAATTTTATTGAGATCTTCTAATCGACAAGATAGAGCTAAAGTTGATTTTAACTCTTTCTTTCTTTTTCTAACTTACAATAATTTTTCGATAATAGTTTTATGAACTGAAATAACTTATTAGGAGGAAGAGACCGTACCTGACTTATCTTATCGATGTCAGAATCTGATGCTCCCCCTATAAAGCTACTTTCTTCTGATGTTCCTCCCCCTTCATTAATGCTTTTGTCCGAAGACTCTCCCCCGTCATCAATGCTCATCTCGGATGAGCTTTCATTATCTTCAGGTAGGTACTCAGCTATAAGAGTTGTTCCGGTAATTTCCTCGGTCTCGAATTCTTCTAACGACGACTCGGAGTTGAATTCGACTTCTTTAGGTTCTTTGTAGAGTTTAAAGAACTTTTCCCAAAGTTTTTTTGCACTATTGTATTTGTCGATTCTGTCGAGATCCTGAGTAGATAGAACACTTAGAAGGTGGAACTCAGCTTTACCATTAGCCAAGAAGTTGTTGCGCTGCTCTTCAGTCCATCGATGCTCCTCAAGTTCTTTTCCTTTTTGCTTTTGGGCATATCAATATCATACTTAATTGTTAGTAAAATAGTAAAATTGGTTTTAAAATATACCTCCATTCAACGTCTCCAAAATGCGAATCCCCCCTCGATTTTCGATGGGTTGATGCTCGGTCCGACCATCTCATGTGCTTCGCTAGACAGTTAGTCCTCCTGAAGCGAACCCGCTCTGATATCAATTGTAGGTCCCTTGGCAGGTGGCTAGATGGGGTGAATAGCCCTGTAAAATAAAACGAATCTTTCTCGAACTTTATAATTTAATAAGAATCAACACTTGCATAAAAGAAATAAGAGACTTAAATAAAGAAACGAAGAGGCATAAACGATTTACTTGGTTACAACCGGGAAAATTGTTAATCAAAGGAAGTTGAATGCTCACTAAACTCTCCTTCAGGCGGAGAAACCTCTTTACGGCAATTGAAGCACTAGATTACAGAACAGAACTGAATAAGAATCAATAACAAGTGTTATTCTGAACCATTGGGACCAGGGCTATATTTATAACCCTGGTCAGGGCGACTGGAAGGGTTCCAGGTGTTTGGAGAGAATAAACTTTTATCCTTATTGCAACGGAACGTGCCACGTACCGTTCTAGATAAATTTCTGCTCCGAGCACCCAAAAGGGTTCCGGTTCCGCTTGCATTGGTCTGGGTCTTCCGCTTCGACTCCGCTCGCTTGGGTGATCTCGGCCATCCGGAATAGGGCTAATCCGAACCCAACTTCCGGCCATTGAACAGTCTTCCGCTCTGGCTTCTTATCCCTCAGAACCGTCGCGTTCTTCCTTTTCGTCCGCTAGCGTACTCTTCAACAGCGCCTCGTCCCTCGGACGCACCAAGCCCGTCGGCTCTCTCCAGTGCCATCATTCTCGCTAGCTACGTCTTTTGCTCGTCTCCCCGAGCAATCTTCCACTCCAACTTCTTCTCTTGGAAACACCACACGCTCCCCTTTTGTCCGTCTGTGTACTCTTTCGCAGCACCTCGTCCCTCGGACGCACCTACCCCGTCGACTCTCTCTCGTGTCATCCTTCTTGCTAGTTGTGTCTTTCGCTCGACTTTCTGTGCTCCTAAGTGTTGGTGCAACCTTAGGTCAAGGTTGACCTGACTCGAGTTGACCTGACTCGAGTTGTATTTTGATGTTTGACTTAGGAAGATTGTCGGTGCAACCTTAGGTCAAGGTTGACCTAGTTGAGTTGCATGTTGATGTCTGACACTCGTGGGAGAGTTGTATTCTTGATATGGGACAAGAATAGATGTTTGGGAGATTATTGGTGCAACCGTAGGTCAAGGTTGACCTGGTTGACCTGATTCGGGAAAAAGTCCAAGTATGTAGACTTGGCAACGGAAAAGTCCAAGCAGGGAGCTTGGCACTAGAAAAGTCCAAGTATGGAGACTTGGCACTGGAAAAGTCCAAGCAGGGAGCTTGGCACGCGAAAAGTCCAAGTATGGAGACTTGGCACGGGAAAAGTCCAAGTATGGAGACTTGGCACTGGAAAAGTCCAAGTATGGAGACTTGGCACGGAAAAGTCCTAACTGGGATGTTAGGTAGTGTGGGAAGTCCTGGTGAGTGAAGCCAGGCAGTGGGAAAGTCCTAACTGGGATGTTAGGCAGTTGGAAAGTCCTGGTGAGTGAAGCCAGACAGTGAGAAAGTCCTAACTGGGATGTTAGGCAGTTGGAAAGTCCTGGTGAGTGAAGCCAGGCAGTGAGAAAGTCCTAACTGGGATGTTAGGCAGTTGGGAAGTCCTGGTGAGTGAAGCCAGGCAGTGAGAAAGTCCTAACTGGGATGTTAGGTGTGGAAAGTCTCGTGAAACGCTATGGGCAGCTGGATCAGATTACATAATGGATCGAACATGACTATCCGACTGGGCCTCTAGCTTGGTATGGAAAACTAGACTGTCGGCACCATGTTGGGCCTCCAGGTCGATTGGAGTTGGGATCGCAACCGTGGACCGACAAGCTCTTTTCATCGGTGAATCACAATTTCCCTGATCCGCGGTCAGAATCGTTCGGACCTCAAGGTCAATCGAGCTCAATTGTCCTCCACCCTGTTCTAGGAATGTGTCGAGTGAGCACCGAATCAGGTGTTGTACCCCATGAGACCGATCAGGCATCCTCCCGATCGGTCCACGACCGATCGAACTATAGCGAGACCCATACATGATCTTTTGGACCGATCAGGAGGTTCCCTGATCGGTCCATGGACCGATCAGGAATCTAGCCGTTTCGACGCAACGGCTAGTTCTCTGCTCTTCTTCTTCGCAGGTATAAAAGAGGGCTACAGGACTTCGGTGAACCCTCTCATCCTGCTACTTCTTCCTCTTCTCTTCTGCTACAGAGCTGCTGTTGTGCTCTTGAGCTTTGCTGAGCTCTCATCGCTGCTGAAGCTCTGCGTGAGTTTCCTGCTGGTGTTCTAGCTGCTGGATCTGAGAAGCTGCTGCTTCATCAAGGTTCCAGTCGACAACAAGAGGCAAGCAAGTGTTTTACAATTTCTGTTGTTCTTGTTTGTTGTCTCTATTGTTGTACTCCTTTGTTTGCTGTTGCAAAAGACTGTGGCGAGGTTTCTCCACCCATAAGGAGTATTTATTAGCCGGGTTTCCGGGGATTCATCCACCGACGGATTGACAGGGCTCGTCCACCTTACGGACACACCGAGGAGTAGGAGCCCTAATCTCCGAACCTCGTTACATCCTTGTGTTAAGGTTTGGTTTTCTTCTCTTTCGTTTCTTTGTTGTATTTTCCGCTGCGCTAACCCTAGTTTGTAGAAAGAAACGTGAGCGATTTGGGGTCGGCTATTCACACCCCTCTCTCTAGCCGTACGAAGGATCCTAACAAGTGGTATCAGAGCGAGGCCGCTCTTCGACGGATCAACACCCGGGGGAGCACGGGCTAGAGATGGATCTCTATAGAGAAGATGTCACGATTCAACCCTTCTACGAGTCTCACGATAACTTCATATATTGGAAGGTAAGGATGATGTATTTTCTTAGAACTAATATGTTACATTGGTTTTGTGTACAAGAAGGGTTTTCCCCTCCGATGGATGAGGAAGGAAAACCTATCAAGAAGAAGGAGTGGACGAAAGAGCAAATCCGACAATCCGAAATCAATGACGAGGTAACAAAAATTATTGAATTTGCTTTGCCTAATAATGTTTTGTGCAAGATAGATAGGTACAACAACGCCAAGGAATTGTGGAACAATTTGGCAAAATTCCATGAAAAGGAGCCTAGTGAGCCAAGTAGCTCACATCTTGGAGGAAGCGAATTGGAAGTTGAGGGCTACTCAACATCCAAGGAAGAAGAGGAGGAGAGCTCTTGTTCAAGATCGGAGCAAGAAGAAGAAGCTTCTACCTCCGAAAGGGATGAAGAAGAGAGCTCGCATCCACCCTCAACCCTAGGTAACTCAAGCAATTTAAGTTCAATTAAATTACACATTATGTGCTTTGAGTGTAGGGAACATGGACATTACAAGAGTAAGTGTCCGAAGAGGGTAAGAAAGACTCCACCGGCGCCAAAGGTCAAGGAAGCCGGAGTCCCGAAACGCAAGGGCAAGGAGCACATCGTGTGTTTCCAATGCAAGCAAAGGGGACACTATAGGAGTCATTGTCCGAGGGGGAGACAACCTCACAAGGGCAAGAGACCGGGCACATCGATAGGGGGAGCTAAGGCAAACCCTAAGGTAACCTCTAAGGTTCATTTTTGCAATTCTAATAAAATGCATGCTAGGAATTTTATTGCACTTGTCGATAATAACAAGCATGATAACCTTAGGAATCAATACATGTGCTTAGGAGCTAAACATGTTAGCCTAGGTAAGGATAACACTAGAAATACCAACCCTAGGATTAACGCTTCTAACGTTAAGGAAAACCTAGGTAGAAATCTCAAGAAGACTAGACACATGCCTAGGAATATCTCAAGAGAAAATGACAAATTAACATTTGAGGTATTAGAGAAGGAGAATCAAGTCTTGAAGTCAAGACTTGATACTTTGGAAAAGACTCTTAAGAACATGGAGAAGTCATCTCTAGGGTTTAAGAGTCAAAAACCCAAGACCAAGGACAAGAAAGGTTTGGGTCACAAACCTAAGTCCCAAGTGGTCAAGCCCACTTATCATAATGTTCCATTCGATTATGGAACAAAACCTAGGGCTAGGAAGACCACCACCAAGGTCACAAGGGGAGTCACCCCTAGAGTTGATCTTGATAAGTCCCAAATGACCAAGGCTTTAAAGCCTAAGAGGGTCATTAGGAGGGTTGCTAGGGAAGTCATCCCTAGTGAATATTTAGTGAACCCAATGAGCTCAAATAGGTATTGGGTTCCTAGGAGCGTGATTTCATCACGCTAGATGAGTTACGGTGTGCCAACCTTACTTGAATAGGTAGTTAACCTAATCATGGCAAAAGGTGGCACTTTAGGAATTTTCAAGGTGTGAACAAGCCTTGAAAATGAACTTAACAATTATTCCTAAGGTGATGTGCCAACTACGTTTGAGGAGTTCTCTTAAGTCAATCTAATTGGCTCATAGTGATCTAAACATCTTTGATATATGATTTTAGATCTATTACACTTAGGAATATAGAACCTATGGCAAAATAATCAAAATTATCAAAAATGGCAACTAAGGCTAGAATTAGGTATTTCCTATACCTTTACATGTTACTTGCCATATTTTGTTTGCCATATGCCATGTCATGACATCATACTTAATTTATCATCATTTGATATGTCATGATAAAGCTTAGGTTCTTTATATGTCATGCTTTAGTTAAGTTTTATACTTTATGCCATGATATCATGACATTGGCACATGTTTTCATTTATGATATTATGTCATGCCATGTCATCATCTCTTGCAGTAATAATCAATGAAATTGATTTAAGGATAGAAACACAATTTGATATTGAGATCAAATTGGTGTTTAGAAAATGCATGAGAACTTAGCCTAAGATGACCTAAACCCATATCTCACATCAAAATTGACTTGGATGTGTTTGATACACTTTAGATGTGTGTGAGATATTAGGATCATGAGTTAGGATCAAGGTGCATAGTTCTTGTACCTAGATGAGCCTAATTCAAGAAATGAAGGATCATAGGGAAAGCTTGTGTACAAGTCATGTACATCTAGCCCTAAGATTATGGTCCTAAATTCAAATGGTTTTAAAAGCATTTTAAAATTGATTTGAAAAACCTTGATGAAGTATTCCTAGTGATAGCATTCATCATTGAACATTGTGATACAAAGTTGAGTTAAACTTGAACTATTTCAAAGTTTTAGAACTTTGTATCAAGATTGAAAAATGGAAGTTATTTTCATAGAAAACTATTTTTCCATGATAGTATATGTTATGAGGAATGTATCCTCAAAATTTCACAATTTTTCGAATTTTCTGGAATTTTCTAGGAGTTTCTGAATTTCGGGAAGGAAA